>NC_136014.1:11671013-12033513 GCF_048128805.1 Centroberyx gerrardi | reverse complement strand
ATTGGCATTTTTGTGACCTTTTTTGTCACTTGTGTGTCACTACAACTATCAAATAGCAACAGAATAAAACTAACATGGTCTTTTGTTGAAAAAGCAGTTATCTGAAGATAGGCATGTCTGAAAAGCTTATCCTATTTTGTACCTGCATTTGTACTAAGGTTCTTACAAACATGCATATCAGCATCTGTTTTGGTATCAGCTGATATGGGTGGAAAAATTGCGGATTTCGGTATCGGCCTCATCACCGCTTCTAAATGTTGTCAAAGTCACCTGAACAGTTTGTGGGAAATAGTGATGCACTTTGTGTCACTGTGCCAGAGACTCACGAGACGCGTGTGGAAGCTTTTCCCAAGCCGGGCTTTGTCCCTTCTCATTAGGTGATTTGCATCCCCTTGTAATTTGTGCGATCTGTGCCGTCTGTCTTTGTGCATGCAAGTGTGCATGCATATTTGTGTTTGTGTCTCTGTTTTGCTGGCCGTTTGGTGCCTCCTCAACACAGATTGTGGCGTTGTGACCCCAGAGACCTTTGGCCTTTGGAGTGGTGGCGGGGGTCCTCACCTCAGGCCAGAGCTGGATGACCCTCGGTAGAAAAGCTTATATGGCTATCTATCACTAAGGCATAAATAACCTGTCATATAGCCCATTGGTTATCCTCAGTGGCATTTGTCTCCCATATTAGCTTATCTCTAAGTAGAAGTTGTAGTATTATTTCATCGCTGGTTTATTATGTGTATATTTGAGGGCTGGGTTGGTGTGTGTGCACGAGAGTGTGATGCATGCATGTATCCAGTGATGGACACATTACATGCGTGTATGGGTGCTCTTGAGGCACATGTAGTCTCTTTGTGTGTGTGTGTGTGTGTCTATATGAGTGTGTCTGCATGCATGCTTGCATCCAGACCAAACTGCATCCTCTGTTGGGACGGTAGAACTTTCCAATTAAAGATACTCCCCTGGGTGGCCACCCCTGGGAACAGGACACAATAGCTAGCAGCTGGAGGTGATGGGCCAGGCCTGCCGGGAAGTGTAACGGAGCTGACAGTATGGGGGTGATGGAGCTGACACTGGCGGGGTCATGGAGGTGACCCACTTTCACCTCCGCCACTACATGAAGCAGCCATCAGGGAGATAAGAGGAGAGAGTGCCAAAGGATAAAAGAGAAGAGTCAATCTCTCTTTAACTCTTGTTCTATTTCTTTTCCTAGCTCTTCCCTGTTTATGATCATTATGCGATCACAGGAATATTGTCATGGCACTATGGATCTGAGATTGCACTCCTTACTAGTGGCTGCTTGTAATGTTGGTGATATAGAAATTTAAGCTTATTTTACTGTTGCAATTATTAGAGCATCAGCAAAATGCATACAAATGAAGAAGGAAGGTAATTGAAGAGGGAGGGTTGAAGGGTCAGGATTACGTTTTACTAGCAGTAGTATTGTAACTTTTGTTTTCTATGTTTGTCATTATACCATTTTGAGATTTTGTGTATCCATCCACTTCAAATAAGTACTTTGCAATGTGTTTGTGTGTGTATGTGTGTGTGTGTGTGCGTCTAAGACTGCATCACTTATTCCTGTGCGTTTAGCGTAACAAAGCGCTCCCAGACGAGCGCGGCCCGTCCTCACGCCTGCTTTGGCTAACAGGCCGTGACAGCTCAAGATGTCGCCGCCATGGGTACAGTATTGTCTGGCCTCTGTATGTCGAATCAACCTCCCAGTCACCCAGTATTCGTGCACCGCTGAACAGACGACCCTCACATACACACACATACATACAAACTTGGGTTTTGGCTAATTCGCCCTTTGTGTCTATTTATCTCTGTCTTCCTTTATGCACTTTGTTTCTATGCGTTTATCGTGTTTTTATACTGCTTTGCATGCTGTGCTGTCACTACCCACATACTCATATCTTCCTGTTTTGCTGCTTGAATTCTCTAGATAACTATTTATTTTGTTACATTACAAATCTAAGTGGCACCAATCTGTTATTCTCTTCTATTATACCTCTTTAAAATATTCTCTATCAGTAGTCTGTCTCTGCCTTCCCCTCCCTTCCTCGTTTTTTTTTCATATCAGTTTAGAGGTGGAGCAGGTGTTCCACCAGATCCCCCATAATCCCTCGGTGGGAAGGCAGGTTCAGCTATCGGCCAATCAGGGCCAACGGCTCCCCAGGGAAGAGTACCTGAGGGAGGCCAGGCTCGCAGAGTAACAAGATGAGGCCAAATTAAATGGATTGGCTGCGTTTATAGGGGGAGCGCTGGTGGAAATCAGTTAGGGTTATTTGATTGTGGCGGTGGGAATCGGGACGGTTTATGTTTTGGCCTCACCTCTTCTTCTCTCCCTCCCTCTCCCTCACACAAACACAAACACATTTCCAATCTCTGTTGTAGGTCAACACATAGAGCATGGCACTGATGCTGCCAGTGTTAGGAGTTCGATTCCCACTGGAGCTACCCGATGTCAAAAATGTATGCACTCATGGTACTGTAAGGCGCTAGATGAAAGAATCCAGTAAATTGCATATGCATGTATGGTAAGAGGGGAGAAAAAAGCCCCCCTTTATCTATCCCCTAAGGTTGAGACAGGAGAGAAAAGGCATAAGAAAGAGGAAGACGCTCTCCCTGTTTCCCCTCCATTCCTTCCCCCCTCCTCCTCCTCTCTAAGCCAGTGCAGGTCCAGTGACTCTGACCCAGTGCCCCAGTGCCCTAAACTCTGGGCTTTAGCCATTGTGGTTAAGGTGTCACAGAGGCCAGTTGACTAGTCCTCCTGGCTGACTGAAAGCCTTATCAGACATTATCCTCCCGACCCTGTGCTGAAGGACGTCCACACAAAGGAGCTTGTCTCTCCTCTGACTCAGTAACATTGGGATTTTGGGAAAAGAAAACATTCCCAAAACCACATTGTGATTCATTAGTCGCTCCTACTAGGCTTGCACATACACACACACACACACACACACACACACACACACACACACACACACAAACATTAAATGTGTAAACACAACTACACATTTAGTCCTTGAACGTGCTTGAAACCCACCAATAGCAGGTTTGGGATGGAGAACAATGGCGTAGAGAGCATGACACAGCAAATCTTAATAGGATGAAGAAAAGAAAGGGATTTCACACTCACACCCACACACAATTTCGGGAATCGGGGGTTAAGGGTCGGTTAGGGTCATTCAACTGTAAAATTAGTTAAGGCTCTGTTGTCCTTCAAAGCAACTTTGTCCGCCTCTCTGTCTCTGTCTGTCTCTCTTTCGCATTGTATGTGTTTGTGTGTGTGACTGCATGTCTGTCTGTCTTTGTGTTTATCCATCCGTATGTCTGTGAACTAACCAAATCCGCTTCAGTCCAACCCTCATTCGCTTTCCTGTCCCCTTCCCTGTAGTCATTCATTGGATAGGAGGTAATGGAGGTAAAGGATAATCTAAGGGTGATGTATGGCTAGTGGTGTATCTAACAGACGGGGACCTCTCAGCTTGTTAAAGGCCTAATAGGTAATGGCTGGCTAGTGACTGGCTAATGGCTGCTCCTCCATCATGTGTGACCAGCGCCTAATGAAGTCATCACTGACAAGTAGTGGGAGGTAATCGAGTTGTACGTGGAGTTGTGTGTGTTTCTGTGTGTGTATGTGTGGGGGCTTGGCTGCCTATATGTGTGTGTATGTGTGTGTCTACAATTCTGTCTGTCTGCATGTATTTGTGTGTGTGTGTGTGTGTGTGTGTGTCCATGGTGGCTATTGCTGCTCATGCTAACTACCCAGTTCTTCTTCTACTTATTCCAAACAAACTGCAAAACAGAAAATGCATCACTTCCTTTGCACGAGAGGATTTTTCCCGGGAAAAATCTATTGTGTTGTAGCAATCAGCAATAGAGAATACAGACATTTATTTATATGAAAATGTCGCAGGTAATTACTTTAAGGGGAGAGTGCGAAGCTAGAGTGTATTTGAATGTTGAGGAGAGGGGGTTGTGTGTCTTTATCAGTGTGTAAAAGTGCATTTGCGTGACAAATTGTTGTAATATTTAATCTAGTCAGATTAATAGAGTGGGTCTTGTTCAGGGCTCAGCTGGCTTTTCATTTGGGAGACGGGAAGCCATTAAGGAGGGGAAAGGAGAGAGGAGAGAGTCGGGGAGAACAGTGTGTATGCCAGGGGGCATCAGGTGTAAGTGGCCCTCTCAGCCCCATCTGTGTACAACTGACTTTCACTTAAAGGCCTGATTATCACATCAGGACATAAACAGCTAGATAATCACTGGAATCAGCAGAGACATTCATCTTTCTATTGACCAGATGTGTCAGAGGATGGAAACAGAGGGAGCTGTGAGACCAGAGAGGATTGGTAGGTTTGAATAAAGCACATCTAGTAGATAGGAGGTTTACAAAGAACTGAATTAAATACCTATAGGCTGTTCATCTTGCTTCTGTTTTCTCTACTGGCAGCTTTTCCCTTCTGTTCAAATTCTTCTGCAGTGAATTCTATTAAATGTCTTTGTCTTTCTTTCTTCTTTTCCTTCTTTCTTTCTTTCTTTCTTTCGTCTTTCTTTCTTTCTTTCTTTCTTTCTTACTCATTTCCATTTTCATTTCATTATTGTCCCTGTCACTCGCTCCCTGTTGACATAGGGAGCCTCCTAGTGGCTGGGTCAGTGTACTGCACCATATGGGCACCATACGGCACCCAGGCTCTGTGGATGAATGAGATGAAGACAGCTCTTGCGGCGATGACACATGCAGGTCTTTAGCTAGCCTGTCTCCAGCCCTATCAGTATCAGTCTAACCCTCTCTCACCCTCTCTCTCTCTCTCTCTCTCTCTCTCTCTCTCTCTCTCTCTCTCTCTCTCTCTCTCTCTCTCTCTCTCTCTCTCTCCCCCTTGGTTCCTGGTGCCCCTTTAACTTGACTCAGGTTTCACAGAGTGTGGATATTTATGTGTATGCAGGCCTGTTCTGCAGGCGCCCTGATGAGAAGCACATGACGAAAGGTTATAACTTACACCGCTGGGTTGAAATAAGACCGGGGCCTTGCGGTGTGTGTGTGTGTGTTTGTTTGTGTGTGTGTGTGTGTGTGTTCGTGCGTTCGTGTCTTTGTGTGTCTATGATCACAGAGGTGAAGTCCCTTTCTGTCAGGGGTTAATACAATTAGACAGGTGGTCCAAACAGTTTAATGGGGTGAATGTGTTTATGCTTGGTGCTGATCAATGCTTGGATGTGTGTGTGTACGTGTGTGCGCACTTGTGTTTCATTTTAATTTTTTTAAAAAACACCCTCTCTGCTACTTTGTTCTTTGTACCTCTAAAAAAACAACAAAACAAATCAGTCATGACAAGCTAAGACACATTTCACTGGAAAAAACATAATCTAAATGCCAACAGAAACCACATAGTGGAAGGTTTTAGAACAACAACACCCATGAAATTACAAAGAAAACAAAAATTATATTCTGAATGCAAGAGTTTGTTTTTAGTCTGTCGTGGTGCCAAGAGACCTTGAACACAAATGCGATTGCAAGCCTTAATTGCTCCAGCCACAGCTTTTGTCTTCTTCATTAGCCTCAATCAGTTCAACAGTGCTCTTGCTGTTTGTCAGACAATCTAATTGAAAAATCTAATTGTGCCATAGTGCAGGATAAATGCGTTTAAGCACTCCATGGCCGGGCTGACCTTAGTCACAGCTCATTTCTTTAATGAGTGCTGTTGCCAGAAGGAGCTTTTTTTTTCCACCCCATGCTGCTCCCACTCAGGTCCTCTGGGTTTCTGGCCCTGCTTGCCCTACTGACCAGTCTGCTAATAGTCTATACACAGAGTTACATTCCTAAATGATGTTGATAGCGTACGTCCTTGGTTGACAACATGAAAAAACGGATTGTCTAATGCTTTAGCAATGTTGAGTGATGAATGTCAGGTAAAAAATTTTTACAGACTTAAGTTTTTCCAACATGGATATGCAGCATTTTTGCAAAGAATTCATCATATGTTAAAATGCCAAAAGGGTTTAGAGAATTTGAAGTACACACACCCACTCAATGGCAACCATGTGTATTTCACTGATTATTTGCTTGGAAAATGACGCATCCAACAGAAAGCATCTATTAGCCGATAGGCCACAAGCCTTTATCCCACACCAGTGGTTCTGAATAGCCCCGTAGCCTCCCTCTATCCTCCCAGTCAACACAGTCAGATTTTCAGGTATAGCTTCTGGTTAAAATCATAGCATGTATCCCAGCCCTCTCTCTCCTCCACCTTGTACCCCAGCCCCAGTCTCCCTCCTCCTGCCTTATCCTCAGGCCCAGGCCCCTTTATGTCCCAATCAGCTGGAGGTTCCATTAAGCCTCGGTAAGAAAAGCCAAGCCTCTGAAAAGCTCATGTCCCCCCATAGAGACTCATTATTTGAGGAGAGAGGGAAGGGAGGGAGAAGAGAGAAAGTGAATTTAAGAGGCTCTTTTAAATCTGTCTCGTTAATGAGTTGTCCTCACCATGGCAACGTCTCTTTCTGAGGGTTTTCCACTCCACGTGTAGATGGATTAGGGCTGAAAGGAGCGGGTTAAAGGCAGAAAAGAGGGAGAAAGGTAGAGAAAGGGAAGCTGGTTGGTCGTATTGAGCTAAAGACATCGTTACTGCTTGTAAAACTACAGGGGAATGTGTTGCAATGACTTTACTTTTGTTTTAATGTGGTTTGTTTATAGCTGAAGCTAAATTACATGACAGTTGTAGACCTTTTTCAACAGAGCTACTGGGTAAGACATTGGAAAACCTAAGTGTATTTCATTTATTTCAGTTGTTGCACATTTTCACCACAAGGTGTCATTGTATTACAGGCAAGCAGAGAGGATCATTCAATGAGAGAAATTACAGTCTTTCTACTGGCTGTAACCTTTCAAAGGTGATAATGTGTGAATCATCAGTTTTAACCACTTTAAAGAAAATGGCTGTACAGTACAAAAAAATTATTTAGTGTGTGAGACTAACATAATTGAACATACTGATGGGATTATGTTAATTACCTTAGAAAATTAGCATTGAATTAATTGCCTATCAGACAGAACACACACATTTATCTCCACCAAAAAGAGACATAAGGCGTCACGAGAAATTGAATTTGGAATAATAGAGGTCTTAAATTTTGGGGGTATTTGATCAGGGAACTAGCCTTGTTTCCCTGGGGGCCCATTAGAAGGGCGCACTCGAGGCTTGCTCTCTCTATTAATCCCTCCATCCCTCCATAATAGCTCAGATGTGACAGAGGGGGAGGGATGGATAGATGGAAGGGTGGACAGAGAGGAGAAGGAGGGGAGGAAGAGGGGGCTGTTTATTAATGAAGGGCAGGAGGGAGGAGGAGAGAGGGAGGGGTTAAGTGGATTTGGGGTCCGGCTATTTCCCAGACGAGGTCTCAGGATAGGATTATCAGTGGATGACCCCCTCCTTGCGCACGCACGTATGCGCACACGCACTCATACACACACACACACACACACACACACACACACACACACACACACACACACACACACCGTAGACACGTATCCCCAAGTCTGTTTGATTAGACAGATGACACCGCCACTCCCACAATGGCTTCAGTGTGTGTGCATGTGTATGCGTGCGTGCGTGCTTGCATGCATGTGTGTGTGTTTTTCTAGTGATACTGATCCATATTGTCCTGTGAGCACTAAGCCAGTCTGTCCTGAGACATATTTAAACCTCTCTGTCTTTACCATGGCATTACACCAGATTTAGCATTATACTACAGTATTTATGTACTGGCCCAGTCCCGCTGTGAGTCAAAACAGATACCAACCTACCTAAGACTTTTGCAAAGGATCTGGGCACTTTATTGTCCTCAGTAGCCCTTTAAATTGGTTCTGATGATAATTATAAAATCAGATTTGGAAAATCTATACAGATAAAGGGAAGAGTTATGGGCAGAAGGGTGATTGCTCCTCAAGCAGAGGAGCCGGGCTCAAGCCCCAGAGTTGGCAAGCATCCGCCCTGCTAAAGTGTCCTTGAACAAGACACTTAATCCTTAACAGCTCCAGGTGTGTTGCCCTGCAGTTGGCCCTGACCTCTGACCTTTGACCTCCCTGCCAGGGGAAAGTGAAAAGAGAATTGCCTTTCGGAGATCAATTAAGTATCACGTTGTTATTATTATTAGATTACATGGTGCGGTTATACAAGCACAAACTCAGTGGTCACTCACATACCAGTACCAGTACCAGGATCAAACTGTTATCTGCAGCAGTCATATAACATAGGGTAAACAATGGATCAATAGTGATCTGTATATATAGTGCGGTTAGCCTATACTGTATATAGGATAGCCTGAAGGCTGGTACTTTTGTCATACCAGAATGATGTCACCTAAAAGATATGACATCACTGAGTAAGTGGGACGTTATTTAATTCATCCCATGTCTTCCTTGATCTTGTTCACTCTGTCACAAAGGGAATGTCGTCACATTGCTTGATAGGCACAGTTTTCATAAATTGTGAGCCTATTCTCTAACCAACCAACTAACAGAGAGGAGACATAAATTGGATTGATGCGTTGGGCGAGACGGAACAGAGCCAAAGCCAATCATGCGTGTGTGAAGGTATTGGTTAATAATAATAATCACTGCCAGCCACCAGAACTCACATCCAACTTCCAAATCTGACCCCTGATTTGGCTGCAGCCCCGAGGCTGGTTGACTTCCTGAATCTGTGGTCATTGGTCAGTTGTCTGTATCTCTGTTTGTTGATTGGCTAGGTGGTGTCGCATGCCCCCATGACCTAGTGTCATTGCTGATGAGAATTGAGGTGCAATCTGGGAAGTGGGTCAAATGGTAGTGTTAATTTTGCTCTTCCAGTGGAGGAGCTGCATGTACACACACACACACATTGTGGTTGACATGACTCCAACACACTTCCAATTGGTACACCCCTATCTGCTGATATACACACACACACACACACACACACACACCACACACATCAACTTTCCACCCTGATGCAGGCTAGCCCCAGGTGGCTTGTTGCTTTGTGCCCTTGAGCTAGCAGAGGCACTTAACCTAAATTAGCTCAGTCTGTCTGTGTGCCTCTCTGTCTGAATCAGACAAGACCCTCTCCTTCAGCAACATGAGCTGAGCATGACTGCCATGCTAATGACACCAATGGCACATCACTATATACACCCAAGGTCATGTATCCAGCTGTAACAGCTAAGCTAAGGAATATTTTTGACTTCTCCTGTCTGAGTGCTGTTTGTTTTCACCACTGCAGTCCTTATTAGCTGTGTCTTATGCTGCTGATAGGAACTTAAGCTTATGCTGCTGTTACACTTCTAGTAAATCACTCTGGATTGGAGTGTCAGCTAAATACTTTAAATGTACAATATGCAATATAATGCAATATAATATCGCTACTCATGAATCAATGTTGTTTATGCAACTGTAATGCCATTCTGACTCTGTCCTATTGATCACTGTCATTATTCCAGCCTGGCCAGCTCTAACATCATACTTTTAATTAAGCCAGTTGTGAGGTTTATGTGAGTCTTTAAACTGGTGTTGCATAAACACACACACACATTGGGTAGGCCCTGTGGACCACTACAAAGCAGGCTACTCCACAGTGTATCATATCTGTGTGTTTGTGTCAGATTTATGGCGATTTGTGTGTGAAGTTAATTAAAAGATTGGATTAATGATGGGGTTGCTATGATGTAGGAGACACACACACACACACACACAGGCCCTTAGGAGAGAAGAGCAGCCAGCCCTGGTGTTGAAATGTAGGTCAGGAAGCCAGTGTGGCAGCCAACATAATGTTGTGTGTGCAGGCATCCATACGTGTGTGTGTGTGGGTGTGAGTATAAGCATTTGTGTGTGGTTACATGCTTGCATGCATGTACACTATAGGTACATGCATGCATGTATTGTCTTATAACCTATATGTGCAAGAGCCTGTGTGTGTGTGTGTCAATAGCAGAGAGAAAGACAAAGATGCAGAAATGAGAAAGGGTATGGGGAGTACAATACATGCAGGCCTTTATAAGGACCAGATTGTAATGTGTGACAAGGTCTCTTATCTAAATGTAATAGATTGGAGAAACAGCTGCAAGCACACATTCACACTTGCACAATCACATATACACACTCACACACACACACACTCAAATACAAAAGCATGCACAATGATGTCAGCCTGCTTTTAGCCACCATAATGCATGGGACTCATGAGACATCATATCAGTATGCATAGGACACGCATACACTGTACACACACACACTGCACACACACACACACACACACACACACTTAGGCCTCGTGGTTATTGATGTGGCAGGTCCTAGGAGGTTTCACTGGAGAGTGAGAAGGGCCTGGAGTCGATATGAGTGGAGACAGGGTGGCTGGATAATAATGGCTCCTAATGTGGTCCGTAGGCTACCAGGCTCTGTCTCTATCCTGCACTGCACCACTGGCTGGAGGGACTTACCCACTGGGAAATTATTATATGATATTATATCCAAACTTGTAGCACACAATACTATGTTAGAGCTCCCTAGTCAGAATTTAGAATAGGGATAGTTCAGTTGAAAAATGAGTGAATGTCAGAGCTAAAAATTGCTTTTACTGTTTTAGTGGTGCTTAGACTGGCAGTACTCAGTATTTCAGTATTTATGTTTTTCAAATTTGAAAACTTTATAGCAAGGAATATGCCACTTTTGTATTTTGTATAGTATTTTTCTGAGATTAAGTTTCAACTTCTTAATATTTTCCCGCCAATTTAAGAGGGGTAACAGGCCAATGGGGTTAGATTTACAACTCTGTCACTAGGGGTGAAAAGGACGGTTGGGCACAAATCCATCCTGACAGGGGGACATAAAGCGCCCCGAGTCAGGAACAAAACTGCCACCCTCCCTGCAGGGACCGAAAACACGGGCGTACAAAGCAGCCTGCTCGTAAAATAACAACGTTTAAACTCCCTGCTCAACAGGGGCGCACATTTTTTTTCTTTTTTTTTTCTTTTATTCTACTGAAGCTAACATTAGGCTATAAAGGTTCCTTCGTTGAATGCATAGGGAGGACTTATTTAACGGCTGCACGCCTCTCTATCACTTTTGGCTCCCTGACAACAGTATTTGTACTCTTCTTCTGAGGCCTTAAGGCAGGTCAACTAACATTTTAGTAGCACTAGTAACACCAACGTTTCTGAATGGCAAGATTATAAAATTGACGATGAAATGACTCCTATGTTAGCGTTAGTTTTCTTAGTTGGTCCTTGTTTAGCTACCATGCTGAGGCACAAAGACGCCATGCTTAAACATTATGTTTCAATAGAGAAGATCTACACAGAGATCCAGCTCTGGCACAGTCTTGTCTCTCCATGCGTTCTGCTTCACACATGCTTGGACATAGATACATACACCTATTATCTATTCTCTCTGTCTCTGTCACCGTCTCTCTTTCTCTCTTATTCACTGGCTTGAATTTCAAAGGGAGTCGGCAGGGAGTGCCCGGGTCAGACGCCAATGGAGAGAAAATTAGGCATGACCGCCGAGCCTGCTGGGCTTTTGTGTGTGTGTGTGTGTGTGTGTTTGTGTGTCTTCCTGTGTATATGTGTGCATAGCCATTTTTATTAACTCTTTAGCTTTAAGGATGTTTTGCATTCACACTCACTCATGCAGGCTTTTCCATCTGCCATCCATCTCTCTTCTCTCTCCTTCTGTTTTTCTTCCTTCCACCCCTGCCTTTACTTCTCCAGCTACCTCTGTCTCCTCTCCCTCTATCCTTTTGTACTCTTAATCACTTCCTTTTCTATCCTGGCGCTCATCTCTACCCAGCAAAATGGCTCTGCTTTTGCCACATCAAAGAATCTTTGAACATTTTTGTGTATGCAAACTTTTCTTCCCATCTCTCTTTCTTCTTCTCATCCTCTTTGGAAGTCTTTGTGCAAAGTTTTGCTTTTGATACATCTCCATTTTTCCTCTCTTTGGCTCCCCAGCCCACATTAGTATTGTGCTGTCCTCATCAAAGACGTTTCACTCATACACACACATTCACACACACCGAGCTGTGTGAGAACCGCTACATGGTTGTTTGAACAGAAAACACAAATCTGCGTTTGTCACCACATCAGTGCTAGGATATGCACATACGCATGCGTGAGTACACACACACACTCACACACACATATACACACACACACACACAAACAAGGTCTGAATGTGTTAGTGATGGTGAGTGCGTTCTCAGCGCTGTGTAGTTTGCAGGGTGTCGCCCGGTCTTAGAAGGTTTTCTCATGGATCACAAAGGAGGAGCTGCCTATAGAAGGAGGCCCCACTGCCTTTCACTGAGAAGAATACTCAGCACACACATGCACACGCATACACGCATACACACACACACACACACACACACACACACACACAATGCAGTGGTTTTCGCCACTAACTTGAACTCACATAAAATCTCCCCTATTTGTGCCAACTCAAGTGGCTGGTGAAATATTTTGCATTGGCTTATCGTGTACACACACACACACACACACACACACACACAAAGTGCAGGGGCCTTGAATGGATTGACGTCACATACTCTTCTATTTGTTTAAGTGGCAGGTAAAGTATTTTACCTGGCTATACCCCCACTCCACACACACACACACTTTGTCACTGGAATGAAATGTTGTGAGCCACTCTAGTGGTTTGAAGTAGACATCTCTCTCTTACCACACATTCACACAAAGACAGCCCCTTCAGTCTGACCTCCCATAACCCCGCCATATCCAGCATGTAGTCAGGTAAAGACATTGCTGATGGGCCCATTGAAAAGCACCAGACTAACCACAACACCCTTGTTACCCTTGACTCTCCAATGGTAAATGGCGAGGGCAACAGTTTGACAACAGTTTGCTATAGAGGAGTGAATGACTGTTGGGGGGTGTTACGGGGTGAGGCGTGTGTGTGTGTGTGTGTGTGTGTGTGTGTGTGCTGAAAATGAATAATGATGTAGTGTATTGGAGGGTGAGTTGGGTGTGATGGCTCTTGTTTTGTCTCTCTTTCTCTCTCAACGTGTACTATGCATATAGCAAGATTGTGTGTGTGTGCGGGCAGGAGAGGGGGTATTGTGGTTGTGTGTGTGTGTGTGTGTGTGTGTGTGTGTTGGAATCCCAGTGCTAGCTAAAGCTGCTTCAATGGAGCAGGTCAGACGGAAAGACCAGGAGAGGGGTGGAGGGAGGAAAAAGACGAGATGGGGGGTGGGAAGGAAGGAGGATGTGGAGTTACTCAGTAACCTCTGTCTCAGTGACCTGCTGAACATAGGGAACGGAGAGAGAGAGAGACGAGAGAGAGAGAGAGAGACGGAGAGAGGAAGAGAGTTTGGTGTTCTGGGTGTCAGAGAAAGGTCATTCAACGAGTGTGAGACCTCACTGAACTCAGTGTGTGTGTGTGTGTGTGTGTGTGTGTGTGTGTGAGATGTGTGGGAACTTTGCCCCATGCTAAAATCATTAGTGCCAGAATAACAGTCCTCACAGCTTGTTTACTCAGCCTTGCCTCTGTGTCACCTTGGCTTATGTGTGTGTGTGTGTTTTGTGTTTGTGAGAGAGTTGATGTTTATTCAGGAGGGAGTTTGAACTTTAACTTTTCTAACTCACTTTTTTTGTTACTGCTATAGAGTGGTCTCTTTCCTTTTCATGTTTACCTTTTCAGAGGCTATAGGGCCAGGCA
Source organism: Centroberyx gerrardi (assembly GCF_048128805.1). NCBI lineage: Eukaryota > Metazoa > Chordata > Actinopteri > Beryciformes > Berycidae > Centroberyx > Centroberyx gerrardi. The sequence goes on along the minus strand of NC_136014.1, from coordinate 12,019,814 downwards.
ATAGGATCAAAATATATGATAGTCATTTTTCTATCTGATGGCATTGCAATAATAAGTATTTGTTTTTTACAGTCAATTATTTTTTTTTTAAGTACATGGCTCTAGGATACCAACCGATGAGTTTCACCTCTTGTTCAGATTGATAACTGTTGATACTAACCAACCATACTAACTGTATGGTTTGAACAAAACAACAGTAAAATAGTAAAAGCAATAACATTTTTAAAGAAATACATCCCTTTTATGGATCCGTACAAGATATGGTACATCACCCAGCCCCAGCTATCGTCATGCCATACCTTCTCTCTCTCTCTCTCTCTCTCTCTCTCTCTCTCTCTCTCTCTCTCTCTCTCTCTCTCTCTCTCTCTCTCTCTGATAGATTATTCATGCGTTGGTCCACATCTCACAGGAGAGTACAAGATAGCAAGCGATCAGATTCCCTTTGACCCCTAATACTACGCTTTCATTCACAGAGATGGAGGGATGAAAAAATGGTCAAGGGATGAGAGAGCGAGTATGCTCCTCCACACGCTATAAATTATGAATTTTCATTCACAGAAAAAAGGAGAGGGGGAGGAAATGAGAGAAGGATGAGTTTTTTTTCAGGGTTTTTGTAGGATTTCCCTTTTTGGGCATTTAAGTCTCACTCATTTCTAAGGGTGCACTCATACTATACAGCGCTCCCTCAAACACATTTTGTGCTGATAATTTGAAAGAGCGGATTGCACGACCCACACTTGATTTCCATAATGTCCAGCTGGCACCATCAGCAAACCGTGCTTATGCTGAGCAGCTTCACTGGAGCAATTGGTTGTTTATTGCCTTGCTCAAAGGCATCTGAACCTTAATTGTTGAGGGAGGGGAGAGCGCTTCTTGTTCACTTACCTCAGGTCCAGGGATTCATTCCAGCGACCTTCCAGTGTGTCTCTAACCAATGCCACTGAGGACAAACTCCCAGGAAACACTCTGCATTTAAATCAAGTCACATGTTCAGATCTGGTGGCTCAATAACAACTCTGCTACTTTCTACGTTCCACAAGGTTGCACGCACAGATGCAAAGTCTTCGTGCGTGCTCATGCGTGAAACAAATACCTGGCAGGTTTTCCACTCCTCACGTTTTGTCGCTTATCTCCACTTGGCGAGTTTTCTGCTGAGGCGAAGGTGTGCAAGGTCAGGGCCTGAACAGGAGAACACAAGAAAGAGAAAAAAACTGGGAAAATCAATATGGGCTGGATTACCTTAACAGTCATGAAAGCTTTCATGTCTGAGAGAGAGAGAGAGAGAGGAGAGGAAGGGAGAAAAACAAGAAAGGGTGAAAAGAAATCGGGGATAGAGAGATGGAGAGAAGTGGAGGAGAGGGAGAGAGAGAGATCTGACATTAGCGGATAAGGTAGAGTTGAGGGGTTTTAGTGGCTCAGCTCAGCTCTCTCTTCTTTAAGTCCAATTAGAGAAATAAAAGCTGAGACCTGTCAGAAGTAGGGGGAGGTGTGTGTGTGTGTGTGTGTGTGTGTGTACGCACTCATGTGTGGACGTGTAAGGCAACGGCACTTTGGGCATTTGAACGGATGTTTGATAGACTATCATATTGAACCAGAGGGGGGAGGTGTGTGTATTGGGAATTGGTTGAATGATAGAACTGGGGCTGGAGGGCATGGGGGTTCAGTTCAGCAGTCTGGGGTATAAAAAGTACAGAGTGTGTAAGTAGGTTAGAGGTAAAGTGTTGTGGACTCACACCTGTCTACCTTCATTGTACTTGGTGAATAAACCCATGTCTGACTGAGGTGAAGTCTCATTGCTTGGATACATGTGAGATTGTGTGTGTGTGTGACTGCTACCATTACCAGCACACTCAATCTGGCACTTTGACGGGTTTCATGTGTGAAAGGGGCTTATGTGTGTGTAGTTGCAGCCGCCTCTGCCAGGTTGAGGGGGAGATCCAAATGGGGTGTGAAAACGGGGCGGGGAAGACGAAGAGAGAAAGAGAGGAGGACAGAACAGGAGTCCCTCATCATTCTCTCTCCTTTATTATCGGTCTGTCAGATTCACCCTTGAGTCTTAATTACAACGTCTAATCCAACAAGACTCGTTAATCACCCACATAGCGCCCATTCCTCCTTTTTCTCCTTTCTTTTACTACGTTCACCTCCTTCTCACTTGAGCACACCAGTGGTTGTTTTACTAGAGGACATAATGCTTTGTACAAGCGAATCGCTGTCTTGCCATAGGGCCTAATACTAATGAACATATGCTTGGTTTTTGTGGTTGAATGCTAATGATTGCTTGATACTGTCAAGCCAATTGTAATTATCTCAAGGAATTATTTTTAGTTTCATCTTGCAAGAATTAAAGAATAAGACTTGCACGTGACATCTCATGAATATTTATGAGCGTTTGCTATGAGGAAATTTTAAGGATTAGGCCTACGTTTTAAAATGGGAAGGAAAAGAAAATATTGCCTCAATGATTAAGTAATCTCCTCAAGATTCATATATTGCATAATCAAGGGCTAATATTAGTAGGATTACTATTTAATAGTGTGTTCATGATAATCTCTGATGTTTACCATTCTAAATGAGCTTCCTCTGGAGAGCCAAGCTTCATCCTCTCAGTCAGTACGCTTCCCCCGGATGCTGTTCGGAGTATGAACAGATGAAAGATTGATATTGTTTGTTGTGGGGTATGGTGGGGGGGGTTGGATGTCTCCGCTCTTCTAATCTTGTCTGAGGCGGGCGGAAGGATGTATGGATGAATAGCTAGATAGCCCTAATCCTAGAGGTGTCCTAGATTTGGGGCCCTCCTTCAGCAGATAGAGCTGTTGACCTGTCTGTCACTGTGTGTGTGCGTGTGTGTGTGTGTGTGTGTGCGTGTGAGTGTGTGTTGTCACTGTCCTGAGAACAATAGGCTCTGTAATGAGCGATGCTGCTTGGGCTCGCATCTGCATACATTATCGTATTATCGTAATACTGCTGTACACGTGCCAAACAGGACAATACACGTCAAATATTGTCTGAGCCGATTGACAAAGCGTGGGGACTCTGAGAGAAATAAATAGAGATAAGTGAGAAAAGTTTGCCACATGGAGAATGGCTTTCTGTGTCTCTGACAGTGTAGGAGCATCAGAATCCAAATTTCTTTAACCACCAAATACAAAAATAAATATGCAAGACATATTGCCAATGTAAAGAGTTTCCTAATTTATACTGATGCAACATGGTACAAGGACAACAGCACACCACATACAGTACAAAGGGACCTTGCACAACATACAATAAAGTAGAAAAAGTAGAAAAAGGTATATTACTAAGCATGAACACAAGCAAACCCAAACTATTGTCTGTACACCCACACAGCACTTCAGAGACGGGCTGAGTGAAGGTTCAGACGAGCAAGGTCTGGGAGGGAGGGAGGAGGGGAGGGACATTTTTACCCACAAATTCAAGGATCATTTGCAGACCCATTCAAGCTCTTATTGCAGCCCCCCTCCCCTCCACTCACCCACCGCCCTGCCCCTCCTCCCCCCGCCATCCATTTGGGCTGAAAAGAAATAGGGTTGCAGAAGGGAGGGGCGCCGGTGCCCTTGTGTGTGTGTGTGTGTGTGTGTTTGCATGTGTGTGTATGCCTACGTGTTTGTCTGAATGGGGGCCTGGGTGAGTGCATGAGTGTGTGTGTGTGCGTGTGTGTGTGTGTGTGTGTGCGTGTGATAGATTGTGAGCAGATCGGACAATGGGTGGATTGTATGTGATCTATATTCATGTGGCACAGATTCAGTGGCCATGTGCTCACACAGCAGGCTGGGAATGATCAGACAGAGGAGGGGGGATGATAGAAAATCAGTGAAAAAAGAGTAAAAAAGAGATGTTTATATATAGATAATACGCACAAACTCATTTTCCCTGTTTTTTGGGGCTCTTTGGAATCCTGAATACTGGAATGTAATAGGTACAGCCAGTACTGCTTTACAAACAGTAAAACAATAAATGAAATCCAACAAGATAATTGATTTAAATGCTATATATGAATTACTACATCAGCGTGACGTATGTAATGAGTTTCCTGTTTGCATTGCACTTTGCATGCAGGTGGAAGCCAAATTCCCCCGAGAACGCCTTGTGAAAAAAACTCAACATGTCTGTTTTTCGGGGCTGTACAAGTCTCTCTAGGAGGGGTAGCTGATAGTTTAAGTAGATGCATAAATATTCCCCAGATGAGTCGGTCGTAGCGGTGAAAGATTTAAAGCGAGAGAACACACTGAGCGCTTTTGCAAGAACCCAAGTCAGAGCAGAAAGTAGGGAGAAGAGAGGCAGCGGGAAGATGTGGTACGAGCGTGCTCGTTCATTCTAATAAAGCATGTTTAAATTCCAGCTATATTCTGAGTCCTGGAGTGCAAGGGAGAAGGAGTAAGAGAGAGAAAGCGCGATTGATGATGAGAAATAAAGGGAGAGGCAGGCAGAACTCCTTGGTAACCAAAGCACAGAGGAACAGAGGGGCCGGTCTTACACCCCTCCCGCTGTGGGTGTGTGTGCGTGTGTGTGTGTGTCTCCGAGGACTGGACTGCCTGAGGGAGGAGTAGTAGGGGGGTGGACCATGCGTGTGTTTAGAGAGAGAGAGATAGGGGGAGAGGCTCATTGTCAGCGTAGTAGACACACACACACTCTCACACACACACACTCAGACCCACTCTGAGCCAAGCCACCGTAGAGGGAGAATGTGAGCGGAGGAGAACCGACGCAGCACTCGTCCATCCCGTCTTCTCTCTCTCCCTCACTCCTTGGCTTTGTCGGGCCTATTTGTGCCTTACAAGGGCACTTTTCTCTAGGAGAGGGACACACACACCCCAACCGGAATAATGGTGTTTATCGGGACCTCGTTAAAATCTGTGATCAAATACTTCAAAAGGAAGGGTAAGACATGGTTACTTCTTTTCAATACTCGTCATGAGTCGTTTTACCCTGTTAGTAGTTTGAACCTTATTTTCCACATGAAAGCAAGTGAAGTTAATTAGAATTTGCATTGGAAGTGACGTTTAGCCTTGTTTTGCATCATTTTGACTGAAATTTTCTTTGGCCGTCTCAATTTCCTACCGCTTTGCACTTGCTTCAGCAATTTTAGAAACAGCCTCTACCAAAAGTGGACAATTCGTCTAACATGTACCATCCTTAACGGTTTGTGCGTAGTTGTAGTATAACTAATTGTTTCCTGTGGGTGAGCTGAGGGAGTCGTTTTTACATGACAGCTCCACTGCTTCACTGCTGCCTCTGCTGAGCCCAGAGACAGTCCTCTGTTGGTCCCTGTTACCAGGTAACCAGCGGGCCAAGACTTTAAAGGGCTGACGACTATTAGCACTAAATGACCCAACAACCTTTGTAAAGGTGGCAGCTGGTAGCACTTAATATCCCAACTGCCTTATTGGAAGTAGTTGCCCTGTTTTCCTTCTTCTTGGGACAATTTTGAAATTGTTGTGTGTTTATTTAGGTCTAGATATTTTGGAAAATTTGAGTTCAATATCAGGGTGATTGATTCAGAGTAACCAGAAACCATAGTTAAGCCTATGCACCAGGTATTGTGTCAAGGCTATTATGTTATCAGTGGCTATGTATTAAGCATGTGAGGATGAGTAACAAAGACCTGGTTGATGCAGGCCAAGCTGCTTGTACCTACTCTAATCTCAGGTGTATTTATAGCTCTGTGTGTTAGTAAGTGTGTGTGTGTGGGTGTGTGTGTTGCAGTCAGGGTTGAGGTGTGAGTGTTAATCATTAGCTCAGCATTTTTGCACTTCTCACATATTGCACATGCCTGCACCTTGCTCCTTAGCTAAGCACCTTGGCCCTGCACTGCAATCCACTACTATTGTTTAGCAGGAGGCTCCTGACTGCATGCTGAGCACGCCTCACACCCATGGGGCCTCTACAGTGAAGAAGAAGAAGTAACCATGTGTGTCCCTTTGGGTCCATGTCACCAAGATTTTTGATAGATTAAATCAGGGGTGCCCAAACTTTTTGGTTATAGAAGGACAAGGACCAAAAATTAATATGGGTCAAGGGCTAAAATATAATCCTATTGGACATTAGGACATCCTATTCTACTATTTAAAATGGAAAATAGCTTCTTAGGTTTTACATGATCAAGGGGCATTTTTCTCAAAATAACATAAATAAACAGATGATTTTACACTCTTTGGAACACTTTTGAGAGCCAACATTTTCTTTGTGGAGGGCTGTATTTTTTTTTTTTATATTTATGAATATATGTTCATACTTAAATGTTCCTGAATTTCCCCAAGGGGATTAATAAAGTGATATCTTATCTTATCTTATCTTATCTTATCTTATCTTATCTTATACTTGTCTCACAAGTTGAACTGGGCTCAAGCCTAGCCTATGGTGACCGTTATGAAACACAGATAGTTGCAGGTCAATATGTGGCTGGCTGGTGGGCGAACAGGGGCCCAGTTCAGGATTAATGTAGATATTGTCAATATAAATCGGTCAATTTTATTGATCATAAGCGCATCCCCTTGTGGCGAGTGTGTGTGTGTGTGTGACAGAGAGGGAAAGTGTGTGTGTGCATGCAGATGTTTTTTGTCCAGGCTATACGTAGCCTTTGCATTTGAGTATTGATGCACCATGTACCCCGTTTGTGTCTTTCAGAGTTTTCAGTAGCCTGTTTGCTTTCTGTCTGTGTTTGCTGATGGGCGTAAGAAGAGCTGGGATAGGCAATGGATGGAGGGATTAGTAGACTTCTGAAAGACTTTCGCGCCATAGTCCCATGTGGACATTGTGTGTGTGTGTGTGTGTGTGTGTGTGTGTTTGTGTGTGTGTGTGTCTGTGCGTGTGCGTGTGCGCGCGCGCGCTGAGGGGCTAGGGGGTATTGTGGTAGTGAAAGGCCTGATGTGGAGACTGATGCTGGGGGACAATGCAGGCTTTGTGTCCATAGTCCCCATGTCCTTGGTCTGCCTTTGACTGGGGCCTTTTCAACCCCATAGTCTGAGAGGAGGGTGGGGGAGAGGGTACCTGTGCTCAATGTGTGTATGAGATAAAAATAAAAAATTGGGTTTTATAGAGGTAGGGGTAGGTAGAGTATTTTTAACCCTTATTAAGCCAGACACGCTGACTAAGAATACAGTCTCACACACAGCAATGGCCTCAGAGAGTAGTTGCAAGAGGAGTGATGGTTACACACATTCACACACATCTGGGAGCTGCCCAGGACAACCATAATCTATCACTGAAGGCTGCTGAGCAGCTCTACAGCAGCAGTTGGGGTTTCATTGCCTTGCTCAAGGGCATTTTGTGGCAGTTACTCAGAGAGGGGAGAGTGTTATTCATTCCCCCCTGGTCCAGATTTGAACCAGCTACAAGCCTTCTTGTCTAACCTTCAGATTTAACACTGCCACTGCAATTGAACTGTGTTCATGGAAAGTGTGTTTCGTGGTATGCGCGTGCATGTGTGTCCCATGCCCTCTCCTTGTGGTCAGGGGAGTTGTGCCTCGTGATGTATTTGATCAATTATTTTGATCGGCATGGGCACGCTCCAACTCAGCACGTTTAATGAGATGGTTTTGCAAGCACAATGATACTATGTCTACATACACACACACTATCCAGCATGTAGCAGCAACGGGTGTTGTTCACTTTCCAATGGCTCTGACCTCTCCAGCCATGTGGTGTGTGTCTTGGTCAGACCAGAGTCAAACAGTATTTGCAAATAATTCTGTGCACTTGTTTTAATCTGCTTGGAGTACCAGTTGGGTGGGATTTAAAACGTTAAAACAATTCAGATTGTAAGTGGTCAGTCACAGAAACGTATACTAAATTGCTGTTAAAATACTTTCCTGTGATTGTCATTCGTTGTACCGTCCTATGTGGCAATTTAAACCTCTCCCATATGGTCCTCTGAGTGGGTTAAAACAAGCACTATAAATTATTGCCAAATACTGTTGGATCCAGGTCTGCTGTCCGTTTGTGGTATTTGTACTCTAACATAACTGGCCTTTAAGTTTGTAGGTAGCAAGAGAAGTAGAGGAGGAGAGAAAGGTGAACGAATAATTAACTGTAATAGTGTTTAGTAAACGGTAGGAGACGAGAGAGAGGACATGAATGAACACAAAGGCTCCTCTCTTCTCCTGGAGAGGCAGTTAACGGCCGTCCATTCCCCAAGACCTCAGCTTCATTCACTGGAGCTCCAGAGACAGACGTTAGAGGTGAGACACGGTTAGAGGCTAGGCACCGTTAGAGGTGGACAGTACTTCAGTGTGTCCTCCTTCACCTGTGTAAATTTATTTAATACACCAACTTCTACTTCACTGGCCTTCGTCTTTGTTTTTTCAGTTTGGGTTTTGAGGATAGACACACACAAACTAGCCTTTGTATTGTCACAAATTAAATCTTTAAATAGTCAGTGGTAAGATCTGTCAGTTGTTACCTGTATGTCAAAGCACTTACACACCGTCTCACACTTTCTCTTGATGTCTCATTTGCACTTGGAGGCACTTGTAGGCCCCCCACCCTAACCCACCGCACAGAGGCCCTCGGTCCTCCCCCGACACACACACATACACACGCTCCTACGCATGGCCCATTTGCACCTGTGAGAGAGCACTCACACACAAACACCCCACACATACACACACTCCCAGCCCCTTCCTCAACCCGCCCCCTTCCTCCTTGCTTCCTCCAGCCTGCTTCCGCTGTCCTGGTCAGATGGAGCAGTTGTGTTGGTTAGGACAGGGACACAAAGATAGCGGACTTGACTAATGTGTAGCTGTTTTAATGGAGATAGTCCTTCATCCACGATCGCCTACTTTGGCTTGGATACGCTCTCTTGGTAAGCCTAATTTTTTTGGAAGTGTGTGTGTATTTCATTTACATTAACACTTGGCATTTAGCTGACACTTTTAGTAACTTATGATTGCAACCGGAGAAGAAGCTTCAGTTCCTGGATCACCAACATTACAAGCAACCAATAGTAAGGAGTGCAGTGGTGACAATATTTAGATCATGTTAGAGAGAAGTGCTTGGAAAAGAAACAAGACCTTAAGAACGAGGTAGAAATGGTTTTGTTTTCACGGCAGTTGACCAGTTGTGTGTGTTTACATGACCTCAGATGGTACTGAGATCTTGCGAGAAGTTAAACCCAGTGAACGGGTGTTGTTTGGACAATTTGTAGAGTGACAAACTGGAGCAACAGATGGCTTGCTTGATAACATTGTTTTCATGTGGTTTTATGTATTAGACAAGTTAGCTTGCTTGTGTGAATGTGGAGTAGCCCGTTTCAGTTTGTTGAGTTGGATATTGGTTGGTCAGCTTTTCCCTCCACTAAGTTGTCTCCACCCCTTTTTCCTTTTCCTTCCCCCTCGGAGGTGTGTGGCCTTCTGTGTGACGTCTCAGATAAGTGTCAGGTTGTCGGTGTGGACACTGACACCTTGGTACAAAGCACCTCTCTCTCCTCCCCCCTTCCTCTTTCCCACCAAATAAAAACACCTTTTCAGCGTGCCAAGAATACTTTCAGAGGAAGATTTCCAATCCACTATTTATTGTTTATTTAATCGAAGGGTCGATCTTAGAATTGGTACCTACGGTAGCACTTAGCTAACCGTGATGATGTATTTCAACTACGCCTGGGTATCATTTGGAGTTTGACACCAATATCAAACAATACCTTTTTACAAGAGTTTGTGGAAATTAAAGCATTTTCCTGCACACTGATTCTAGCAAATCATGCTGTTCTTAAGAGGCTCTGTGATGCAGTAAAGGAAGCCTGGGGAAATATACAAGGGTCAAACATAATTCCTAACCTGATCTTTGTCTCTCTGCAGCGGTGTCTAACCTGGATGAGGAGAGCAAGTGGACGGTGCACTACACAGCCCCGTGGCACCAGCAGGAAAACGTCTTCCTACCAGGCAGCAGGCCGCCCTGCGTAGAAGACCTCCACCGCCAGGCCAAAGTCAACCTCAAGACCGCCCTGCGAGGTAAGGACCGTTCAAAAGGAAGCTGGGACATGATGCAGCATGACCACAGGCAAAATCAGGGTTCGGGGGGCGTCCTTTGGGGGTCAGCGGGATAAGATGCATGCCATATACTTACGGGTTCAGATCCATCACTGTCCAGTAAAGTGGAAATTCAGTGTACTAACCTTTAATGACACAGGGGAAATATGCCATCAGAAACATGTTAAACATGGAAAAATCATGGCTATAACTCAGGGCAGGAAACTTACCTTCCTTAGACATCAATTTATGGCCACAGAATTTTACAAGCCAAATATGATTTGTTGAACAACGTTAAAATAGTAGTTGGTTACATGCCAAAGTAACAGGTAGAGCAGCAACTTATCAGCCGTAATAAATTTAATTGTGTTTTAGCTGGTGGTGATAATTTCCCACCCTGCTATGATTCTTTTGAGAGAGAATGTATATAGGAGGAGAAATATGTGATTTGGTAACTCATATATGCTCAGGGAGCACAGATCAATAATGTATGTACACACATAGCCTATATTTTCCTGCACTCGTCCTCATGTCATTGTGCATTCGTACTTGCCCATAGTTTCAGCACTCCATGATTCTATGTTCAGGATTCCTACAGTCATGAAAAACCTGGAAAAGTAATGGAATTCAAAAGTAGTGTTTTCTAGGCTTGTGTTTTCCAAAAAGATTTGAATATGAAAATGATGTAAATGGAAATTTGATCATCATCTTTTTGTTAACTAGTCAAGAGTTAAACATCAAGCTTGGCTGTTGGTATATTGGTGTGTTGCTTTACTCTAATAACAACTAAATTCTTGGCCCTCAAATCAGCTATTCAACAAAAATGCAGACACTGACAAATCTTGGTCATGGGAATGTTGCTAGATGTCATCAAATTAGTCATGGCAAGGTCATGCAGTCTGATTAACAAAAAGGTGAAGGTTCACATTCGTCTGTCAATGCTGTAAAAATGTTCAAGCCTGCAGTGTGTGTGTGTTTAGCCGCACAACACACCCGTGTGAGATCCTTCCTCCTGTTTGTCCGGCACGTTTAGTGAGGGAGGGACATGGGCTTGTTGTCAAACAAACACAGGGAGTCAACGTTCCCAGGATGGGAAGGCGGAATACCAGGAAATACTGGCACCTGTTTCACTGGGAGTTCCTGTAAAGGCATGGTTTCTGTCCAGTTCCCAGAGATAAAGGCTTGAGAGTCAGGTGTGAGAAATAGCATTGGAGAGGTGTGCATGTGTGTATGTGGGTGTTTGTATGTGTGTGTGTGTGTGTGTGTGTGTGTGTGTGTGGGTGGGTGGGTAATTCACGGTGAAGGCCTGTTGTTTACATGCTAGCTGGCCTTGTGTGCCAGCAGATAAAGAGAGGGAGATAAAGGGAGAAGGAGAGAGAGATAAATGGGGAAGGGGAGGGGCAATGGAGGATGTAACCCAATGCTTACGGTGTGTTATTGAGTCACCTCCTTTAAGATAATGACACACACACAAACACACAAACTTTAGGTCTTTGTTTGCATGTCCCATTGTTCAGTTACTGTGCTGTTGCTACTACTACTACTGTCAACAAAATATAAGACACAAACCCCCTGGTGTTACGTCCTGCAATATTGATGTGGCCAGGTACACACCCACCTACCCACACACACACACACACACACCACCTGGGAGGTGGGCTTTATTCAGGTCGCCCACATCCTGTCATCACCTCCCAGCCCCAGGGGTCCTAATGAAAGCCCCCCAGCACAGCAACAGGTGTCCAGTGACAGCGCTGTGTCTCAGTTTAGTCACGGTGTGTGCTTTAGTTCTTCCACTCCTTGTCTGTTCCCAGGAAGCTGAGAGTGGAGGTTACAGAATTAGCTACAGTCTAGACTTTTGGGAATAGATTTAGGTTTGTCTCAGACAGTAAAAAGCTACGTTACCTAACATTCCCTCCAAAAACTGTGATAAAACACAACAGGCAGTTCCAAACGTATGGTTATACCTGTCCTTGTAAAGATTAACCTTGCATATATAAAAAAGGCAACTGTGTTTTCACAAGGTATTTTATGTAACAGCTTATAATGCAGAGGTAATATCAGGAGTTTAAACCAGACTCAGCCCCAACTCCCATGCACATGTAACCGGCATGAGCACACAACTTAGAGCAAGTTCGCTATCTGCCCTGCAAGCCACAACAATCAATAACCAATCAGATGGTGATGTGTGCACAGACGCGCGCACACACACACACACACACACACACACACACACACACACACACACACACACACACACTATACACACAGGCTGGGTTTCAGCGTGTCCTTAGTGGTGAGGTGGTGGCAGGCAACTCACGAGTTCCAGAAAACATGCCGACAGGTCGAAATACATGAGCCGAGTTGCGTAACAGTGGTGTGATTATCAATAATATCCTGAAAGTTGTGCATCAGTTTAGTCAATGATGTCACTCACTGATAACTAGGGTCACTGCATAGTGGTAGACACACACACACACACACACACACACACACACACACACACACACACACACAGACATACACAACAATAGTATTTGCAAATACCTTTTATGGTTTATTCCAGTCTATGTAGGTTCAAAATAGGTGGGTTTTCAACATGACAATACACTGCCAGAATGATTAGATATTCACAGGAAAGTATTTTAAATTCAAGTCAGTATACTTTGCTGTGATTGACAACTTACCTGACACTTAAGTGCCTATCTGGTGCTCAATGAAGGTAAAGACCAAAGCTAAGACTTGGGTCGAATACTGATTGACCCAGGTCAGTCTGACACACACACACTACTATAAAACACATATGCACACACCCACTTGATATCATTATATTATTTCTGTGCACAGCATGCTCATCTTGTCTCATCTAGCCTGCTCCTCTCTTCCTTGCAGTCCTGCCTAGCAACAAGCACCACTAAGCTTATTTATTTTATCAACCATCCCCAATCACTCAACACCAATCATCTCAACAGCTCTGCTCCCCGTCATCATCCTCATTATCATCATCTCAAGTGCTTTCTAAAGCCCCTCTTCCACACCGCTAGCACGCCATCTTGTTGTTACAGTAGCTACCTGTGCCAGCCCCATTAGGCCCCATTAGCTGACAGTATTGTACATGCACCAGCGTGTCTCTCCATAGAGACGGGCTGTAATTAGCTATGGAGATAGATGGGACATGAAAGTGATTGCACCGCCTTTGACGTGCACAGTGATACACATGTGGCACACATCCATAATACACCACAAAGGATTTTGATTGTGCGTTAGTGACACGCATGGAATAAATGCCAGGGATGAAAGAGAAAAGATTGGTGAGGGGGGTTTTTACATTTGTATGGACTACGGCACATAAAAAGAAACAGGAGTGCCTATCAATTGATAGGCTACTGACATAGCAGGGAGGGATGTGTAACATATATAGACACTCTGAGGTTTTATTTTTTTTATATTTAAGTCTCTGCTTTATTTAAATAGAAATATATATGACAGAAAGCAGCTTTTCGCTCACACAGCTTGTTAGATTTCTTATCCAGTAAGGATGTAAAATCAGTGAAGCACACGAAACTCTAGTGTCTGTTTTACCTCCGGTGGAGGAAGTAGTAGTAGTAGTAGTTGACATGTAGTTAGCTATTAAGAGACCAGACAAAGGATTCCCTGGTAGCTGTTGGCAGAGAGGGAGAGAGAGATGATGTGGAAAATGTCCACTGAGAGAGAGAGGGGGATGGAGGAGAGGGAGAGAGGGACGGTTCTGCCATCTGTGTGTGACAGACTGGAACTGATACCCCCCTCTCTTGTTACACACACACACAAACACACACTAACTCACTTATAAAGTCTGTTTTTAACACACATTGGCATACACATGTAATCACATACACACACCCCATCACAGCAGGTGGTGACGAGAGGAAGTGTGAGCAGTGCTTGGCAGGGACTGACAGGGACTGCAGTCATGTGCCACATACAGTATATGCACGTACTCACACATACACACACACACACGCACACACCACCGTTGAGCAGTATTGCACAGCTCCTCTGGATAATACAGTCCCCAGGGTGTTTGTATACGTGTGTGTGTATGTGTGTCCTATCAATTTTCCACTCACCACTACCTTCTTTTGTCGCCGGCTGTGTGTGTAATACACAGTGTGAGTAATACACATTGCTTGAGGTCAGCATGGTGTGTGTTTGTATAGTGTGTAAATAGTCAGACAATGTTAAAATGAGTGTTTGTGACACATTTCACTTTATTTCAGTTCGCCCAATGAGAGATCATATAAGGGTGACTGTTTTGATTGTAGGTTTCCCTCTCCCTACTGTAAAAACAGTTAAACAATTCTATATTATACTTAAAGAAATGGAGAAATGGAGATTTGTGGTTCTAATGCGTATCTTTTTGGCTGTCCTTAACATGCAAAACTTTGGAAACTCCTGTTTAAGACAAGGATAATAACTATCAAAATCTCCTGTCAGTCTGTAACAGTCTGGTTGTCTGTCTGTCCTCCAGAGTGTGACAAGCTGAGGAAAGATGGTTTCCGGAGCTCCCAGTACTACTCCCAGGGCCCCATCTTCTCCGACCCCGCACAATCCACCAGCAGCCTGCAGGACGATGACGAAGACGAAAATGACAAGAAGGTACCCTACGCATATAAACACAAGATGCATACACACTCATGCACAAATGCATATATACATACACTTCGATTTTAGCCATTTAGCTGACTTACAGTGGCTGACAGATACTGCAACACCTGTGCTTGCAGGCTAGTGCTGATTCGGCACCATGGCAATTCAAGTCCACTGATTAAACCAGTATCAGTCTGCCCTCCAGTGGTTGGAAGTGCAAATGCATTGTTCACCCAAGCCTCCATCTCTCTTTTCTTTACATCAGCTACTTCCCAGCTTTGTCCATGTCTCCCTGCCTGTCTCTCTGTCTGTCTCTCTCCTAGAAATGTATCTGATAATTTCTAGGGCTTGAAAAGTCTGTGAATTTCTTAGCTGTAGGTCAGCTATGGTCTAGTTCAATGGTTCTCAAAGAGTATGCAGGTTTTCATTCGAACCAAAGACTAGTTTATTAGTAGTCCTATCCTAGTTTATTAGTTCCTCTCTGGTTGAAGGTCTGTTAAATCCGTGAAATCATTTGCTGTGGTTGGAATGAAAACCTGCAGACTTTTGGGCCTTGATGGCATGTTGAAAACCACCAAACTAGTTAACAATCATACCTCCTCATGACTATCAGCTTTCATCATATTGAGCACCGGCCAAAATATCTGAATTGAGTTGAGAAAAAGTGGGGTTGAGTTTTGAATTGCAATATGAGTAGAAGCCCTGCTCCGTCTCTCTCTCTCTGGCCTGTCAGACAGATAGACCATTTGCCAGGCAGAGCTAGTAGGGAATAAACACTTTACTGAGCCTTGTTGTTTTTCCCCTACACTTGGTGGGGCTGTTGTTTGTCTAATGTCACAGTGATAGCATAGGAGTGATAAATGGAGAGAGAGAAGCAGAGATGGGGAAAAGAGAGAGGGAGAGGGGAAGAAAAAGAAACATGGAGACATAAATGGTTATTTATTGCTCTTTTGTCTGGCAGACCAGACAGTGTGAAGTGGAGTGTAAATGGTTTGACAGCCAATATGCATCCTCTCCTCTTCCTCTCTCCTTCTCGTCTCCTCTCTCCTTTCCTCTCCTCTTCTCAACATTGCTCTCTTCCTCTCCTCCTGTCTCTTCTCCTCCTTTCTTGTTATCTCCTCTCCATTCCTGTCCTCACTCCTAGTTTATTGGTTTTTATCCATGTCCCTCTGTGCGACACACACACGCACACACACGTGATAAGAGGGGGTCCAGAACGGGTCAGGGGTGGTCTTTCTTTATGAAGGGGGTCTTTCACTGTCAGTTGAGGGTCTCCATTGTCCCCCTGAGCCCCCTGATGCCAGCGGCTCGTTCCATGCCTGCCTCGACCCTTGACCTTCATAACATGCTGTTGCCTTTCGCTTTCTAAACTGTCTACCCCCCATCTCTCTCTATCCACTTTCCACACCCTCACCCTCCCTACCTCCTATCTCCCCTCTTCTATCTATTGTTATTTTCCCTTCCCCTCTCTTCCCCATCGCTTCCTGTTGTCCCGAGGACAGTGAGCCTAACTTTGGCTGACAGCAGCTTCAAAAGGAGAAACTGGGCTCCTGTTTGAGCCACAATGGTGGTAAACAGCAAGCCATGTTTGCCACCAAACTCCGCTCTCTATTGCTGGGGATCTTTCCCTCCACCCTCCCTTGTCTCCTACTGTTATTCCTTTCTTTCTTCTATCCCTCATGTTGCTGTTGCCTACTCCCACCCACCCACCCATCTATCCACCCACCCACCCACCCATCTATCCACCCACCCTATCCATGATCTGGATGAATGTACCAATAGCCAGAAAGAATTGTTGTTTCTTAGTCATTCTGATGTCTGGGAATGTCAGGATGAGCAGTGAGGTTGTTGGAAATAGGGAATGACTCTCTTCTCAGTGTAACGTTTGGGAGATTCTGGAAAATTTCATAACTTTGTGCCAGCATATTTTGGAACCTCTGAAGAACATAGTCGCACCAAAGATTTCCCTCCAGAGCCTTTTTTTCCTTTCTCCTCAAGTTGTTTCAAGCGCTCAGGCAGGTTTGGGGCGATGCAATGAAAAGGAGGACAAATGATTTCTCTCCTGGAATGGATCTGTTATCTGGATAATTGAAGTTGATTAGCGCTCACCGTGCTCTGGATTCAAATTGGTGCGTACTGCCAGTGCAGAACTCATATCAAAGACTCAAATGGATATTGACAATTGCTTGAATGCGGAAACGTTTGCAGTATGTATTTCCTTCCTCTTTGCTTCTTTTTCAATGCAGAAACTGCTTCACGTGCATTCTGGCCTGTAACATGGAAAACTGTGATTTAATCCCAACTGTTAGACAAGTCCTTGAAAAATTGCTCCGTGATATTAACTGATGTACAGTTAGTTCAATTTTTCCATCAATCATTTTGTCTTTTGGTGTTGGAAGTCGACAAACAAAAATATTATACTTAAAGGCAATTTGAAAATTAGAATGGATTTTGGAGATTTCGGTGTTAAACTATAGTCAAACACATGTAGTCAGTAGACTGAGGCTGTTTGCTGTTTAAAGCCGAGGTAGAGCAGAGAGAAGTTTGGCTATTGCTGCTCTCCTGGCTCTGCAGTGAAATATACGCCAGGATTGAGAACTCTTAGTGCGTGAACACAGTTTAATGCATGAGTGGTTCTGTCTCTGTCTGATTGCTCTCTCTCTCGTTTATCCTGCCATCTCCCAACCTTTCTGTCAGTTTGCTCTGATGTTTGTTTGTGTGTAAGTGTGTGTGTGTGTGTGTGTGTGTCCATTTGGGTTTGATTGATCGTGAAACATGTTTACAGCACCCCCGGCTTCTAAAGGTCACAGCAATGTAATAAACTAAACTGTGTTTGTGTGTGTGCTTATGTGTGAACCAAGTGTTAGAGAAGGTTAGTGAGTTTAAACAGATGCAAGATACACACACACACACACACACACACACACACACAGACACACAAAGTTTTATTCAATTCTGTGTAAAGCTCACCATTCTCAACTCTCATTTTCTCTGTTTTAATCTTGACATTTTTCTTTACTCATCATTTCTCTGCTCCGTCTCAACATGACTAAATGTGTTTTCTATTACTTTTCATTACCCCACATGCTGTTTCATCTCTTACACCCTCACTCTCTTTCCCCGTCTCTCTCTCTTCTCTCCTCTATGCCTTCCTCTCTCCCTTCTCTCATCTCATTCATGTCTGTCTCTCCTCTGCCCTGTCTGTTCCCTCCCTTCTTTCTCTTCTCCCCTCTCTCTCTCTCCACATCCTTCTCTCTCTCTTTCCCCCGTTTCTCTCCTCTCCTGTCTCCCCTTTCATCTCTCTAACCTCTCTTCCCTCTCTCCTCCAGTCCATGGCTTCATCAGTGGAGGACGACAAGTCCCAGCTCTCCATGAGACCTCAAACCCCCCAGGGCGGGGAAGGGGAGGAGCTGGAGGCTGACAGACAGGTGGTGTGGGCCAGGGCCAAGGTCGCGCCCCTCCCCACCCCGGAGGAGAGGATGAGGCAGGCGGCCCAGGCCGTGCCCACCGACATCGTCCCCATCAACGTCACAGGTAGGCCACGCCCCCCCGGCAACCACACTCATCCTTTGATCATTTTGTCCAAATGCATCTCTCGACCACTAGCGACCAATCCCATCAGTGTTGGTAGTGAATAGTGCATAAAAGCAAATATCCCATTCGTTACGTCCTAGTCTCCTAGTTCCATACATAGCGACTTAGTAGGATCATCCTACTTTGAGGCAAATCTGGCCTCATCCACCCCTAGTGTCTACGCCGCACTATTAACCTCTCACCCCCAATCACATCTTATTTTGTTTCTGTGTTAACCAACCGTCTGTGGTTGACTGGATACACAACCAGTCAATTACTGTATCCAGACATCCACAGTGAACAAAACTGTATCTGTCAGTCGAGTACGTCTGCCTCTTCTCCTTTACCTCGCTGTATTTTCTCCCCTTCCATCAAACCTCTTGGTAGCTGACCTTCACCTTCCTTTGTGTGTGTGTGTGTGTGTGTGGATGTGCGAGCGAGCGTGTGTGCAAATTGTTCCACAGCGTAGCCAAAGGTCAAGGCTTTTCAGTGACTGTATGTCAAACCACAGGGCGTTTGACAGATGAACACGCATACGCAGCCGCGCACACGCCGCGTTGGTGCAATTCCCTTGCTAGCACGTATTTCAGCTCTATCCGCCACTCATGAGTCACTTTGGAAACCCACTGGTACACACACACACACAAATATATACACACACCTCATTCTGCTGTTTTAAATTTAATACATTTGAGCTTGTCTGCTGATTCCATCAGTGAGACACATACACTCACATCGCATCTACCAGTGCACATCTTCTCTTATTTGGGAATGAGATGAACAGCAGTGCTAGACAAACGCATTTCAAAAAGCTCACTTTGACTCCAGTATAAACACCTGAATAGTGTGTCGGCGTCAAGGCCATTATCACTGCAAGCTCGCCGTCCTTTGGACACTAATGAGTGGTTAATGTGTTCCCACGCCACGTGAATCACTGTTCAACTTCATCTCCTGTCACTTTACATTACTGAGAGAGAGGGAGGGAGAGAAAGAGAGAGAGAGAGAGATCAGGGACTTCTCTGTCAGGCTGAGAGGCAATGTGATAGACACTATCTGCCCTCATACCAGTTCCCATTTCCCTAACGCCTGGAGGCTGTCACCAGCTGGCCAGATAGCAGAAAGAGCAGTTCCTAGTGAGAGAGAGATCACACTATCTTCAGGGAATTGGACAGAGAGCGAGAAGGAAAAGGGAGATGAGGGAAAGAGTGTGTGTTAGTGAGTGTGCATGCTTCAACTGATATCTTTCCTATGCATGTGTGTGCATGTACTCTAGATCCATATAATATGTGTGTTCGCACCTCAATCACTCACATTCAGGATGGGAAATTAACACCAGCCGTCGCCAACCGGTTGCCAAATATTCGACTGTGGCTGGTTAGTCAGCCTCTTTGTTGGAGCCACTGCCAATGTTTAGAGGTTCTATTCTAAAAATGATAATTAGCTGGTAGAATAGTGAAAGTGGCTGGTGGTTGACAAAGTTAGTTTCCTGCCCTGTTGACATTGCATGTTTTCATAAAAAAAAAAAAAAAAACACTTTTGGCATGTTTTTGAGTTTGTTCCTCCCACTAACCGGCTGCTGTATTGTTTGCCTGTGTGTGTCCGCCTGCCTTGCTCTCGCCCTCCCGGCCACCAGGGGCAGTGTTTGACCGCCAGGCGAGCATCCGGCGCTCCCTCATTAACACTGACACCGTGTCCCGCCGGCCCAAGAAGGTCAAACGCAGAAAGACTATATCAGGGCTGCCTGACAACTTCAACCTGGAGCTAGGTATGGATCACTATGGGGCTCTATGTTGCCCTCTACTGTCCATAGACCTGTACCAACACTCTGGACAAGCATCCTTCCTGCCTTCCTTCTTTCCTTCCTTCCTCTCCATAGAATTTTACCATCTTATCAAACATGAGCTGAGAGGATTGGAGAGCTAACTGGTGGAGAATTAACTTACCACCAGTGTTGTTTTGAGCCGTTCATATTGGACTAGCTCAGGAAAGCTGAAAGAAGGGAGACACTGACATATGCAAGTCCACAGTGTTGATCAGGGCCCTGTAGTTCTTTGGTCTTTCTTTCCTCATTCAGTGTCCTCATTTGCTCTCCTATCCCATTTAGCTTCAGCCTCAGTGAGGAGTCATTTGAGATCCTTTTCATCTCATTTAGGAGTAGCTCTGTGGTTCTCATTTTGTCCTTTCCACTTTTCTAGAAACTTCATAATAGAGCCTACTTTTAGATTTTGCTCATTGGAAAATCATGCTACTTATGAGAAGCTATATGCAGCTTATTTTCCCATAATCCTTTGGGTTCAAGGTTCTGCATCCCTATTTCTCAGTTGTGTGTATGTGTATGTGTGTGTGTGTGTATGGTGTGTGTGTGTGTGTGTGTGTGTTAATCCTGGGGCCACATTGATAATCTTAACATGCCACATGTGTGTCCCACATCCTACTTACCAATCCATAACTCCTAATGCTAGTATTTTGCTAGTATCCTAGTAATTTGCAGGCCAAGCCATATCTGTACTATTGTGTAATGTTTTAATGAGTGTTTGTGTGGGCTTGCTATCTTGTTTTGTGTCCATGTGTGGGTGTGTGAGTGAGTGTGTATGTATGTATGTGCACAAATGCACTGATGGGTGTCAAGTTGTGGGGTCACAAGGACAGGACTGTTTAGCTCTCCAAACAAAGCAAAACACAAATCACGACCATCAGCCCTCTGCTTTGATATTATTCGGTAAAACCACTCTTGACCTCTCTGCGGACCAATTCTCCATCAGGGGTTTGGAGATACACCAGGGTGCGTGAAAGTTTCCCCTGTCACACCCTGGATTGTTATTGTCAGCTGTTGTTTTGATAACCCATGCCCTCTCTCTGTTTCTCTCTATGTACAAAACCTGTGAAACCCTGTGACCCCGAACCCCCCTGAACAGATGGGGTCTAAATAACAAATAGGAAGGTTCAGAGGTCCCATACCCGTAGTTACTCAGCTGAGGCGGGTGTTAAGCTAGCACTAAGCCCACTAAGCTGACGTTGTCCTATGCTGACGGCACCGCATGGCTGATGTTTATTTACACGTCTCTGAGCTGGAGGGGAACTGCAGCGTTTAAAGAGAATGTCATTTCTCGGTGGGTTAAGATCAGCAAAGCTGATAGGAAAAGAGCTTTAATGTCTGGTTAGTGCCCAGCTGACGGCAGCCTTTGAATGTCATGATTACTGGGCCGGGGTAATTGTCCCAGCGCTCCATCCCTCTCTCTCATTGCACTAGAGCTGCCTGTGAAGTAGACCTGCAGCTTAATCTATTGCACCAGCAGCAGCAGCCAAGCTGTCACTCTAGCTTTTAGCAAAGGAGGAAGAGAGTGTGTGTGCTTTAGAGAGAGCTAGAGAGAGGGAGAAAGAGAAGGAAGGAGGAAAGAGTGTGTGTTTTGGAATACAAGCATCAACAGGAGAGCCACCACAGATGGGAGACACACTAGACATCCTTTCTTGTGTAACTACCCATTCTTCAATTTGTTTGTTGACGAGCTGGTATGTTCTCTGTGTGTGTGTGTGTGTGTGTGTGTGTGTCTGTGTGGTATGTCTGTATTTGAGTGTGTGTCTCCTTGTCTGTACGTCTATCTGTATGTATGTTTTTGCGTTTGTTGACCGTGCATGGCCATGTCGACATATTTATGTGTGTGTGTGCGTGCATGTTTGTGCTTGTCGGCTGCCCGATGCCTTACCAGCTGCCTGTCCCGTACCCCGGGGGACTATTCGCTCTTCCATCAGACAGAGCCAGAATAGGAGAGGAAGCATAGTGGGGAGTCTCTCTCTCTCTCTCTATCCCTTCCTCCTTAATGAAGAAGACCAGAAGTTATTAACGCATGAGACAGGGTTACGGCAAATCAAATTAATTAGCTTCCCAGTAACCACAGCTTATCTGACGTACAGCCCTGCCAGAAGAGAGCAGGAGGCACTGTGTCTGAAGAAGTTAGACAGAGGGAAAAAAAGGGTAGGGGAACGAGAAGAGGAGACAGGAGGTATTTTGATCGCTCACATGCTCACCCCTTCCTTCTATGTCCCTCTGATTTTTTTGTCAGCTGCAAAAGGACGCGGCGGAGAGCTCCGGCCGCATTCCATGTTCATCCCAGGACAGTACTCCACCCTGGGCCGAGTCGGGAGTGTCAACTCAGCGCTCCGACGTTCCGAGACCCGAGACTCGGGCTGCCAGACGGAGGAGGTGAAGATTGTACCCCCTTCCATGAGGAGAATCCGGGCGCAGAGAGGACAGGGAATCGCTGCCCAGATGGCCGGCATTTCTACTTCCTCCTCGACGGGAAGTATATCCATCTCTAGTAGCGACGGCTCTGGGATCCTGGTGCTGCCGCCTCATCTGAACGGAGACGCCTCCCGCTTCCACAGTCTGCCCCGACAGGGCGCCAGGGTGTCCCTCAGTGCTGATCCCATCTATAGCAGCACCCCCATCAAGTCAGAGGACCAAACTACACCCCAGAGGCAGATCAGCAAGCTCCAGGTAGACAATACAGTGGTACACCTGAGAAATGCCCCCAGGACAGGCACCCTGCCCAGGCCCAAGTCCCAGGAGGTGAGGGGGACACAAGCAGGTGACTGGGGTGGCGGCCCCGCTTGTGTGGTCTCCCCACATGCCGCCTACTCCACCTCGCTCATCCCCAATGCCACCCTGTCTAGCTCATCTGAAGTCATTACCCTCCACACCTCCAGCCAGCACCCCCACTCCCCAGCCTCAGCCTACCCTACCGCTCGACCCCTCAGTCTGGCCACCTCCACCAACACCGACCCCCTAACGTCCAGCTCCACAGCCTTCTCCCACAGTTCCACCTGCCCAGCCCTTGCCACTTCCACCCCTACTCACACACTGAAAGATAGCGGTCTGGTCGTCCCAGCACCCCCTAGCGAATCAGGGCGCTCGGACAGCAGCGTGCACAGCCACGGCAGCGTGCACAGCCACAGCAGCATGCATAGCCACAGCACCCTGGCGGCCACTCCACCATCCTGTCTGCCAGAGGAGCAGTGGATCTACGACACACCAGAGAATGTGGTGGCACCACGCCGCCCTCTGACCTCCAGCTGCTCCACCCCCATCAACCAGCTGTATAGCAGCCTGGAGCTGTCCTCCAGGACCACTACTGACTCCAGCTCCATCTATTCCCAGGACAACGATGGATACTACACCTCCATGCACATGGACTCTGGCCTGCGCTCACGCAGCCACGGCAGCGGTCAGGGCCATGGGGCAGCAGCCGGACGGGCCACCAGACACAGCATGTACGAGTGCCGTGAGATAGCCAACCAGGAGGATAATGAAAGCCTGTACAGTGACCGCTCTCTGTCGCGCAGCATCTCCCTCCGCAAAGCCAAGAAGCCCCCGCTGCCCCCAGCACGCACAGACTCCCTCCGACGCAAGCCTGGCGGGAAGAAGCCCCTCGGAGGCGTTAGCGCCATCAGCGGAGCTAGCGAGGCGAACGGCGCCATGCTCAATGAGACTCTAATTGCCAGCTTGCAGCAGAGCCTACAGATGGGGCTGAGAGGAGGGAAAGGAAAGGGCGCCTCACCGTCATCACCCTCCCACAGCCCCTGCAGCGACTACGATGACCCCTGGGTGCTACGGCCGCGCAGCCAGAGCAGCATCAGTGTTGCTAGCTCTGCAGCATCACTAGCAGCTAATGCTAACTGCAGCGGTGTGGCTAATGTATACTCGCTATGCCAGGTGACGCCTGCTCACAGCGATACCAGCAGCTTGCGCTCCGACTATGCCGATTCCTGGGGCTACTACATAGACTACCCTCGTAATCATGGAGACCAGGTGGCACAGACCCCCTCAGCTCATTCCACAGCTAACATGTCAGCGGGGCCTCACCCAGGCGAGCTACAGAACGGAGGTGAGATTCACAGCTCCAGCAACAGCCAGGCCTCTGTAGCTCCAGGCCAGGAGGGAGGGGTGGTGGTAAAGCCCAAGACAGCCACCTCGTCACCAGACAGGGTGCACAGACTGACCTCCCCGTCCAGTGGCTACTCCAGCCAGTCCAACACCCCCACGGCCGGAACCCCAGTGCCCTCGTTCGTCAGGTCCATGTCTCCCTCGGGCAGCCGGCCCAAGCCCAAAGTGCCTGAGAGGAAGTCCTCCCTACTCTCCTCTGTCTCCATCTCCTCCTCTTCCACCTCCCTGTCCTCCAACACCTCTGACTCAATTAAGAGCCTGGGGCCTCCTCCGCCACCCCCTCCACCCCTGCCCCTCTCCTCCTCCTCAGCTCCCCAGACTCCTCTCAACGCACCTCCACCTTTCCCTCCCCCTCTCCCACCGAATTCCAGCCCAGGCTCTCCCTCTCCTCCCCCAGCTCCCCTGTTACCCACCACCCCACAGGGCAACCCTATGATCCCGCCACCCGTTTGCTCCACCTCTCCAGAGTTCCCTCCCCCTCCATCCCCTGAAACGTTAATCCATCCCAGCCCGTCCTTCAACGGGAGCTTCAGTCCTCCTCCTCCACCTCCTCCTCCAGTCCCCTCCATGGCCCCCCCTCCCCCTCCCCCTCCACCTCCACCTCCACCTCCCCCGCTCCCTGCCCTTGCCCCACCTTCCGCCTCCCCATTTGTTCTGAAGGCAGTGAAGAACGCTCCTAAACAAGGGAGCCCAGCTATTGTCAACAGCCCTACCAAGTCACCTAAGCCCCTGATCACCCCCTTTGCCCTGCAGAGTGTTCAGCTCCGCTCAGTCAAGCGGCCAGAGAAGCAGATCAATGGCGACATGGACCATACCAAAGCTCAGGAAACAGGGGTGGACCTCATTCGGGGTCTAAAGCTCCAAACCCTCGAGAAGTCTAACTCCCAGGAGCATTTTACGGCGTTTCCCCTGTTAAACTGCTCATCTCTGGACGAAAATTCACTCAAGTCCTCACCATTGCCTGTGTCAAAGCTCTTAGAAGAGTTGTCAGCAGACTGCAGTAGCACAGATGACACACCAGATAGCCCTATCCTTAATGGAAAATCCGAGGGTCTGAACCATCTTCTCTCAAACGGCAAAGGAAAAGAAAAAGAGCAGGAGGAAGGGAGGAAACCTTTGCCCTCACAGACCACCCGGAGCTCTCCGGTCAAACAGAAGCCCCCAGTAGTGTCCAAGAAACCCAAACTCTCCATCCTCGTCCCACCGTTTAGCCCCCAACCAATCGCAGAGCAGGTGCCCTCTCAGCCCGAGGAGACAACCAGCCCTGCCTCCGCAGAAGACCAAGTGGATGCACCGCAAAGAGAAAAAGACGAAGAGACGAGAGAGAGGGAAATTGAGCAACAGGAAGAGGAGGAAGAGGAAACTTCGGGGAGCTCTGAGCCTCTGACAGAGAGCAGTGAACCATCCACAGAAACCCAGGAGGAGCCCCATATCTCTACTTCCACGAGCCAAGAGACGAGTCTCGGCCACGAACAAGACACCAATGGAGAGGCTCATGAGGAAGAGGAAGACGACGGAGATGGAACTAGCAGCACCACTGGATCCGTCAGCTCCAAGGAGGAGGACATTGGTGAGTCTTACATATTATTATGCTTCTTTCATCAAATGTACAAATGTATGGACCTTGTGAAGAAAAAGAGAACACTAGTTTTAAACGACAATGTTTCAGTCTTATATACAGTAAAGGACCAAGTTCATTACCATAATCCTATATGGTTAGTAGTGGTGGTGCCGGATGCTAGCAGTGTGGCCGGCCTGAGCTAGCTTAGTCTCCAGGCAGCTGTGGAATTGGTCACAGTGCTTGCCAAAGCAAAGGAACCAAGCTTAAAACCACAAGCTTTAGCACGGTATGGGGCCCTCCCTCAGCCCTTATGTAAATCCCTCCTAGGTGTGGACAAAAAGCCGGTTATTGGGGCCAGCACCCCCTCAACCCGCATCTGATCGCCTCTCAGTGTTAAGATATAAAAGCAATTTTGACTATGAAGATAAAAGGTTTGAAAACTCTGAAGATAGAGCAGGGAGTTTTTTTCCCCCACTGTTGAGACGAAGAGGGTTTATAGGCTTAGTACAAATTGCTGTTTCTAATGTGATGAAAAGGTTCCCATTATTTCTTAAGAGGGGATGCCAGAGCCTGGTGTCTGTATTTCCAAGCCAAACATTTTGCAGTGAGATTTGCTGGGCATTAAATCAGATTTTAATGCAAGTGTTCCTAGGCATGAGCACTTGCACAGTGGTGCTTTTGCTTGATCTTACGGTTTTACTGAGCTTTGTTTTTGAAAGCCAAAGCCCTAACTCTTCCTAACTTAACATGCTCTTCTCGCTAATCATTTGATCAATTAAATAGTTTTCCTCCAGAGCTAGTGAAGTATGAGCCTTGCATCCAGCTGTCTGTTGAG
This sequence comes from Centroberyx gerrardi, assembly GCF_048128805.1. NCBI lineage: Eukaryota > Metazoa > Chordata > Actinopteri > Beryciformes > Berycidae > Centroberyx > Centroberyx gerrardi. The sequence goes on along the minus strand of NC_136014.1, from coordinate 11,993,289 downwards.
TGTCATTGAGACAGACATTGGTTTATACCTGCCACCTCCTCTCCCCCCCTCCCCGAAAGAAGGCTTATCGAGGGACACCAGTGCCGCAGCCTCCTGAATTCCTCCTCTCTCACTCCCTCTCTCCTGCTCATCCCTCTATATTTTGCAATGGTTTTTTATGCAGACGCCTCCTGTGGCTGCTGTCCCCTCTTTTTTCCCGCATTGCTCCTTTTCTCTGGCCTCACCCCCCCTATCCCATCCCATCCCAACCTCTGTCTGTTCTCCTCCCTCCCATCATCCATCCTGATTCCCAAATATCTATTTTGTCTCTGCTCTTTCCTCTTCCTTTCTATCTGTCATTCTCTCACCCTCTCTCTGCCCTATGCTGTTACTTCTTTCTGTCTCTCTTTCTGTCTCTCTGTCTCTCTCTCTCTCTCTCTCCTCGGTGTGTGTGTCCCGCTCGCTCCCTATCCCTGCTTCTCTCTCTGAGGTAAGGGAGGGGGCAAGTGTCCCAGGGGAGATGTGTTTAGTGGATGGAGGGAGAGGGGAGGAGGGAGGAGGAGGGGCTTCAGCGTATCAGAGGGGAGGGGAGAAGAGATGGTAGGGGGGGATGAAGCGGGGGGGAGCAGGAGGAGGAGGAGAGCGTAAAGTGAGACTGCCTGCAGCGGCTCAGGCAGTCGAAGTGCAGACGTGAGCGAGGAGGTTGAGAGGAGGAGGAGGAGGAGGAGGAGGAGAAGAGGCTAAACTAGAGGAGAGGAAATCCAGAGACAGAAAGAGAATGTAAGAAGACAGTCCGGCACCACCTTCAGATTTCATAGGCACCCAGGTTAATGCTACGGGACGGTGGATACACGAGCAGCGCTGTGTGCGCATGCATGTGTGCACGTGTGTGTGTGTGTGTGTTGTGCTTCCGCTGACCGCCGAGGAAACTCTGCCTGTGTGCGTATGTGTGTTTACTCTCCTGCCAGCGTGTGTGTGTATCTGACTTGTGTGTGTGTGTCTCTCTCTGTCTCAGGTGAGGTGTTCGACTCCAGCACGGCTGACTCTTCACCGGCCCCCACGGCCAACGGGGCCCGTCGGGGGAACATGGTGACCCCCACCCGGCCCCGCACCACCGAGGACCTCTTCGCCGCCATTCACAGGTACACCTCTCTCTCTCTCTTTTCACTCCTCCCTCTATCCCCTCCCTTCCCTTCCCTTCCCTCCTCACCTGCTGTGTTCCCGGTGCCTCTGCTGATCTGATATAATTTGTTCCAGTGTGCCGGTCCTCGGTTTATTTTTTTCCTTTCCCTTTCCTCTCTTGTTTGTTTGTGTTTTTTTCTCTCTCTCTCTCCCTCCCCCTCGCTGTGCCTCCCTCTCTCTCTCTTTCTCTGTCAGTATCTCATTCTCTCTCTCTCTCCCTCATAAACCACAACACATCACCCTTAACCCCCGGCTCCTTCCCCTCCTTACCATTCAGCCCATGATTCCTCCTCCTCTTCTTCTCTCCATCCCCTCCTCCCCCCTTCCTGCCCTCCACCTCTCAGTCATAACTTTAGCCAGCGCTGTCCCATCTGCAAGCGTACGCATCCGTCACACGGCTCGTCTCTGGAGTCTCCTCACTCGGGAGAGAGTGGTTTTCTCTGTTCCTCGTCTGTCAAGGCCCATATACCGGCACCCATTCCGGAGGCAGCGAGAGTCCGTTAAGTCAGCAGTCGGATAGGTTGAAGCATCTGTGTTAGTGTAGCCACATTAGCGTAGCACGTTCTCAGCGGGAGAAAAAAAAGGCTGTTGCTTCATTCATTATTAAGCTACTCAACACCCCCTGGCCCTAATCTAGGTTAGAGGCCGCAGGAGAGAGTCGCACGCACTACTGCTCTCTCTCTCTCTATCTCTCTCTCTCTCTCTCTCTCTCTCGTACACACTCTTCCTGTGCTCTGCGGTCTCTCACATGATGTACATACGTGCTCCGGTGCTTCCAAGGGAGCACGCATACATAAATTTCTCATGCAACCCGCCGGTTTGTGAGTGTGTGTGTGTTTTTCATGGTCACGTGCGGCAGCAGTTGGAGTTGTCTTGAGCATCACAGGATTTCATTTCACGGGATTTTATTTCTCCTGGCTTCGGATTGCGGATGTATTTACGGTGCGTGTGCGCGTGTCACATGTGCACACAGTGCGATTTATTGTGCCGTTTAATTAAATGTGAGCGCTTGTGCGTGCATGTGCGCGTAAGCCTCGCACTGGATGTGCGTTTTGACTGTTTGCCTGTGTGTACAAAGACCTCACTGCTCTCCTCCTCGATTGCTCCTCTCCAGTTAAGAACATTGAGTAATGTTTGAAATGAGGGAAGTGCTAATTATATAATAATTGCATGCACAAATTAAGAGTTTTGTTCCAAAATTAGATAGCCATCATTTGAAAAAAAGTGGTACTCTCACAAAATTATGTCTGGCATGAAATTAAAATTTCTTTTGAAGAGCATTTAACTTCTTGGCTTTTTTTAAAGCTTTGCCTTTGAGAAAAGAACTGTCTATTTTTTTTTAAATATTAGGAGATGGATTTCAATGTTTGTTTTAATTAAAGTATGTATATATTACGTTTTGGAATGTAAGCCTTCAAATTCACGTACTGTATGTTTTGACAGCGAGTCTTTCAGTGGTAGAGAGGCACTTTGCCCAGCGATGCGGAGCCTCTAGTAAAGTGCAGACTAAGGGCCCGGATAGCAGCTGCTCAACCTGACCAACTCTGTTTACCTTGTTATCCTTCTTCCAGCAATTCTTCACCTCTCTCACCCACTTCCTCTCCACCTCTCGCCTGTTCACTACCTTTCTTTTTCAGTTTCTGATTCATTCTGTTTCCACCACGTCTCTCTGGGAAAACAGAGGGAGAGAATGATGAAAACCTGAATGACTTGTTTTCACAGCTGCAGCAAGCGAAAGAAATCGATGCAGAGTTATATTGCAGGCTGGTGTGTTCACCTCCTTACATAGGATTGGTAGATTGTTGGCCATCCGTTTGTGTGTGTGTGTGTGTGTGTTTTGGTCCTTCTATGGCTGAAGCAGAATCAGTCACTCCGAGTCATTTGTGGAGCTGTCTTGGTTCACTGAATTCAGGTGTATGTTTGTGTGTGTACGCACGTGTGAATGTGTGTGAGCAAGTGAATGAGTGTGTGAGTGAGAGAAAAATGTTATGTAACGGCAATGGGCTAATGTGCCAAGCGAGCTCACAGGGGACGACGTTAGATGGAGGTTGAATTTAGGGCACAGACACACATTTCTGCAGTCATTCTAAAACGGGAACCCGACTTGCATTCTCTAACACACGACTGTATTTCCCACTCATTTCCTCGAGTCTTTCCCTTCCTTCTGACCTTCACCAAGTAGATTCTCTACAGGTCCTTTGTCCTCTGTGGAAGAATATCTTTAACACTCCCTCTCTCTGGATCTAATCTGAGGATTAAAGATTTTGTCTCACTGCCTCCTTCATCCTTCCCTTTACCTTGATCACCAAATCCTTCTCCCTTATCACAGAATCTGTTTTTTTCATGCCTTTCACCATCTCTGTCTCCCCTCTCCTCTTTCCTTCCCTGTGCAGCGGGGGGATGCAGAGTGTGGGTGCCTCCTGGCTAGTGAGGTGCGGAGCGGCAAGTAGCCCCTTCCCCGTAATTGGCCAGCCTTGTTTCCACCACCGTGGTGATGCTACCTTTGGATTAGCAACAATAATCCCACAGCACAACCCCTGGACCACAGATTAATTACGCTGTTTCCCTGCTAGCCCTAATCCCATGTATCCTGCTAGCTGCAGCTTTACTGCTATACGCCTGGGTGCAGGAGCCCTAGACGTAGTGTAGGCTGAGTGGTGCAGTCGACTACTCTGATACCCCCTGCTGAGAGGAGGCTGAATCGTCCTTGTGTGATTAAAACTGCTTTGGGCACTTTTCCCAGTTTGTGTTTTTGATTAATTTCATTGTGCCTCGTCTCAGCTTTTCTGCAGAGTTGCAGCGCCTGCAGCTTTCTTGTAAAAACTCATTGGATTTGTTTTAAAAAAAAATGTAAAACTCTCTTTTTCCTTCTCTCCCCCTTCCTTTTTTGAGCGAATATGCCGCTCATTGCCCCAACGTTGTTTTCCTTCCTCAAGATTTGTGCTATGATGTACAATTGCTGGGGGCATTCCTGACATATGGCAAATTTGGGACAATGTTTTGAGGCGTGTTCACAAAGTATTTTAAGGGCAAGGTTTTTCTTAAGATGAAACATTCACAAGACCAGGCAGAGCAATCTGAAATAGGCCGTTTTATGTGTGTTCAGTTGTAGGTCCATATGCAAATTTTGATTTGAATAATGAAATATGTTGGCCTCGCTTCCCAAATAGAATGCCTCCAACCCTAGCACTCCTTCTTAATGTTTTTCCTCCTTGCTCTTCTCCCCTACTCTGAAACATTAAATTTACCCTTTGATTATTTTACCTTTTATAATTAACCCTGCTTGCACTGTCTTACGCCTCACTCTGCAGAATTTCTGCAAACATGTTGTTAACCTGGTTATCCACGTCTTCCCTTAGGTCCAAGCGAAAGGTCCTGGGTCGCAAGGAGTCTGACGAGGACAAGTCACGGGGCGGGAGCCAGTCCCAGTCTCCGCCCGTCACCCCCACAGGCATGTCCCCAGGCCAGGTGTCCTCGCTGCCCCGCCAAGCCGGCTCCATCCAGCGCAACCTCCGCAAGTCCGCCACCAGCAGCGACACCTTCAAGGCCCTTCTCCTCAAGAAGGGCAGCCGCTCCGAGACCAGCTTCAGAATGTCCGCCGCCGAGATGCTGCGCTCCACTGACCCGCGCTTCCAGCGGACGCGCTCGGACTCGGCGTTAGACCCCCCAGCTCTATCGCCCTCCTCGCCGACCGCGCCACACAGCCCCTGCGCCTCCCCAGGCCGTGGCAAGAGGGTAGCGGATGAGTGGAACCGCAACGAGGGCTTGACCCTCTCCTCGCCATCTTCATCATCCTCCGCCCTGAGCGGGATGAAGTACGGGCGCTCGCGCACGCCGCCCTCTGCCGCCAGCAGCAAGTACAACGCGCGCAGCCGTATCCTCAGCAGCCCTATGACGGTTATCTGCGAGCGAGAGGGCGAGCTGGCCGAGAGCGAGTACGGAGACACTGCAGAAAGCCTGTCCGGCCCCCTGGCCCAGACCCTCCCTCTGCTCAAGGACTCCAATGGCACTTTATCCGAACAGAGCAGCAGTTAAAGAGCAAGGACCGCCCCCTGGATACGGGGAGCTGAACTGATTCGTGGTCACCGGGGAGGGGGCAGGAAGAGGAGCCAAGAGAAGGAGCCCTCTAGAGACTCTGACACCTGCCTGAGCCCCACCCCCTCGGCCCTGCTTCTGAGGGAGTGGACCTGTCAGGCCCTGATGTGGTCAGAGGAAGCCCGATCGTGGAGCGGGACGTACTTAGTCTGAAGTGGAGAACTGGTTCAGCTGCAGCTTTTCAAGACTCGATTTCCCACGATTCTCATTTTCTGCTTCTTTTGGTGACTCGCCCTTTGTGTTACAAGAAAAGTGCATAGTCTTTCTTTTAAGCCTGGTGTTCCCGAGTTTGTTTTTCCATTTGTTTTGCTCATTTTTGCTTTATCCTGTTAGAGCTTTTGCTGGTTCTAATAACATGCCGAGGCCCTTCTTTAGTTATTTTTTGAAAGGTTCCTCTAAGGACTAGGTAAGATGGCAAGCTAAGGTGAGATGAAGGAAACGAAAAGTCACGAGTTGTTTGCTTAACTTTGCTGCTGTGGTGCTGAGTAGCTAGGCAGTTGGACAGAGTGGAGCGTAAAGGTGTGCTAGGGGTTCGCCTTGTAGATCTCCTCAGCTTCTGCTTCTCTCCTGTTAGCTCTGTAAAGCCTTTTAGAGCACCATGGCTTGCAAGTGTTGGGTTCAAACAGCCCATATTGTGGAGTGAACTTGAGGACGTGGTACAACAGAGAGCTCCGAGGTACAACTTCAGCTATGGCTATTGCCGGGTTTCTCTTTCTGCTCTTAGGTCAGTGGTTTAGTTTGCAGAGCTGGTGTTTTCAGTGGTCCATGGGAAGTGCGGAGGGCTCAGTGCTGCCCCCTAGTGATGGGCAGGAAGTGGACAATGGTTGGGTGTACAAGGGCACAACCAATACAGCGGATTTACTCTGGAAAAAAAGAAAGGTTAAAAAATCCTCTGTTGTTTGAATTTTAGTTTGTAGATTTTGCACTGTGCATATATGTTTCTTTTTCTTTGTTTGTTTGTGACTTTTAAAAAACTATGTTTTAAAGATTGTTTTAATAAACCAGTGATGTCACGACTCACATGTTTGGAAATGAAGTATGAATCTAAAAATGTAAAACCAGAAATGACATTAGGGGAAAAACAAAAAAATCATTTACTATCCTATTCTGTTTGTGATCATATTGGTTACCAAAGAGCTAAATAGTTAAATGTAGCCTGCCGTTGATCCTGATGTGGACACAATCTGAATTGTGTTGTACTGAGACCCCCCATGCATTATGGTCCAGCCTTTGTGAAGTTTGGTGAGACCACCTACTAGAACCTTAAATGATCACTATCATGCTGTTTACCTTTCTGCTAGGTTTCTCCTCTCCCTCTGCAGTTTTATATGGTTCTGTATGTAAATACATAGAGAAAGGTGTTTTAAGTAACATTTGACTTATTTTCAAAGACTTTGTACATTTTTAGAGCCCTCTGTTTGTTGGAAGGGAGTGGTTTCCTTTTTTGTAGATTATTTATTTTCAAATAGCGGGGCTGCAACGCGGTACCCTGGTCCGAGTCAACCAGCAGGCCGATGGAGGCGAGGGGAAGGTTTGGGTGCTGAGTTAGGAGGGAACTGATATAAGGGGGGCAAACAGAGAGCCAAAGGGCCACATTTACTATGCTGATCCTGCCAGGCCATTTTTTTTCTTTAAAAAAAAAGAAAAGGTGCTTCAAACTTAAAAATGAAATAACGTCAATAATTATGTTTAAGCATTCTACTGCCTTTAATCTCGAGTCATGCAGATCCCACCCTGGTGCTTAAAAGCTGAGTAAATGTGGTCTCTGTGAGTCATAAACTGAGGTGACAGGCGTGAGACTTCATAACCTCCTAACAGCCATAACACCCCGTGGTTTAATCACCTGTGACCAAAGTGCGTCTCCCAGCTCCAGGCCCGGCCATGATTGAGCACTCGGGGCCCGGTCTCATCTCACAACAGGATGGAAGGTGTATGAAGTCTCAATCTCGGGGAGCCTGTGGAAAGACAGACGGGCTGAGGACGGAGAGTGGGAGGAGAGAGGGAGGAGGCGATGAGCTAGCGGGTGCGGAGAAAGGGAAGACCGGCTGCTAACGCTCCTGTGTATGTCTGTGTAATAAAACATGGTGATATTTAAAGAGCGCGTCTTTGTCGTTTCTCTCTCTCTCTCTCTCTCTCTCCTTTTCCCTCTCTAGCCACCATTCTGTGTGATTCACGGCCATCTGCCAGCCCGACACCCCAAATCACCGCCTCATTAGCGCCGTCGCCATGGCACCCACACTCGTCCGTCATCCGGAAAACTCCAGAGGCCATCGGCTACCCCTCCCCCCCCCCCCCTGCCTTCCCTCCCCCGCGGGGTCATCAGTTATGTCTCCTTCTGGACATCCTATTTGGAGACGCACTGAATCACAGGCGCAGCCCATAATAGTCCTCTCTATTGGCTGACCTCAGAGGGCTGTTGCACCATAATAACCGCCTGTGACCCTCAGTATGTGTCCCATGTCTTGCTATGATGACATGGCATAAAGGCCGGCGGTGCAGCCTTCCCCCCCCACCCACCTCCCCACCTTTTAACATCCCACAGACGGCGCTTCAACCTCTCAACATTCCCCGCCGCTCCTCCGGTGCCGTTTCAACACCTCGGCACGTCGAGCGCTCCCAAGGGCGCGGCCGAGCCCACCGCCTCTCAGTATTTTCAACCAGAGTCCCTCCATCCCCAACTCATCAGCATCGACTTACTCGGCAGTGTCACTCTCAGCTGCCCTTTGCTGTTCCACGGGCAGCAACGAGTCTGTCCATCTGGCTGTCAGACATTAATCAATAAAGGCCCCTCCAAGTCATAATCACACTATTGACACTCCGATGCTTTTCCCCCCTCCTCTGATATTCAAGGTCCTCTGTACGGTTTCCTCACAAGACACCGCCGCAGTTAGGTGATGAATGAAACAAATCGGCCGTATTGACTTGTTGTGGGACTCGGGACGCACTGTGGATTCCAGGAGGAATAGCAATCACCTCTGGTGTTACAGAATAAGGGTTCTTAGTAAAAATGACTCGCACACAGGTCAACAGGTACTCCATTTGTTAGCGCATAAGGCTGACAGAAAAAGTGACATTTTTGCACTTGTTTCTGGCAACTTTATGGCCTGGTGGATGTGTATCTGGGGCTTTAACTGCAGTGTACAAGTCACTAACTGCAAAAGACTATTTTTGCACTGAATATTGGGTGCTACACAATTCTGTAGATCCTTAATAATTCATTCAATCATTGTCTTTGCTTGCTTATTACTATTCAGGGTCACGGGGGGCTGGAGCCTGTCTCAGGATACATTGAGTGGAAGGCAGGGAAACACTGGACATGTCATCAGGCCATCACAGGGCAAACACACATAGACAAACACACATTCACATCTATGTGTAATTTAGAGTGTCCAATAATCCTGACTTAGTCTTTGGACTGTAGGAGGAAACCAAAGCCTTAGTAAAATGAAATGAAATAAAAACTACATTTATTTGCTCCAGTTAACCTCTGTCACCGGGAAATTAACGTATTGTCAAGGAAGTATTTTTAACCCCCATTCCCTCGACAGTCTACCACATCAAATGATTCCTGACTCAAGGTCTCCACCAGGCTGGAGGGGGTTTAATAAAAATAGAGTGCAAGACTGTGGCGCGCTGTAAACAGCTGTGTGTGTTTGGTATAGGATATTTAGCCGAGGGAGCCTCATTATACATTTCCTATCCGCAATATTGTTTCACCTCACTGAGCACACCCAATGGGATCAATTTGACTTATGAACAACAGACTTAAGATGGAGTGTGTGTGTGTGTGTATTTGTCTACACAGAGGATAAAAAAAGATGTCATTTCTGCTGAGTATCCGAACATGATATTGGGAACAATTCTGCCACAAATAAAGTGAATGACTCAGCATGCATCAACCTAACGGTGAGAGAGGAGGGAAGGTGAACGAGGAGAAAGGGAGCGCAAACTATGGCACGGATCAGGAAGGATTCAGCTGGCTGATAAAAGGTCAGGACTGCGTTTACCTATGGATTCGAAAAACAACGTAAAATGAAGCATGCTTCCTTTTAAAAAAATATCTTCCAATTCAAACCACACAAAATAATCCCATTACCAAATACGGATGAGTAACACACTAATTACATAGTGGAAAGCAGAGATGGAGTTAATTCATTATAGGAATAATCATTCATTTGATGATGAGTTATATTTATTATTGATGAAATAATAAATTTTACATTCTTAATAAAAATTCAGAGGTAAGTAATATCTGCCATCATTCATAAATCAGTGCAGTGCTTATATCATCGTCCCTTTATCATACAAATCCAAGTAGTGTCCCTTCTTCAAGATTAAAAACAATTTCCATGACATTTTACATGGGTACATGATGAGCTAGATGTGAGGTTTAATGCAAAAAAGTAGGTAAACTCATTTTGATTAAGGCATAGTGATAAACACGCTAAAAACACGCTTTCATTGTATTCAAACAGAGAAAATCTTAACCAACATGTCAGTTTTGATTAAAAATGTGTTTGCTGAAAAATCTAAAATACAAAAAAAATCTGTCTGTATACTGTACTGCAATTTATATCGCAACTGCAATATTCAGCAAAATAACTGCAATATAATTATTTGTCAATACAGTGCAGCCCTACTGACAGTCCTGCATTACTCCACTGCATGGCAATCTGGTAAATGAATCAGAGAGTAATCCTGTGTAGTTTGACTCTGACTCGAGTGACACGGTGCAGATTTATAATGATGAGTCAGGTTTACATTTAGAGCAGTGTGGCTCTGACAACTGTGATGAAGAGGTGTCAGGATTTACAGGGTTCCTACATATCTTCCCTTTCAAAATTCTACTTTTTGCAATTTCAAAACTTTTCAAGACCTGGACTAGACTTTCCAGACTTGTGCAGAAACCCTGTGTTTGCCAAGAGAGAACATGTTGGTAAGGAGGCAGGTCAGAGTCACCTTCCCAGCAACACCGCTGACTGGCAAGAGACAAATTTGTTGTCAGACTTTGCAGGTGACCTCAAAAGTTAATTCTGGATCCTGCAGGCAATCTTAGCAGTCTTTGTTCCCTTAAGCACATTCCTGAGAATTTTTATAACAATCCTAACTACCTTTTGACCTTTAAGATTCATTGGATATGCATGTTAAGATTCATTGGATATGCATGTTAAGATTCATTGGATATGCATGTTAAGATTCATTGGATATGTATGTTAAGATCTGTGTAGCAGTTTACATTATAAGAACAAAAGTTGAAAATGAGTGTATTCGTATTAAATGGTCCATCAAACACTGGACAGGCACTTAAGGTTTTTGTCTCACCATCTCTAACTGAATCCAGCTGTAACCTTCTGTTCTAATATGGCAACTGAGACTGAAGTTTCAGCAGCAGATGAAGAAAATGTGTCTTGACTACTTGGCTCCATCTGGTGGAGCTAAATTATATTATCTTGTCCCACTGCTGCAAGGTTTTGTCCTCGGTTCTCTAAGGTTTATTCCCAGGATGTAAGAAGGCTGCAGGATGCCCTTTGGTGAAATCTGATGGCCCACTAGGGTTCTCATAATAATCTGTTTCAGCTCTTTATCCAGACTTTCAGTAAGTCCATAACTTTTTAGTGAGGGGATTGCCCAAATTTAAAAGCAAAACCGACATGCAGCAATTGAAGATACTTGGTACAAAGTGTACAAGTAATAATTGAGAAAAAGAAAATGTAATATAGAAACTTGCTGCTTATTAGCATCGCCTTTAAAGTTTCATTCATCATATTCCTGTCACAGCAATGTTTTGGTCCCTTTTTTTGGTTCTTTCAAAGCAGTAAGTGCTGGAAGGTCAAACTGTGTTCATTGCTTCATATTGGATTGGCCATGCTTGAGACCAATATGATATCTCTTGTTTGAAATAAGGATGTGACAGAGTTTATTTTGAAATGTTCCTAAATTTGACTATTTTCCCAGTGCTTCAGGGTTTTAAGTGACCTCTGAACTTGTTACTCTGTCTTCTTGAGGACCCAGACCTCGTTCCTGCGGTTGGTGAGTTTCATGGGGCTGTCGTAGCCGGCTGTGTAGAAAGGACTGTCTGTGTAGGGAACGCCGTCCCTCTGTAGGCTCTCCAGGAGTTTCAGGCACTCTTCACGCTTCATCTGCTCATTGGCAAAACCCCCGTATGTCCTGGGGGAGGGGGGGGGGGGGTAAGAGACGAGAGGGAAATAAGGGTCGGTACTGACTATCAGGGATTTGAATAAGGAACAGAACGGCCTCATGTTGATTTTATGAATTCTACTCCTTTGTAACTTTATATACTCTTTTGTTGGTGTGGTGCTGAATCTCCCATCAATCAGAAAAGATTTGATAAAAAAAAAAAGAGAAAAGAAATGCAATTAACAAAGGACTTGCAAAGTTAATGAAGGTTACCACAGTGTGATAAAGAACACACTAGGGGTTCCTTGATTGCCCCGTAAGGCATTGTGGGTATTAGAGTCTTTGTTATTATCTCAACACAACAGAAGTACAAATGGCTGCATTTTCTTCAAATCTCAACATAACATGTGGCTTGGCAGATCTCTTTGAAATGATGTTTCTGACCAACCAGTAGAATTTCAAGTGAATAGATGACTTTGTTATGATTGTTAGTAAAATGTTACTGCAAATTTTTTAAATTGATGACAGGTTAGTAACTTGGCCACTTTGGGACTGATTCCTTAGCTTTTCGCAAACTAAGGAAAGGCACACCCAATTAATTTACTTGCCAAATTTTGTAATCTAAAAATATTGCTATCTTTATGTAAAATGTAGTATTTTACATTTCTTGCTGGATTCTGCAGTGAAATCTACGATGACTTCATGAGTCGGCGCCTCCGACTCACCTGACGTAAACTGTGAACTCCTTCCTGTCGTCCAGGAACACCTGCGGGTCGCTGGGCTGCGGCGGGGCGGCCTGGTGCTCCTCCGGGACGTAGAAGGACACGGTGAACGTGCTCTCGCACGCGGGACCGGCTCCGGGCTGCACCAGGCACGTCACCGGGGCCGTCATCGGCACCTTCACCTCTGAGGTACAAACAAACACACCGTGAGGCAGAACCCGTACCAGCCGGACTAAACCATGCACACGTGTCTGACAGACAGAAATACGAAAAAATCCAGTCTCTCTCAGTTTCTCTAAGCTGGAGAGATATCAAATGATCCAGACAAACACTGAGTTGCCAGCTGGAGGATCAAAACACTGGTGCATGACGACACCTGAGCAGATGGTGGGGATTAAATCACATATATGAACACTGTGTAGACTGACCGCTGTTCAACCAGCACATGTAGAGCCACTTTACACAGATGTAGACCACAGCTACAGATCACATTCCTCTTACACTGCAGACCTCAGTGGTCCATTGCACACACAATATACATTCTCATAAATAACACTTGTGTAAAGTGCTGAGCAAAACAAAGGCAGGGTCGCTGTTACAAAGTGCTGAGCAAAACAAAAGCAGCGTTTCTCACGCAGCAGAGCCAATATACTGTTATCAATTCCAATTTATTTTCTCATTTCAGGAATTGGGAGTGTTTTGTTTTTGTTTTGTTTCTTAAACACCCATCCTGAACCACCCACGTGTGAAGATGCATGTGGTGAGCTTTACACAGACTTGTTGAAACTCACTGTTTTCATTGTTGCCCTGAATGTAGTCAAACAGCCTGCGGAAACCGGTTCTGGTCGCTGTATCCCACTCCATCCCATTCACAGAGGTGCTCACCCACTTTGTGGCGTGGTAGGTGCGGACTTCATAGTCTTGTGCCTGAAAACACACACAAAGACACACACACACACACACACACACACACACACACACACACACACCACTCATTTCCTTTGTAATATGATCTCTTCAGAGGAGCATTACAAAACTGGCAGTGTCAAGACAGTGGAAAATTAATAGGAAAACACATTTGTAAATGGCATAATAAAAAGATTAATTATACCTTGTTAAAAATCGTTTCACAAATCAATTTATAGTTAGTTCAGTAATTTATTCATACCTCAAAGACATAATAATGAAATTGAATTATTGACAGTTAATTAACATTTTATTTATTTGGTATTGATAGTTTTATTGATTGCAAGATTTCAATGTGAATTTAATGAATCACTTTATAATTATTATTTTTTAAATGTACCTATTGATGAATCACTGAACTAGTCTATAATGTTCAGGTTGGCACACTAGAGGCTCCACATGTTAGATGCAGTAATACAGTCCACACACCTTCTTCTCCTCTGTGAACTTGGGGTTTTGGATCCCAGTTGAAAACAAAGCTTGTCCGAGAACTTTCAGCATGTTGTCCTGTGCAGGCGGTTCAGACTGTCCCTGTCCGGTAAATGATTACAACTCACGAGTCTTCTGCCCTCTGCAAGCACAGTGTGCAGAGTTGAGCAATATAATACTTCACATTAGGGCATGTGGTAACAAATCAAGTCATGTGAGCCAACTGTGACTTGCAAATGTCATTTACACACAAGGTAACTGGTAAGTCAAGTCAGGTAAGCCAACTTTAGACTGAAAATCCACATTCAGCAATGAAACGAAGTAGCGGTTCCGTAGCCAAACCAACATTTTTGTTAAAATAGTTACACTTGTCATCTTCTAACATGTAGTCTTTTCATGTGACGGAGAAAATGCCATGTTACCTGTAGGTGATGCGCCCCGTGCCTTGTCGCGAGGTGTGGTGCCGTTTGTTAGGATAACATCTCTTCCGGTTACATAAACACGAGGGTGAACTTCAAAATAAGAGTCCTCAGCTTTATTATCGACATCATGTTTTGTAACCACCAGTGATGTAACGGTAAACAAAAGGTGGGTAAACATTGTCCTGCAGCTGGTGATCATCATGACTCAACTATTAAACGATTAAATCAACTGTAACTAGAATAGTACTGTCTGATACTACTTACTATGATTTATACTGTGACTTTATGTCATGATGATTTCTGACTAAAAGGTGGATAAACTATATTATAATATATATATAAAAGGTGGGTAAACTTAGTTCAGGTGGGTTTGACCTCCACTACGTCCCTGAATGTAAACGTGGTGCAGATTACAGGGCAAACAGATTGAGTAACCACAAACTAAAAGATCATGATCTACAAGATAGGAACTAAGGGAACAGCAGAAACACCACTCTTCACTGCTGTGATGAAACTGCAGTTTGAATTGCTATTGGATAAGCGATCCCAGGCAAATAATAAAAACATGAAATACCTGCAAGAGAATTAGAAGATTTCAGTAACAGCCATAAGGCAATAGCTATAAAAGGGAGAGACAAGTTTTTGGCTTAGGAAGACATTAAACATAGAAGGTAGACAGCATAATAATAGGTAAAATTTACTATTAGTAGGCCTAGTAGTGTTAGTAGTATTATTTAGACTACAGCCTAAATCAAATTTCAAAAGGCAGTGAGTCATTTCTGGGAAGATCATGTCCCTTTTATTTACTACATGATCATTAATAACCACAAGAGGATTGATAGCTACCTTCACAAGAAAAAATAACTCCTTATCTGCAGTATTTAACAAACATGAAAACAAGGATGAGAGTCCAGGCAACAGGAGGCAACAAAAAAAAAAAACACAAAGAGGCGTGTGGGCAGACATAACAGAACAGAACACCTCCCAAAAGTTGAACTCACACTCCAGGACAGACCAGATATGAATGAGAGAGGACATGCTACATCTGTAATTCATAAGAATGTGTACATTTGTGAAATTGAGACGATGATATGACAGCATGGGCAGGATAGGACATAATTAACATGTGGCTGTTGTATTTGGGTACCAGCTGAAGAATTGCTAGAGCGGCAACAAGGGACCCTTTAGCGCGTGAGACTGGGCAACAGATCCTCATCTCTAAGAAGAGCAAGAAGAGACGAGACGAGCATTAAAACGGCCCAGAGCGAGGCAGGCAAGAGTTTGTAGATTTGGAAGCATAGTGTAACCTACATTTGAAACTGTATCCAGTACTATCAATTTGCAGATGCCTCTCACTCTTTATCACTAATGCACATGCACACACACCGACACGCACGCACGCACGCACGCACGCACACACACACACACACACACACACACACAGAAGCATGGCTTGGATGAGGAACCATAAAATCAATCTACAGGGACATGCAATGCAACATGATGACAATGGCAGTCTTTTTTTTTTGTCTCCTTTTAGTATCAAACTGTCTTATGTGCTGAGTTCTGTTCATACTAATTCATAGAGCCGAGGGCAGTGGAAAAGCCAGAAAGAGAGAGTGGTCTGTCAAACGTCCATTGCTTAACAAGGAGTCCCAGTGTCACTGCCAGAAAACCCAGTAAACTATCCCCCACTTTGGCTCCAAAACTCCAATTACAACCCGGCTTTAACCTTTTTTCTGAGCCAACACGGTACATTCTGCGTCTAAGTACAAGCTGGCAGAGCGCTGGGACTGTGAGCGTCTTTCAGGGCTGGTACTTCTGGTGGATGAAGGACAGCACGTCGTCCTTGGACAGTTTCTCGGGGTCAATCCGCGTCTGGGAATCGTGAACTATGACCCCGTCCACCCACGCCCAGAAGAGCCGCTCCGAGTGGCAGACGCTGTGAGGACAGAGACAATGAAATGATACTGTTCATAAGACTGTGAATGTCAGATATGAGAATCATAATGTTGTGAACTGTCCTCCCATGTCCCACTACCATCACCCCCACTATAAAACTGACAACTTCTGATACAGACTTCAATAATCAAACTTTTCCAACTCATAAAAGCCAATGTGTTTATGTCTAAAAGCACTGAATCAGGAATAAATGTATCGTTATATCAGTAGAGAGGATAGGGCTGCACAATTAATCGTATATTAATCGCGATGTCGATATTGGCTTCCACAATTAATTGATTGTGGCCGCGGGCGATTATTCACGCTGGGTTTAGCTTGCTCTGGTGTAGGGCTGCAACAGTTAGTCAATGTAATGAAAACTCAAATTACTTGAATTTTGACCCAGTTTGCCGCTGACCTTTCAAAGTGCGTATAAACTCTTCCATTAGCTTGGATCCAAGTGTAGTATACAATGAAGCACGGGTTACGGGGTAAAATATTTCCTTTTTAATCTCCGACCAGAGACGCAGTACACAGGCAAACGTACTACTTCCTTATTTACACTAATTCTCCCGCGGGTCCTTATGGGAAACTTCAAAATAAAAGCCCACAAACACCCAAATAGACTTCTTACAAAATAAGTGTCTTAGAATACAAATGCCCAAAAACTAAGGCTACAGAGGTGATGGTCCCGGAAAAAAAAACAACGGACCCGGTGCACCGGAATCACAGGTTCAAAGATTTGTACATTTGAATGTTATTTTATTTATAGGTTTATAAAATACATTATGAATGTGAAGGCATTTCGGTTAACTTAAAATGCTCAAGTGCAATAAAACAAAATGGATGAATAATCATGATAAATAATCGTGATCACAATATCGAGCAAAATAATCGTGATTATCATTTTAGCCATAATCGTGCAGCCCTAAGAGAGGACAGTACGTACTGGAAGGGGGCAACAGAGTTGGGCGGCAGGTCGTAGGTGGACTCCTTGGTCATCTTATTGTAGAAGAACTTCTTTTTAGAGTTCTTGCTGTAGGCCATAGTCCACGGCTCTAATGGAGAGAGGAGGAGTAGAGGAAGGTTGGTGTCGGAGATATTTTGCACTCTCCTTTTCACACATTTCTAACGGAAACATACAAACCACCACCACATTATAAATGCTATGCTGGCACACAGGATTGTCATGTTGCACAGGTTCTACATGGTTTAAAGACTTCTAAGGATACAAAAAGCATCATCTGCACCACATGACCACACAACACAGAATTTTACAAGTTGTTTACCCCTGTTTTAGATAGGCCAGTAATTTGTGAGCATCTATCAACACAGAGATAACCAGGCACAAGTGTCAAAAACAATTAAACCTCAGTAGCAGTATCTGTTACAATAGCTGAGGAGAATTAAATTGCAAGTGAGCTATAGCACTCAAGGAAATCACACACACACACACACACACACACACCAACCATTGACAGTCTTGATGATGTAGAGGCCCGTGGGAAGGAAGTGCCGGTCGTCTCTGCCGGTGTAGGACAGACGAGGGACTCCTCCTGAACTCTTTGTCACCTTCATCTCTAGCCTGGATGAGGAAGAGCACAAAATGAGCAAAAAAAAAGACGACAAGTTGTCCTCCATCCTCAACATCTGGACTCCAACATTCACTATATGAAACTTGGTGTGACAATCCGCAGTTCATGACGTCTAAATGACAGCAGTCTTGTCGTACCTGACAAAGATCTTCTCCATCTCCTCCAGCCTATACACCTCCTTCACTCTGTTATGGGAAAACACAGATGTTACGCTAAAATAACACGAAAATCCATAACATAGAAAGTTATCTATGGTAGCCAAGCTTCATGTCTAACACTTGATATAAGAAAAGATTAAATATATTTCCATTTCAAAATGCTTGAAAATGTAGAATGTTCCATAACTTTTTCATGCCTGGACAACAGTTTTCATATTTTCTAACTTTACAATGCTTTCAGTGACAATAGGATTAATAGGTGTTCAAAAGAGTTTAATTTACAGAGAGTAGAAAACCTCTTGTACCTGATAGGGTTCATGTCTGGTCTGCTGGGCTTGGACACGGCTTTCACAAACTTCTCAGCCATCTGGATCCTAATGGGCCATAATGGGCCTCATTTATTAAACTACATGAAAACTGGTATGAAAAGCATAATGCAATCAAAACATTTCAAGTGCTAATCATAGTGTTGTGTTTGAACAGCATTTGGCCTCTTCCACTGCTCTGAATGCACAGAAATATGGATAAAATGTTGACAAAGGCTTATATTAGCAGATATGTGGTAACACTGTTTTGGTGAGTATGGCTCGGGTTTGACACTGATGGAAAAGGTTGGCGTGAGAGTGACATTGTCCTACCTCTGGTTGAAGTGTTGATCTCTAACATCAGTGCCATTGAGTATTAGTGCATCCAGTACATGTACTGCGTTGATTCTCCGCTGGGCTTTGCCCTGTGGACGAAACACATAACTCGTTAACTCGTTAAACCACAGCCACAAGCAGCAATGGTGCGACCTTCACCCTGATATAGTAAAAATAGAGCCCCACTCAGGTGTATTTGCAGTAAAATACAAGTCAACTTTTTTTATGGCTGGGTCAGCAGGTGACAGAAGTAATTTTTATCATCATTTTATCATCTTTTGGGGGAAAAGAAAAATGATGGGCACAAACATGGGCACATACAAATACAGCAGAGCTCTACAAGCTTTGAGGTTTGAAAGCTGCTGTAGTTGAAAATGTTCACGATGCTGATATAAGAAAAGTGCAACAAAATAACTCCCTCAATTCACTGAGGCCAATAATTGCGATAAATAAGCGTGATCACAATATCTAGTAATAAAAAAAATGAGATTATCATTTCAACCATGATAGCGCAGCTCTATATAGAAATGGAGCCAAGCAGAAATAGTTTGATTCCTTCCACTCCTGGTTCTTTCATCTATTTAGCCCCTCAGCTCTCTCCAGCCCCTCCTCTCACCTCGCCCTTGAGCTCCTGGACGATCTCCACACTCAGAAGTGTCTCTCTGGGAAGCTCCAGCTTGAAACTCTCCAGTTTCCTCCAGCGCAGAGGCATCTTGCCATCCCATGTGTATATCTGAGACTTCTGCAGAGGGCAAGAAACAAGGGGAAAATGGAGAGAACAGATAAGAGGAGAATGGGTGGAAAAAGGGTTATCGTGCACAGAGATAGTCAACTCCCCCGCCTCTGGAAGCATGTACACCTCTGCTGGCCTAGGACTGCCAGAGATTTCTC
Organism: Centroberyx gerrardi; assembly: GCF_048128805.1. Taxonomy (NCBI): domain Eukaryota; kingdom Metazoa; phylum Chordata; class Actinopteri; order Beryciformes; family Berycidae; genus Centroberyx; species Centroberyx gerrardi. The sequence continues at coordinate 11,974,130 of NC_136014.1, read as the reverse complement.
TACTGGGTCTCCTCTACTCCCTGGCTACATCAACACTGTCTAAATAAAAAATAACCTAAAGGTGAGTGGATCGCCCACTCACTTGTTTTTTAAAAGGTTATCTTTTCCTAGGGAAATTGAATCAGTCCTGAGCACAAAATAGTTGGATTTGATGATACTGGGTGTCCCATTAATCTTTAGGACTGTATAGATAGGAGCAAAGGGGACGGATGCTACTGGAAAGCGGCGGAAGCAGATATCATATAAGGAGAACCATGGAAATTACACGTTGTTCCTTCTGAATACAAGAAGACGATTGTGGAAGTTGTGTGAAACTTTGCACTTAAGCTGTGAAAATTCATAGTTAAAGTTACATTTTCACATTGATACTACTCTTACTTCTGCTTATCAATACGATATTGCTGAAACAAGAACAGGCATGATTTGTGGAATATGATTTTGTGCTGCACACCGTGACAAAGTCCAACAGCACAAAGGTATAGAGGAGTGAAGTGGCTCTTCCTGACTGACTGACCTGAATTTCACTCTTGACGCCCACGACGCCATAGCTATAACGCAGCGAGAAAAAAGATAAGTTAATTTGAACTGGGCCTACATCATGTTAGAGCTTTCCATCTCTTTAGACTCACCCCAAGTGCTAGCAGGAAGATCTGCTCACCACCTCCCACAATGCACCGGTAGTCCAGGACGTGATTGACCTTTTCTAGTGTGCTGGAGTTGAGAGGTGTGAGCTTACACTGGAACGACTCCGCATCTGAACCCTGAGGTGGAGCAGAGGGAGGGGGAGGCAGGGAGGCAGACATGGAGACAACTTTTTAAATCAGCCCAACTTGTAGGACAGAACAAAGTGCACATCAGAGCTTAACGTTTCTATTATACTTAAATAATTTACAAGCGGAAAACACTGCACAGTGCACATTTATCACCACCGTATCATATGCAATAGGGTGGGTTTAGTCACTAGATATCTCAACTGACCTTCATCAGTTCGAAGAATTTCGACTTGGGGTCTGAGGAGGCAGGAGTGACTCTGGCCTTATCAGGAATCTGGACAAAGACACACACTGTATCTGGAGGGGGAAATCACTTGGAAGGAGACTGGAGTATGTAGCTAAAAATCTATTATTCATAGTCCACATTCAATCTAGCACAAGTATCCCAGTTTCCCTGCTCACCCCCCAGAGCTTCATACACTCCTTCCTGATGTCGGCTTGCTTGGGCTCTGAAAGGGCCCTGGAGACACAAACACAATCACACACTTAGCCACACTGAAATGGAGAGAAATACACATATGGAGAAACGCAGAAGATAAGCAACTCACGGGTCTAAGACGTAGGCGTGGATCTTAGCCAAGGCCTTGATCTGGACCGCACAGTGGCTGCAGGGAGAATTAATTCAACCTCCATCAGTCACTCAGTCTGAACATGCAACGATTAAAGCCTTTCTGCGTGTCCGCCGTGTGTCTCTACCTCTCGTTGGAGTTGACCATGTACTGGTAGAAGTCGGTGTCTTCCTTGATGAGGCTCAGGGGAACCACCTCAGTGACGTCAGAGTCTGTGTTCCTCAGCTGGTTGAGTTTCAGGTTGACCTTGAACATGTACTCCCTTACAGCGTCGGAGCCAGGCTTTAGACTACGGCACACTATGTACCTGTGGATGGCAAAAGGGCAATGAAAGAGGAGAGATTTACAGCTGCACTAGGCAAGATTTTTACGTAAAATACACCCGTCTTATCACACACACACACAGATTCACGCAGCCCTACCTCTCAGAGTTGGCAGGCCTGCTGGTGACCGGTTTGAAGAGGGAGACCCTGTCGAAGCAAAGGTAGAGCAGGTAGACCAGGCCCACACTGTAGGGAGTGAACAGGTCAAAGGTCTTGCACACAAAATGGCCACCTGGGGGAGACAAACGGCACCACTATAAAATCAGTGGTCTGGCATTACTCTTACGAATACACGTTAGCACACAAGCATAAACACATGCACATCTATTTGGGGGGTAAATTGTTGAGGGATAAAACACAAAAATGATTCACAGTGTTCGGACACATTTTGCATTTCAAAATTTCATACTTTTTCAAAACCTTAATTTCTTTGAAATAATGAATTATTTTAATTTCCTGTGGAAAGACAGTAGGACAACAACTACATGAAATGTGAAACATACGTTTATTAGGACTGAACAGTAACATTCTCCTTACTTTTATAGATTTCTTCAATTCCAACACTTTACGAGCTGGACATTATCAAATTTATTTTCCATACTTTGACAGACTTTCGAGACCTGTGTAGGAGCCGTGGACAGACAACTGGACAGCCTGACGGACTATCTGACACACACACACACACGCACCTGTCCTGAGTGTAGACATGGCGGTGAGGAACTGACAGAGCAGCAGCTGTTTGCTCAGGATCTCCTGGATGTTCTCCTGGCCCTCCACAGAGAAACCCTACCAATCACAGACAGTCATCACAAAACTGCTTCCAAGCAGTGGATGCAGATGTACTCTACAATAAAAAAAAAGTTGGATGTGTGTGTGAGTTAGGCTCACCCCATCTGCCATGAGGAAGTGCAGCCCTCTCCTCTCCGTACTCTCCAGGACAAAGTTTCGGAAGGCGCTCACGTTTTCTGGACGAGTGATGTCACCGTCCCCATCCACCCCTCCTTCACCTGGGACACACAGAGAGGGCAGGTTTTCACAGGGGCATTCACCTGGGACATCATTTTCTTTCTGTTCTCCCCCTGTGCGTGACGTAAATATTTTCTGGATACCTCGGTGTGGGCATACCATAGTAAGGCTCAAACAGTTCGCTAGGCGCTGCAAAGAAGTCTTCCAGTTTGAAGTCGCAGGGTCCTTTTAGCGTCATGCCGAAGCCCTTGGCATGCCAGCGCCTCTTCCACAGCACATACTCTGAGAAGCCGCCAGGTCCTGCACAGACGTCACCGAAGTACAGAAGCTCGCCCTCACGCTCCTTCGTCAGATTTTTCTACATGGTGAGAGAGGACAAAGATACTTCTGTTTGTCTCCCAATCTGATGATGTGGGCCTTTTTGCCCTGATCCAATGAAGGTGCGATGCAACATGTATCAGTGTTTGCTTTGACCAACTCACCCCTTGTGAATCCTTTGGGTTGGTGAACATATTGTCAAAGCAACTGTCGATGTTGGCCATTTTCATAGCTGCTCTAAATATGATAAAAACATAATAACATGTCATTGTCCCTACAGGGGTAGCAGGCTACAGTATGCTCTCTTTGAACCACATCACATAACAACTGTAAGCCATTTAGCGGTCAGTAACCACCTAAGGACTGACCTGTTGAGGAAGAAAGCTCCTCTGATGGTCTCGTAAGGGTTGGAGCGTGTCCGTGCTCTCCTCATCTCCTCGCCCTCCAGGTTATCAAACACAGTCTGAACACAACATACAGACACAGTGAGATGCTCCACTTAATTCCCCTTTCACAGACACACAACATAGGAATATTATGGTACGGTGATTCGGGTCCATCCTGTGTAGGAGGCAATTCACATCGAGCTTTGCACACAGGAAAGTTGTTTGTCACTACCATTCAAACCAGACCCAGGACAGACCTGCGTATGCAAGTCTACTTCCATAATCCTAACTTCTCTATGGACTGTCACCTTATAACGTCATTAAATGCAGACATGTTTTCATGCTATTGTTCAACACGGCAGATGACGCTCTAGACACGTTTCTGTGAACTTGCAACTTGGGGGTTGATGCTTTCATGCTAACAGCTACCAGCCTATTTCCTGCATGTGGGGACTGTATTTCACTGATTCACTTTTAAAGGGTTACCCCACAATATTCCCTGCTGGAGGTTTAGTCCCTGAGCACTTTAAACCAGGTACCCTCTGCCATCCAAGAATCAAAACCAACAGAAAGAAATGCTGCTAGTAAACACACTGTCAGCATAAACTGCCCAGGCATTTTAAAATACTACTTGATTAGACTATTATTCTGTTCTTTTACATTTGTGTGTAAAGTCATTGTTGCATAGTGTTGCTCCGTTTGCTATTGATTTTTTTCCATTTGATATAAATTAATTTCCCTCCAGGATTATAATAAATACTGAACTGAGTAGAATATGTTTTAGGTTATAACTCACCTTGCACCTAAGCAGGGTGTGCAGGAGATCTTCGGTGCAAAACTCTGTCTCATCCTCAATCTTTAATTTCCTCTGCAAGTAATCAAAAAAGAAAGGAAGCTTGTAAAAGTGTATGCAGAGTGAAATATATGACATATGATCATCTAAATGTGTGTGTGTGTGTGTGTGTGTGTGTGTGTGTGTGTGTGTGTGTGCTCTACCGGTCCCAATGCCATCCAGTCCTTTAGCTCATCTGCATCTGGGATCTCTGTGGAGCATTCTGGGAACCAATCGACTTTCTCTGCAGCACTGGGCTGGACAGACAGATAAAGAGACAGAGGAGAGAAAACAGAGAGAGGGAACGGGGAGAGACAGGTAAGAGTGAGACGGAGAATAACAAATCATAATGATGGACGCAAACAAATACCATCTGATTCTCAGCTATAATCCAAAATACAACTGCAAACAATGAAAACAATGTTTTTGAGTAATGGTCATTATTACTGCTCCGTACCTCTGGTTCATCTTGCCAGTCGATATTGAGCTCCCCCTGGAAGCCCTGCAGCATGAGGCCCAGACCCCGTCTCCCTCGCTGGGTCGACGCCTCCACAATCTCCTTGCGCCCCTGGCCAAACTTCCCTAGACCTTCGCCCTCACGGAAACCCATTTTGGCCTGAAGGTGAAGATGGGAAGGTGACAGAGAACATAGGAGTGAGGAAAAAGACATTGGAAAATGCATTTTTTTTCTCTGCCTTCTTTCCAAAGTAAACTACAAATTTAGGAACCTATCTCTGTATACAAAAACTGATACATAATAGCCAAAATTGTAAAATCCAGTAATTCTAAGCGACACAATACAGGCACTATAAAAATGAAAATGAATAAGGCTTTAAAAATGTGACACATCTGAGGTTCAAAGACAACACATTACAATATGTCATGTGCTAGTGAGGGTTTCTATACATTACCATGAGTTTCTGTGACACACTGTTGTACATGGCAAACTTGGAGGAGCTCTCTGTGGGGGAGTCTGTGTCTGGGGCATTATGGGATATTGTGGGCATGGAGAATCCTGGTCTGTGATCCTCCTGGTCACTGTGTGAGTCACTTTGGCTGGAGTCTGGACAGGACAAAACCAACAGACACCCACATACATGCATACAGGTGCAAACATGCACCGAAAGACACAGAAGCAGACACAGACACAAGAGTAAACAAAAACGGTGAGGTCACAGCCTGAAGCCCCATAATAGCCTACAACAAATTCAAACAGATCTTCCCTATGACATGCTGAGACCAACAAGAAGGTACACATTCTGTTTTTGTGGTATTCATAATGAATTATGGTACAAAAACTTCACACCTTGCACTAAAATCATGCATAGCATGATTTTAAGGGGGACATTTTCCACGCCATTATTGTGCTGCTTATTGACTGACCTTGACTGGTTGACAGCAGTGGTGACTCCTCATCTGAGCTGCCATCATCACGGCGCTTCTTAGTCACCTGCTGCGATGCTGACGCTGGCTCAGCTCTCCTCTTCATTGTGACTGAAACAGAGACGGGAGGACAGTCAGGACTCAGGAGAAGAGAGGTGATGAATGAGATGCAACAGCACAAAGAGGAAGAAGACCAGGGGATGCAAGAGAGAGCATAGGACTGTAGGCATAACTGTGGGTTAAGGTAATAAAAAAATAAATGGGAAATGGACCAGAATAGCAGAATGCACCTTCATGTACACATCAAATTACAGCAATTATGGGTATGACAATGATGCAAGTAGGCATGGTTAGTAATGCATATGTACTGACTGAGGAGTTTTCTTTAAAGCAGTATACAAAGTATAAGAAAAACAAGAAAGACTTATAATTAGCCCCCTGGTGACTACAACAGTGGATATTGCAACCCATACCACATTGCTTGCCCTGACCTCACGACTGTTTTCTCGAGTTTGAAGACAGTAGAAGTATTAAGCAATAGGAATAAGGTTAAATTGATTGTTGCTTTTCTGCTCTCATAGGTCAGAAAAATAATTGGGATTTGGTGATTTTGGGGACAAGAAAGATCAAATTCTCAAGCGAGATACAACAATCAATAAGCAAAATATATATGCTCAGGTGTTGCATGACTGTATTAAGTCATTTGATAACAGTACATTATTTGGGCGCTCAGTGAAGCACTCGCATCAAGAGTGAATATTAACAGCATTCACACAAAGAGAGCACCAGCTGCCACGCACACATAAACAGCTAGCTTAGTCATGTCAATATCACCATGTAACAACGCTTTCCGCTTATTCCCCAACGTTACAAGGACTGGACAAGTAATGTGACATAAAATCTTAAAGCTGAAGACACTCGCTATTATTATTAGCGTTACCTCTTGCTTATGTTGCAGATATCAATAGCCAGCTACTACAGTAGGGTAAAGTTGGCCCATACCACAGTCCAGGATATATTTTGCGGGAAAAAGGTTACAAGAAAACAAGATTTTACTGGTTACTGACAATGGGGGTGTTTCACTTTCCTCGCTGTCTCTCAGAAACGAAACTGAGCGAAGAAACTGCGCAGCCGGTGCAGCTAGTTGTTAGCTAGCCAGCTAGATTTTACCAGCTCGACTGGACAACTTAACTCTCCTTTGGAAAACAAGCACCTGACACTTCGTCGACAGAACTTATTTTCATATATTTATCGAGATTTTCCAGTCCCATTTTTATTTACAGGTAAACTTTGTTTATAAAAACGTTATTTATCGAAGTCCATATTAGCCCGCGTTCTGTTTCAGAGTTTTTAGGGGTCCTTCGATATTTGCAGACAGACACACATTAATGACGCGCGTGACGGAATGAGTGTCCCAACAAATGCCTGCGTGTAATACGGATCTTGAATTGTGCATTATATTTTGCTGGTGACAGCACGAGACTTATATTTCAAATATTTAACACGGAACTGTCAGACAGAAGTGACTTTGCTTTCACCGAAAAAATGGTATCCTTAAAAACAGTAACAGCCCGATAACAACACGGGACTTTCACGTTCACAACAACTTAAATGCGTAATTGACAGAGTCGGAGTCAAACCTACGAAGCCCCTAAGGGGACATGGGGGAGGAAAAAAAACTAGACAGAAGAAAAACAATGGTGGCGGGGGGGGGGGGGTAGATAGATATAATATTCTATTTTTATATACTTATTTCTATTTGGCTTTTATTAACCATTAACCTCTTGAACCTATTATACTCTTACTCTTAAAGACCTATTTCCCCCTGGGCATCAATAAAGTTTCATATTTTAAATTAATTTAACTTAATTTAGCCTAATTTAATTAAATTGTTTAATGTTTTGTTAATATTAATGTCCACAAATGAGTTATCCTAACTTGTATGTCTGAATTTGTACAGAAATTATTTATTAAATTATACAATAATTAAATTGCAAATAACTTATATCTATGGAATTATGGTAGATACTGTACGTGCCTGTGTGATAAACCTGAGGGGAAGTTGGGTTTTTGCTCATTTCTGTCCATCCATTCAGAGAGTGATGTGATCTGAGCAGAATTGCCATTTCTTACATCCCATATCCCCTCCAAAGATGCTACTACATTTCTCCAGCAGGTGGCAGTGGTTGTCACTTTTTCTCAGTGGGACTCTAAAAACACAAGCTAAGTTCTGCCAAGTTCTGCTTGTTCTGCAGAAATGGCAATATGCACTCAGATCAGAGCAGACAAGGTAAAATCCAGCGTCCCCATTGGCTCATCATCAGGGCCACCTAGATGGTTTGTTAAATGTAGAATTATATTTGCAAAGAGCGTGCCACATGTAGAATTGAGTTCACAAATTGTAATTAATATACAACTAGTTGCAAAGCATTGTAAACCAAAAAAAACATGTTACTGGTTTTGGTTTAATTTTACTTCTTTTTTTTTTTTTTTACACATTCACAAATTTTGATGTAGTTATTAAATATATATAATATTATATATATATTATTAATAATATTAATATATATACAAATATTTGTGGACACATTATCAAAGTAAAATTTGATCCATACTTGACCGTACTATTTAATATAAAACTATAAGGTTAAACAATGTACAGATGCCCAAAGCTAGTCTAGCAGCATAATTTAGTGCCTGGCCTTCTTGCTGGGAGGCTGTGAACATTTTGGCTCATCATTAACATCAGGCTCTATGTGGGGCACCTGCTCTCCTCCCACACCAAAGGATATTGCCTCCCACAGGCGCTGCTTGATCCTGCGACCCAGCTGCAGGCGAGGCTGGCCAGAGGAGTAGCTAGTACAGCATGCCACCGGTCAGGCACGTCCCCCAATCTGGGGAGTAGGACCGGGGGCCAGGCTGCCAGCCTGGCAGAACGGCAGTGTTACAGAGGAACCTGTCCTCCAGGGGCTCCTTGAGGGCCCGCAGGTTCTCCTGCTCGTCCTCCTGCTCGTCCTCCCTCCTCCTTTCGAGAGCCTTATAGATGGAGGGAGAGAAGGAAGGGACAGGTCAGCAGTGTTAGCTACAGTAAGTGCTGTGATACGCTGGGCAACTTTATTTACAGCAGTGATTCTCAACCTTCTGGCTCGTGACCCCTTGAAACAAAGTGACTCGCAGCCCCCCATAACAGGCTGCATACAGAGTGGTGAACAGTTCACCCAAAAAATGATTTTCCCTTTTCACGTTTCATTTGATTCATTATAATTTTATTTTCAAAATTATTAAATGCATTCACTGTTTTCATATGAATCAAAAATGTAGGCTATAGGCTGACTAAGACAAGACAACAACCCAAAACAACATAACTTAAAAAACATAACATAAAAATGTCACTTCTATAACTAGACAGCTGTTAGAAGTGCAAGACTGAACTCAATATGCTCCATAGGCTACTCAGTTTTAAAAAGTTAGTAGGCTTCATATTCAGAGAATAGAAATTCACTAATAGGCCTAGGCCTACCTCTTAACAAAGTGGAGGAATGGTTACTAAGCTTTGTGAATACTATCTATAGACTCATATAGGCTACATTATAGCTTAACTGTAAGAAATACAACTCCTCGATGCATTGCATGTGAGGCTGCGCCTTCCCTCATCGTTTAATGAGCCGACTGGCCATTAAAGAAACGAAAACAATTCTGTGATGGTTATGTTATCTTCTAGGACTGCTTGAAAGACTGTCATTAGGCCATAGCAAATGTGTTACTGGGCACTCCGAAGAAACTTTACATTTTGACTTGAGTTAAGTAAACCATGCCACAAAATGCCACAAATCCAGGCTACAAGAGTCAAAGCTTCTTTACATGGTTAGGCAACAATCTACATTGACTGGTTATTCAGATGTTTTCCTGTATTTTACCTATATTTTAAGGGAATGATAGGCTAATAATTGATTTATCTTGTAAGTTGCAATTCTTAACGGGAGAGCTGCTAATAGACTTTACACCTATTCAATCATAATTCATAGGATTTTAGACACATTTACCCATTACCTATTGACATGTAGTCACATTTTCTTCTGCCCTCTGGTTGCGCTGTGAACTCATTAATGATCGACCTGGACAGATGTGAGATGAACAGATGTCAGTGGAGCAGCTCGAGGTTTTTGTGTCTCAATGGCATCATCTTTTTTCTTGTGCCTAAGAGTAACATGTGTTAGCCTATATGAGGCCAGTTTACATAAAACTTGAATTGCATTGTTTGTATCTGACTATTTATCTCTGATCAGTCCTGCATGCTTCATTAGATTGGGTGGAGAAGATAATCTGTTCTTGGCATCTGTGTGAAGGGATCCTTCCAACAATCCGTCAAAGTTATACTATATCTGTTGGTGTTTAGAGGAAAAAACAATTACAATGATTATGTCCAATGATAGGCTGAGTTAGAATGATTTATGATGATAGCCTACATATACAATAAATATTTAGGCTATGCTTTGCCATGAGAAATGAAGCACTCACGCTATCTAAATGTATAATCTCCCTTGTGTGATTTCAGTGTGAGCACGCATAGGCAAGCTTATTAGGTTTCCAGTAAAAGCCCTTCCTTTCGTGATGTAGGTTGGAGCAAAAATGTCACTGCATCGCATGTCTACACTGATGAATAAACCAGCTGAGTCTGCACAATCCCTCTCAGAAGAAACCGTGTCAGTTCTGTTTACACCAGAGACAGCAGCTCTGCTTCCTGACGAAAAAGCAACTATAGCAATCCTATGATAAGTTTTACAATATGATACAAAATACCATAGGAGTTTAAAAAACATAACATAATGTACAAGGTAAGGTCAACAGACTCACTATAAATCCCTATAGAAAAATATTCTAATTATTTTTCATAATGTGGGAACCATCAAGTCCTATAAAGCATTGATGGCACACATGAGTGTGGCTATAAATGACCCGAAAAGCAAAACAAGCTAACTTGCCAAATTATCGTATACTTAACCTATTACTAAGAGTAGTTATGGCTACTATTACCTTGTGTGAGTTTGAAAATCTAAACACTAGTTTGGATGGACATTTTGAAAGCTGTGATATTTCAATTCTTAAACACAAAAGAGCAGTCAATTGACAGCCCTTGGCCTTTCTAGTGTAAACAAAGCTATTTGGCAGAATAATATTTATAGAATATCAATTTCATCCAGAGAGACTGGATGAGGCATTTTGAACTAGGCTACTGCATCCCCCATTGAGTTTTGTATTGTGTAAAAAATCCAACAACTCAGCTCTATAATATTCCATATCATACATCCTAAATTGGGCATATTCACAGTTTCCGTGTTGCTTGTAATTTTTGGTTGATGTGTCATGACTGAGATCATACAGCTGCTCTGAATCAGATCAGCTGCATGTGGGTTGAATGCCTGTTTATGCCTCTGTCATGCATATGGGTCAGGTCAGACGCAAGTGCCAGCATCCTTTGCACCACCTTTGGATGCAGACAATAGGCCTACTAAATCCTAATCAACTCATTTGCCTTTTAATTGTCGACCTGCCCCCTATTGACCCCATCTGACGTCACTGCAGCATTGCTTTGTCATCCGTTGATGGGGTTATGTGTTTGTTTATTTCCCACAGAATAGCTGGCAGAGGGACAAAGTACATCTCTCACAGGTGTATTAACCCAACAGCAGCCCCAGTGGCCCTGCTAATCCCCCACAGACACAAATACACACACACACACAAACACCATGTGACCGGCTTATGCAACCAGGCCTAGGCTTTATATGCTACCTATAGGGACGACTCTCCCCTCAAGAGACACCAGAGCGGCGCAGGTGTGTGTCGGTGTATCCGAGCGAGGGAGCAGGCGTGTGTCTTTGGACACGGGGGAGAGAGCTGCTGCACTCAGCCTGGTGGAGGAGGCCGAGGCCGGAGAGGGACGGGACTCACTGTACTAAGGTTGCCTAGCAGAAAGTCCTGAGGGCTTGGTTGGAGAGGCCTTTTTTTGTTGTGGTCTCGACTTGAAGCACTGGAGAGAACAACTGCGATGTTTTTCCGCATCCCTCGCCTGACCCCCGGGTACATCAGATACCTCCAGGTGCGTAAGATGCTTCCGGGCATTTTTCTCCTTTAGATAGATTAATGATTTGGCTTAGTGATCGAGGGACATCTGCTCTTGGCCCAACAGTAGAGAAAATACCATTAGACATGTAGGTCTAGGGCCCAGGCACTCCACATCTTCCCATCTGCGCTGCTTTAATGAAAAGTTGGGACGGGTATATTTCTGCATTACAGCAATACAGAATCTCAACGGGTAGATACTCAAGATTAGAAACTGAAGTTATCCCTAAATAATGCGTTAGGTATGCTTTGGATGAAGTACCCCGATGAGTTAAATGTGCATGTGCATAGCTGGAGAAAAGGCCATCATTAAGAGACTTTGGGCATGCCATTTGCTCATCTCAAACCACTGCCTTCTTGGCCAGCTAAATGCTGATAGACCGACACCGACTGAACACTGTCCAGAGAGTGTCCATTTGTGTGTGTCATGGCAGGATTAGGACAGAGGATTACAGCAGCCTGTCTTTGAATGGATTTGAATTAGAGATGCCCTAGCTAATGCAGGGTCAGATAAATGCCCTCTAATTGGATATCCAATGGAATGGCATGAGATCCAAGCTCCTAATCACCCAGCGAGGTATTTCAGGAACCTGCAGCTGGATTTAGAAGCCTATGGCTTTTCTTTAAACGAGAAGCGTCAAACCTGATTATCTGTGTTTCAGCTCATCAGAGTTAAGGTTAGATAAGTCACACCGCTGGGGGAGGATGGATGAGAAATGGGTCAGGATTAAAACTTTAGACCTTAGATGTGTATTATGTCGTTTGTGTAAATAACGCTCCTGTACCTGTTGTGCACTTAGAGGTTTATGAATGAGAAAATAGCATCACAGAAAGAAAATAGAATAGAAAATAACTCATTTATATCTGACTTTAGGGCATGTTTTGGATTGGCTCAAAATTCTGAGATGCCCGTTATCTCCGAACCCCCAGAAGACTGACACACACACAATAACTGCATGGGTTCGCTGTATTCTTTGCCTGACCCTAAATTCAAACTTGACAAAATGGAGACCCTAGCGCGGCTCTTCCCCTATGGTAAGACCATCGCTGGGATGAGGCAGGTGTGTGACCAGGGTCGCCTCTTTAAGGACTCCACCGCGGCCAGAGCCAGGAGGAACGTGGCTGACACACTGGCTTCGTCATCATCGTCCCTGGCGATGGTCACGCTGAGCGGCGGTTGTCGTGGCTACGGTGGTGGTGGTGGTGGTGGTGACCCCTGCTCTCTCTTTCAGACTCAGGCAGCCCAGACTGTGCTTCAGAGCCGCGAGGGCCCCGCCATGCCGCGCATGGCCCTCCTGATGGGCCTCATGGGGATCGGCGTGTCCGGCTACAGCTCCCGCCAGCTCACACTGCACTACAAACCATCCAGTCACCTCTTTAGATGAGACGGAAGGAGGACGGGGCACGCGCACACACACACACACACACACACACACACACACACACGCACACACACACACACGCACACACACGCACACTGATTTCTGAGCCCTCACCCACACTGACAGCATCAGACCTGCACTGAACAGCAACATGGAAAGACCAACAAGAGTGATGGAAGAAATGCTGTCAGGTTCCAAGGAATTACAGGAGTGACCTATGTTTCTGTCAAAAGGCAGATTGTTTTTCTCTGTGTTTCTCCCCCTCTGTGTGGTTGAAGTTTAATATCATCCTCATTTCTGGATTCAATTTATGATTTTGTTGTGTTTGAGTTGAGAAGATCGTTGCCTTAAGGCTCCACTGGTGCAGTAAAGAGTAAAACCATAAATTTCCTCCCATTTTAAAACTACCTCTCCTTTTCAGCACGATGCAGGTTTTCCCTGCTGTGTTGAACCTGATTGATATGCAGTGAAAGATGAAGACAGCTTTTGATGTTTTTGCTGAACTTGGTTGATGTTGCACTTCAACCACAATCCCTCTGAATATCCCGTGCCTTATAAGGGGGGCATTCAATCAAGTCTCTTCTTGAAGCTGAAGTCCTCAGTCTTCTAATTATAATCGCCGTGTCCTCTCCATTTGGTGTGGCATTTTGGTAATGCCATGATGTAACGCAGAGCTCTCTGGTCCTTCCTCTGCGGGAGGACAGCTAGTGTTGTGACGTCTTGACTTTTGTCCTCTGTTTAGATTTCTTGGGTCAGATCACATGAGAAAGAAAAGGAGAGAGGAATCACATCAGTAGCATCTGCAATTCAGAGAGTCAAGGCATTCAAATCGTTTCAACATTCACTCTGTGATTTCATCCTTGATTCTGGAGTTGACAGTATGAGTTTCTGGTTTTCTGATTTCTCTCTCCTGTGTCTTTGTAACAAAAGGCAGAGATCTACCAGTGGACCAAGTGAAGAATTGCTCTCAACGTGTATCCCAACCTAAATAGACATTTAATTTGGCCGCAATCAACTTCTCTGTGAGAATACACAGAGAAAATCTTCTTTTGACAGAAACGTAAAAAAATGGTGACCTTTGATGTGTGAACACTGCTACTTTGCACTTTGAAGATATGTGTACATAAGATGTACAGAATCCTATACATATCTTTTTGATGCTGAATGAGATTAATAGGTGACTACATGACATGGAGCGCTGCCAGCCTGTGTTGTGAGCTGGACTGGGCGAAGTCTAGCTGGATTGGCACATGGCACCGCTGTTTTGTTGTCGGGCTGAGTAACCAGGACAGCCACCCTGGATGCCACCCGGCCCTGCATGTGCCCACGAAACATGTGTGAATCCACCCGGATCTCTCCCAGTTGCACTCCACTGTCAGAGGAAATAGAAGACAGCAAAATGGATTTAGACGAATGGCCACAAAGGTCTCTTAACATAGCTAGAAAGTTTGCTGTTTATCTACTGTGGGTGATGTCTTGTAAGGAGAGAAATAACTTTGACAGCATATGAATGTATCACCGACATCATGCAATGTAAATTAGCAGTTAAACTGTGATTGTGAAGATGTGAGTGACCTGTAGGTGCACTGTGTCGTAATCTCCTGTTATAAGACTGGTTCAAGGAAAGAGGGGTAATAACCATACTTTGAATTTACTCAGGATCCACAAAACAAGAGATTAGCATGTGAACAGGTGTAATAATACAGCCAGTCCTCCTCACAGATCCTATTAGGACACATGTCTTTTTCTAGACCAGCTTATACCTATTATACATATGACAGGGGTCACTAACCCTGAAATGGAGACACTGACAAGAGTATTTACTCGGTTTATCTTTGTCAGTGGGATGCTAACTGAACAAGGGACTTCAAACGGATGTATGTGCACGATGGAATGGTGATTTTGAATAATATTTTGTTGTCTACCAGTTATTGTAGCCGCATAACCAGTTTTGCTTGTTTAGTGAAATTCTTTGTCTGTCAGATTGATGTTTTTTGTGTGTTAGTGGAAGACATAAAATGTCTCAAATACCACTTTCTGGAACAATCCGAGTTTGTATGGAAATCCACATGAAACTCGTCCAGATATTTACTCATTTATTGGTTCACTGTAGACTCTCCATTTATAGGCTAATACTGATTTCTCAGGAATTAGTTTCTGCTGTGATTTCATTATAGATAAATCCAAGCATTTTATAAAAGAGATAGTGCTTCTTTCATATTATGAAAATGTATTGCGTTGGTGTATATATATATATATCAGTGATGTATATTTTATAATTTTGCATTTCATGTGGGCTTGGTAGTGTTTAATATTCAGCGGTGTTGGCATTATTTGTTTGCCATTGTGACATCAAGCATTCTAAATGCGTAACAAAGCACCTTTGAACATGCATTGCTTTTTATGTTATGGTATAATTAATATGTATACAAAAATAAATTATACATAAACTCAAACAACTGGACAGGTTTGGTATGTGACTCCTTTGAATTTATGATTAGCATCATTGCCCAGAATAATGCAGAACTCAGTGCATACAATGGACAGATGAAGTACCTTTTTCACACACTAGATGTCAGCATAGATTTTCAGCCATTTCCAGAGGTTGAGGCGATGACATTTTGAGCATCCACTAACCATTAGGGTGCACATGAACATATTTGTGGATGTGTTTCTGTAGGTGGCAAGTTGAAATGACCTGACTGACCTCTACACAAGCAGTGCCATATAACCAGCAAACAAAATATTTAAAGGGATGACTGCCTGCTGAAGACAAGCCTTAACCAGCAACCATTCCTCCAACAGTGTTGTGATGCTGTGTTTTGGGCAACATTGCCCTAAGAGATGTTCCAGCATTGTTGCTTGAATCACATATCATCCAGTTTCTGGGAAGCATCTGAACAGGTTTTTGGCCATGTGTCTCTCTTGAGGCATATGGATTGTCACTAATCATGGAAATTCACATTCTTTCCCCCAAACTGTAGCTTTGTGCTGGTTCACCCTGCTTGTGTCTAACTGGCTTAGCTCAGGAAAGTGGATCTGCCAGACAGACAGTCAGCCACCTCCACTGTTGCTAGTTAGCAGCTAGCAATTCATGGTCAAGGCTACGACACAGAGTTCTGACCCAGTTACGGATCTAAGCTGCTTTGGGAACCAGTCCAAAATCTACACCAGCAGGAGCCAGTCAGGGTTTCACAGCAGCTTAGAAATTCACAGAGAAAATGACTGGAAATAAACTGGGGAGTTCCACAACACCTAGTTAATATGGGTTTGACCAGCAGTTAGACAATTACAAAGAGAAAGCACAGAGGGAAACACACACACACACACACACACACACACACATACACACACACACACACACACACACACACACACACACACACCAGCTTGTCTGAGGCCTTTTATGGAGAGACACACACCTGCTCGTCTGGGCTTTTTATCAGGCTCCTACCAGCCTGAGGGGAGAGAGGAGTCAGGGAGAGACAGGCAGTTTCTTACTCTCACTGTAGTCCTCAAGTTCACACACACACACACACACACACACACACACACACACACACACACACACACAGAGGTCCATTGTGTGTCTGTTTCAGTGCCTGCTCCTCAGGAGGCTCCTGTTACAATCTCCTACAGCCAGTAACAAAGAGCTGAATGTCTTTGCTACCAAAGAGATGGATGGAGGGTGAGGGACATATGCCCAAGGTCTTTTAAGCATTTTCTTAATACTGCTGGTGTGTGTGTGTGTGTATGTATGCTTGTGTGTGTCCCCAAAGGAATTGTGAGTGTTATATCTCCTTGCTGAGCAGTTCTAATCTTACAACACTCACCATACCTGTGCCAAATGAGAGCAGATACCAAGACTAGGCTGATACATTTGAATGTGCCTCATGGGTTTTGCTGTACCAGCACATTATGTAAAAACCTGCAAAACGAATGGCAGAATTACACAGCTCTGCAGAGTGTTTGATGCTGCACCTGTGTTCGACTAGGCGATACTAGTCGCCCCGGGTGCGTCAGTTCAGAAGCATCACTCAGTGAACCGTCAACAAAAAGATGGGAGGAACCAGGATATCTGCTTGTTTAGGGCAGCAAGTCACAAGAAGGAATATCAAAAGGCTGCAGAAATAGAATTTGACATAGAGCATCTGGGATCAATACAGTATCACATACAGTATATAGTATATCAAACCAGTTGTGATAAAGTTTACAGCAAAGATTTTGTACAAATGCAGTCCAGACCATCATAAACCGGCAGCGGCGGACTGATCTTGCTGTACTTTGTAAGGATATTGCACATTTATTTTGAATCCACCCATGTGATTTTAATTTGGCGTTTTGGCTTATGTTTATTACTGCATCTTTTTTATGGTTGTCATGATGCGTATTTCTTGGCAAAAAGCTCTTGGAAAAGTGATTTAGAATCTTATAATCTACGATCCATGATGGTCGTCTGTTTCTTTTCTTTTGGAGAGAACAGAAAGAAAAGAGGGAAACATTGACAAGGCAACACAATTCTCTGTCTCCAATTCTCTTTCTCATGCACACAAACACACAAACACACACACACACACACACACACACACACACAGTGTTGATGCTCTGGCATGATGTAGCACCGGTCCTTTTTTAGCCTGGTGCATCTGTCTGTGGGTTTGTGTGTGTGTGTGTGTGTGTGTGTGTGTGCATGTGTGTCCTCAGTCAGTGACGCAGCACATTCTTCCCTCTTAAACGGTTGTTCTTCAACAGCGGAAGGGCTTAGCCTTGTTTTAAATGTGTCCTCTACCTTGAGCTCATTAAAACCTCTGTCGTGTGTAGGGGCCATTTATTTTTCCAACCCCTTCCATGCTAGCAAACACATATGCTCTCATGCGTACACACACACACACACACACACACACACACACACACACACACACACACACAACTTAAAATCAACCAAAGATTACCCAATGATATTATGCTGTGTCCTGGGTTAATTGCTTCCTGATAGGGCAACCATTGATGTGTGATCCTTCCTGGAGAAAAAATGGCCGCTTATTACCTCACACTAAGAAGGGGGTTTGTATGCCAACACACATCTCTTCTATTTTTGGCCTGGTGTGCAGAATTGATGAGGTGTGGCCTACATGGATCTAGTTGCCAATGGAAGTTGTCTCGGTGACAAGTAGCCTATTAAAAGACTTGATAATGCTTATGTAAGATGTCCAGTAGATGTTGCCAGTATAAAACTGAAGTCAGGTCCATTACAATTACCAGCTGAAAATGGATTGTCCAAGAACAGAATATGAGATACAAATACCTGAGGACCCAATAGGCAATGGAAAAAGTTATATTTACTTCAAAGCCCAACTGTAAGTGAATGAGACAGCACGTATTTTCCTCTACAGCTTGTGCTGAAGCTGCACTAATGACTCAGCGCTGCAAATTCACAGGTGTCCCAACACTCAAACTACCTGCTCTACAGAATCCAGACCCCCCAAAGAGATTCTTTAATGTTTTATTTCTCCGACACCTAATCCCTCCCCTTTTTCTATCTCTGACCTTTGACATCCGCTGGCAAAAGACTTTTAGTCTCGCATTCCGTTTCCCTCCGTCCGCTGGTTAATGAGCCTGCCATTGACAATCCGCTTTCTAACCCTTACAAACACCGCCTTTGTTAGAAACCAAACACAGAGAGAGAGGAGAAAGAGAGACGAAGAGAAAAAGAGAAAGGAAGAGAGAGAGATATAGGGAGAGTTCAGAGAGTTTAGTAACGTTTTAGAGCAGTTGAACCACTGTGTAGTATTTTTTTTTTAGCAGAATGCATTCTTAAGGGCGAGAGGTACTTAACATGACCAAATAGTGATTCTTTGGCTTATAATTATAGTGGCAGGTGCTGCAACCTGTAATAACTCCTCAAACTGCTGTGCAGAACCATTTAGAGATTCAAGGGCCAAATCTGTAATTGCAGTATGATGTCACCTGTTGAAACACATTTGCCCTACTTAAGCAATATCATACTCGAGGTCATGCTGTTGTACTGTGTATCAGCACGGCTGATATACAGCTTGAAATACATGCTTTTTATTTCTCCTCACAAGAAGCGTTACAGGCAGCGCTTTTTCCACCCAAACAAACGCTATGTATGAACACAGCCTAATCAAGGTTATATTAGAACACCTGTGAAGTGGAGTGATACGTATAGTAAAAAGTCCCAGTGCTGTTACACTGTACGTATATCAGCACTCATGGAATACCTCTTGTCCAATCAAATTACTCGACCGGAACTAACTGTATACTAACTGTACAATAATGGTTTACATTGTGATTTATTGGATTTAAGATACTTCATTTACTCTGAGCTTTTGATCAAATTATTTATTTTGTGGATGTAAAACATTTATTTCCCATGTACAGGTAAAGTTCTTCAAGAACGTGGGCGAATATACGTCACACTTAAGTCAAATAAACTCCATATTGTAACTTAGACTCTTCGGATAGTGACGGTTCAGTAAAGCACCATTTAACTCTAAGGAACATCTTCAAGAGTTTGCCTGTGAGCATATTTAATGCCTTAATCTGTGCTCTTGGCTGACAGGACTGGATGTGGTCCCGTGGGCTAGTGCTGCAGAGCCCTGTGACCTGGGAATCTCATCAGATAGTTGCTGAGTCATGGTTAATCCCAGCTGCGTCCCTCCGTGACTGTTTAACCCTGGCAGACCTGAAGTGGGCTGTAAAAAAAGATCTCTGTTATGATTGGTTAGGAAAATTCCAAAAGCAGCTTATTTTCCATCTACAAGTCCAACTCTTCCAGGTCATAAATCAGTCAATCTAGATGGATTGTATCTATAAACCACGGTGAAGTCAATACAATATCCGAGAAGGCCTCATCCTAGATCAGCAACCCCTTTCTGAGAAACTTTATTAATTGGCTAATTTGCTGCCTTCAGTTTTGATTGGCTGAGTCATTATTATTTAGTTATTATAGATTAAAAATAAAAGATTTCTTGGACATTTTTCTTCTTTTTTGATTACAATGGTGTGTTCCCATTTCAACAAGGCTGTGATCCACAGTAATTTCAGAGCTGCGCTTCATGTTCTGCCCAGCAACGCCTCTTAGCTGTTCTAAAATGATGGTGAGGCTCAGCCTCGCGTGGCTTATTGCTTAGACAAATTACACACGCGGTGCAGGCCCAGCCCCCTCATAGATGTATAGCAGCTGTATTAGTGTAGTGTAGGACGTACATCGCAGATAGCTGAAGAGTCATGATAATCCCAGCTGTGTCCCACCGTGGCTGTTTAACCCTGTCAGACCTGACCTGGTGTCTCAGAGATCAACAGCTGACGCAAGGCTGATGTACAAGTGTCCAAGGTCATAGGTGTTTCTCTTATAACACACACACACACACACCCACACACACACACACACACAACATGACATGCTGATTCATGGTGTGATTCCAACAAGGGCGTAAGTTTCTCTGGATCAAACCCTGAATATAGCAAAACTCGGCAGAGTAGTCGCTTAAATACAACTCAGTTTTTCCTCACTTCCTCAGCAAGAGAGAAACGGAAAAGTGTGCAGGTATGAGAGAGAGTGAGGAGAATTATTGATCAGTGTGAAATACAATAAGACAATGAACCCCTGATCTCAAGGGTTTTTTCTTTGTCAAAATATATTTTCCAATATAACGTTCTTAAAGAGGCAGGACTCCATTCTTTTAAAGGGGAAGGGTGTTTGTGTTTGTGACCAAAGCCAATCACAAAATGTGCTTCAATAAACAACTGTGCTAAAAACGCAGAGCGAGTAAAAATACAGTATATGCGTTTGAGGCAGAAACAGTTGTGGGGGACAATTCATCCTTCTCCTGATATTATGTCCCCCCCGAATCTACACCTATGGATTCCAATGAAGTCAGGGGTTTCCGCTTTGTAAAAGCCAGACCTCTGATTGCGTGGCCACCCTGAGGCCAAAGACGATTAAGTGGATTAGGGGCATGCGTGCTCCTGTTGGGTCACCTACACTGTAAATAACCACTCTGGAGATACTATGGGAATGCAACTCCTGGAAAGGGCCTCAGATGGAGGGGTGACCCAGTGATGACCTGCGGTGTCACAGGTCACTGACCCGCCTATTGATAGGAGACTTCCACTGATGGACACATCCTAACAGCCAGCCACAGCTCAGCAGGAATGGCTTGTGTCAGCTGGCACTAATCTCAATAATGGAGTACTGACACCAACCCATATAGAAGCATGTATCTAAACAGGAATGCTCCTGCTCACACACATACAGGCAGAAACACATACACACTCATGGAAAGCAACAGCGCTAATTTGAAGCAGATTACATTGCGAGACTGTCTGTGTTGTAGAGCCGACGCTGTTTCAGAGAATTGGTGTGGATTGGAAACAGCTTTATTTGTATGGGTGCCAATAGCTGTAATAACAGCATCACACATCTGAGTGCTCCTACACTGCAGAACATCTTGAACACTGTCTGTCTCAAAACAAATGCCTGGCTGGGCCGATGTAGGACAAGGTGTGAATTCTACAAGACAAACAGAGAGTCAAGCCCTGTTTTATCTGATGCCGCTGGTTTTTATCTAAACAGCAACTGTGTCTTCTGAAACTATAAGCTCTCACGCATCTAACAGTCCACATTCTCAACTGACTCAGCTTACTGCAGACATGGAAACGTAGGAATTTACCTAAGTAGACCTTGAATCAGGTGAGTGGTGTTACCACCGCTAACCGTGGCTATTTTAAGAGGTCAGCCCACTCGCATAATGTGTCATTTGTTTGCCTGGTGTCAGAGATCTTTGAGAGAGAGAGAGAGAGAGAGAGAGAGAAAAGTGACCAAACCTTACTTCTGACCTCTGGTTTGACACAAAACTAACAGCATTAGTGCCAGCTTCATGTCTATTTACAACACACAACCACAAACCTTACAGAAATATTATCTTTTGTCTATTCATAAAAATTTGCACATATCATGTTATGGACTTTACTGAGATATTATCTTCACAGTCTATTTTACATCGGCCAGTCTGTCTACACTTCATGCATTACAGTAAAGACCATCATTCTCCAAACAGGAAAAGCACTGAGGGCGGAATAATTCATAAATAATCACAAGAGTGATGGATTTTTTTAATAAGACAAGCAGTCTCAGTCCATAATTATAAAACCTCTTGGATGAAAACGACTTATTTATGACCACTTTTTCTCCTAAAGGCCCCATCTGTAACTGCCTTTGTAACACTGCCACTCAGCTGCTGGCTTTGTTTACAAGTTGATTTATTGGATTGGATAAATGTTTTTCCTCTGAAATTTATTGTTTGACCTTTTCATACAAGGGCTGCCACAATGTGAGGATGTGACTACTATATTTATTTTGAGGCCGTAAAAGATTTGTTTACACTTGTAATGTTTGTAAAGTCTGGGGTAAAAAAAAAATCTCTGTGATGATTGCTTATGAAAATTCCCAAAAGCTTGTTTTCCATCTACATACAAGTCAAACTCTTCAAGGTCAGAAGTGAATATACCAAAACTTTACATGGATTGTGTCTATAAACCATGTGAAGTACAGCCTACATCATGTGACCTCACACTTTAAATGATTATTCTATGGTCACATGAATATTGTCGCTGTAATGCTTGTAATTTAGATGACACAGGAATTTAAGCAAGTTCTACTGCTGCACATCTTATATAATAAGCCACTTTGCATAAGAATGTCAGCTAAATGCCTGAAAATGTAAATGTAGTGCAAATGTAAAGTAGGCTTAATACTAGATCAGCATCTCTTTTCTGAGAAGGTTTAATAATAAAAGAAACCTATGATCTTTAAGCATGCAGGCTCAGGTCTCACAGACATGCAGTTATACAATCTAGTTCCCAATCTTACTTTAAAGTTGGGGCGATAACAGTGAAAAGAGTGAAGAATAATAAAAATATATCATTCTTTCTCTCATTGTTCTGACTTTTAGTGAATTAAATAACAGCAGTAGTGAAATTAAACTCTTGTTTCATTTTGCTTCAGGACCCCCATGACTCTTTCAAGGTCCCCTAGTGGGCCCTGGACCCCAGTTTGGGAACCACTGATGAAGGAAATAGACCAAACCACTGTGTCATGATCCCATGGGACAACCGACCATAATCTCCCAGCATGCAATATATTTGTAACAAACACACAAGGTCAGTTTATTCACCTGCCAAATGGACTGGTCTATGGGAACTGAAGAGGTGAAATGGTTCACTGAGTGTATCCGCTACCTGCCTTTTGTCTGAAGTTAGGTGTTTTTCCATGTGACAGCTCATTTTGGCCTGTGGGAAAAAAAAGTAACATTATTATGCATGAACGCATGGCTTTATGTTTGCATTGGCCAGAGATGAAAAGTAAAGCATGGCCCCTTCCCTTCCTCCTCCTGCCATGGCAACTTAGAGGAACAAGAGAAGAGAAGGGGGGATATGGGAGGAGCGACGGGTAAAGGTCCAGGTGGTCGAGGCTGCGTAAAAAACGCATCAAAAACACGCCAAACACTTATGAAACGAATAGTAGGCGTCATTTCAAAGAAGTCGAGCCTTGCAGCTCCTGGCACCTATTTCAGTGAATGAGCTGTTTTCATAGAAAGACTCTCCCGGATTCGGTGCAGTAGAAGAAAAAAAATAAAAATAAGCAAAACACCAGAACGCGCTGTGGTCGGCGGTGCGTCGCTGCGATCTCTCCAGAAAACGGGCAAAGCGGGACCGGACACCTCGGGATCCGCTGTGAACTGTAGTTTGAGCCGAAAGCAGGCGACTTCTCCCAAGAACAAGACGGGCTTGTTTCAGCGACAAGAGGAGATATGTTCAAGAAAAGCAAGAGCAAAGTGCTGGTGGATTATGCGTCAGAGGAAGACGACATGTCCTGGCACTATCATCACTCCTATAAGGTAATGAGACAGACAGATGGCACAAGGAAACACAAACAACATACACTCCAAAAAAAATGTCCATCTTTACAGTCTCATATTAGGCCTTAGAGGGTTATTTTTTCTAAAAAATAACTGGAAAAACTCTGACAGTGGGAGATGAGCAAATTCCACTTGTTCCCAGTACAGTTTCACTTGTTTCAGGCTTTTTTTTTTTTCTTTTTTTTTCTCCCCA
This sequence comes from Centroberyx gerrardi, assembly GCF_048128805.1. Lineage (NCBI taxonomy): Eukaryota > Metazoa > Chordata > Actinopteri > Beryciformes > Berycidae > Centroberyx > Centroberyx gerrardi. The sequence continues at coordinate 11,949,942 of NC_136014.1, read as the reverse complement.
GAAACAAGTGTCAGTGTCTCGAAACGAATAAGGCAGCTCACTTTACTAGTAGCAAGAAACTTCTGGAAACAAGTGGATTTGTATTGGAAAGTGGAATTATCACGCCCCAGTGGCAGACGTTTTCTACTTAAAAAAAAAAAAAGAAAATACCATTTTAAGACTTAATACCAGACTACATGATTTGTTAAGAAGGATGTTTTTGCAGTGTATATGAATTATGCAGGATAAACGTTGTGCACAGGTTCTGATAGGCCTATAATGACTATGATTTATAATGCCTTCTTACATTTTCTATGAAATTACTACTTTTTTTTTTTTTGCATATGCCCCTAAAAAGTGACCAGGTTTACTTTTAAGTTTGTTATGAAGCAGATGTTACAATGTGAGAAGAGCCAAGATGCTGTCATGGTTGTGCAGGAGGAGGAGGAGGAGGAGGAGGAGGAGGACAAGTGTGTAAAGTCAGATGTCATGTCAGCTGCTGGAGAGAGTGAGAGAAAATGCACTGAGAGGTCAGAGGAAACACAACTATAGTAATCCTAACACACATTTTGGAAGAATACTGTACAAATATGACAGATAAACTATAAGGCCCTATAGGAATAGTATTGTGATACCATAGGAGATTAAAAAAAGAGTCCCACAGAGACAGTATAAGTTCCTATAGGAATATTATAGTGATTTTTACAGTGATTCCCTTTGGCTGTGGAAGAATTTACACTCAAATAGCCTTAAAAAATCCATTAGTTTCCTCTATCTTTAAAGGCTATGGTTGAGGTTGACCCGGCACTTGTCTGTCACGAGTGAACGGCTCATGTTTGTCTCTTTGTTGTGATTATGCAAGTATGGAAGCTGCAGTATTTATTCTCAGTCATTTGGGAAAAGGAGTTTGTCTTCTAGCATGTTGTGGGGAAACAAGGGGTGATAGATAAGGAGATTGCCTTTCTGACAAGACCCCCCCCCCCCCTCCCCCTGCATCCACAGACACACACACACGCACACACACCCTTGTCCCAGGTGAGTATAGCAGCAGTGTGTGCGGTCCAAGCGTCCCCGTATCAGCACTTGCAGGCAGCTGGGTTCTGTCAGGGTGTTGGGGGGCGGATAGGGGACAATGCATGATAAGAGGACGCACGCACACACACACACACACACACACACATGCACTGAGAAATGTCTTGAGAGTGACATTTCCACTCAGCTGCGGCAAAAAAGTGCAACCACCTTGGAATCTACTTTCCAATGTAGACTCTAACTTTTAGACTTTAGACCTTTAATCTTTGGAACACGGTTCTAGCTACCAATAAATTATAATTAAGTGTAACTGTTGACCTTCTTCCCTTCAGATCCTCAAATTCATTTGTCTTGCTAATGTAACAATGTATGACTTCCAATATGATTCCAAATGGTTCTGCATTGAATTTAAACACACAATCTCTGGATCATGTATATGATGAATTTACCAGCTGCTGGATATTTTCTCATATATCATTTTTTTAAAATACAAGATCTTCTTAACATATTTTAACTGTGCCACATATCATGGTTTTACAGAGAGAGTGTTGTCTGCCTTCTTGGATGGAGATCTCTGAACCTCTAAAAATAAATCTTTTAAGTGTGTGTATTAAATCAACTCATTTTCCTACAAGGCATCCAGAAACTTAGTTAATTAATAGACAAATAGGTGATTTGTTCTACTACTCTAATTTGTAAGACTACACATTCACATATCAGAAAAAAATAAAGGGGGGGTCAAAGAGGTCAAAGAGTGAGGTCAAAGAAAAAGGTTAGCATTTTTTAATTTAATTTTTTAAGTTTCCCTTAATTCTTATTTTTAGCGACTTTGTTTACACTAGTGACAAACCATGGCCACTGTTGATTTTATTCATTGGCTTCTGCTTCACTAATGTGATATAACATAGACTGGATTGATAAATGTGTCATTTAGTAGGCAATTGGGAATATCAACCAACACCGATTCCCAGCATTTGTCATGTGTTGTTGTGATAATGTCAAGATCTGTGGCCCTTGGCTGGATTTGATTGGGCGTTCCCAACTCCCATCCTGGGAACCAACGCATGTGGCCTTTACCCCTTAAGAGCTGCTTTGAGGTCAGTTTGTGACTCTGTTCCCAGTGGTCACTACGACTGTTTGGGCCCTAAGAGCTGGTCTGAGAACAGGCCAGCGGCTTCTCCTTGGGATTGCTGGGAAAGTCATCAGGGAGGTCTCCCCCAGTCGCCACGGCAGTAAAATACATCCAGGGGTCAGGGGGTCGGAGCATAAAACGTAAGCGCTGCGAACAGGGGCGGAATGAAGCCGGGATCAGGCCAGAAATGATGACAACACAGTCTGAACATTCAATCTTTCCCCTTCCGTTTTATTCAAATCTTTCCCTTGGCAAACTGGCTGCTGTTGAGAGAGGGAAAGGTAGGAGGGAGAGAGAGAGAGAGAGAGGGAGAGAGAGAGAGAGAGAGAGAGATTGTTTTGAGCATTTTTTGAATTTTTGATATAAATATGTTTTGCCATGCCAATAAAGCTTCTTTGAGTTGAATTGAGACAGATACAGACACAGACAACCATCAAAATGAAATGTTAAAATTTTTGGTACTTGAATGTTATGTATGTATACTGTGTAAGTGGGCGAAGGGATAATATTACAACATGCAATATTATGAGTTTCTCACATGAATGTATTTATACAAACATACCACATGTGCAACATATATATTATAGGGCAAATAATGAACTTGCATTTTCTTTAAACATTACATTGCATTATTACATTAAATGTACTTTTATTGTTATTTTATTCCAAGATGTTTTCTCTTTCTTTTTCCTTTATTTATGTACAGTTTCCCCCCGTTATACACTTTTGCCAACACAGATGGATTTACATGCCGTGCCAATACAGCAAGATGAAATTGAAATCGACAGGGCAGGTAGTAGAGAGAGAGAGAGAGAGAGAGAGAGAGATAGAGAGAGAGAAAGAGAGAGAGAGAGAGAGAGAGAGAAACGAACACAGATACAGTCAGACAGTCAGAAAACGGCGAAAGAGCATGAAGCGAGGAGAGAGAGAACAAAGGATTTGAAGTTAATATCTTTCCCTTCCTCCCCCCCCTCCCTCCACAGTGCTTTAGGGCTACTAGACCCGTGCCACAGCTTGCTTTCCCACCACTCTCCGTTGAACTTCAACAGGCTGTGAGAGGCAGGTGTGTGTGTGTGTGTGTGTGTAAGTGTGTGTGTGCTCGTTTGACGCCGGCTTAAAGCGGCATAACAACACCTGAATACTTCAATAGCGCCGCTCTAATTCCACTGTTATACCCCTCTCTGTGAAGCCGGATCGTTATATTACAGATCAGAACTTCAGACGTCTTCGCATCGAACGGCTGTAAATCATGAGAAGAGGAGAGGGAGAGAGACAAATAGCTGAGCTGATCCTTTGCTGAAGGGGAGAGGTTTAAGATGGAAGGGGGGGGGGGGGATCAAACGGGAGTCTTTTTGCCTCACAGGGCCAAATTAAATCGTCATAATCCGTGACGCCGGGGTAAAAATGGGGTTTATCGGAAAGCCCTCTGTGTCATGTTAAATGCAATATAGTGTTTTCAGAGGCAGCGGGTCTGGAGGAGGTGGAGGCCTGCCGGAGTGTGACGGAGGGCTTTTGCGTAATTACGGATGGTGCTTAGTTTTTGAACTTTCGGCGTTAGAATTCGCCGTGCGTCTTTCTCGCCTGGTAATCTGGCTTTTATCAGACAATGCTGTGCCAAAAGTGACACACACACACACACACAGAGAGAGAGAGAGAAAGAGAGAGGGAAAGAGGGAAAGAGAGCCCCCCCTCCTCCCCCCCCCCCCCAGGTGCAAAAGCAAAACTCTTGCTTTCTGTTGTCAGGAGCGTTTGCCGAAACACTACTCTCTCCCCCTGAAGCATTTACAGACCCAGACTTTCTTTCACCCCCTTCCCTCAACCCCCCGCTCCTCTGTCTCACTCTCTCTCTCTCTCTCTCTCTCTCCCCCTCTCCCTCTGTTCCTGGTTGTTAATGCTTTTACACTCTAGTCAGTAGTCATCAGTATGTGTGTGAGAGTGTGTGTCTTTGATCAGCTCAGGTGGCGGAGACCCAGAAGACTTTGCTCAGGCATGTCCAACCTCTCTCTCTCTCTCTCTCTCTCTCTCTCTCTCTCTCTCTCTCTCTCTCTCTGCTGTGGTCCTGTAGCAGTGCTGCTTAAAGCTTTGATCATTTTACAGGAATTCTGGCTTCACCTCGCTAAGCTCAGGCTCAGTTCAGCTGTCTGATGACTTCTTGCTGCCTTGTTCATATGGTTTAACCAACTGTAGTGATTTTTATTTCCCCCATATTTTTTTTCCTTTTTCCTTCAAATGCAAAAGCTGTCTCCTACGGGGGAACGGGTCATAGGTGACAGGATTTGTTTTCTCTCTTCCTTTGTTTAACTCTTCCCTCTGAGTTCAGTGGCTTTCCCCTCGTTCCTCCATCCTCCCTTCCTCCCTTCCTCCCTCCATCCCACCTTCCAAACACTGTGTGTTTATGTTACAGCTCTAGAAATAGGTTAGCCTCTCTCTTACAGGAAGGCCTGCACACACTCCACACACAGCATCCCTGCTGTGTGTAGTGTATGTATATAGTGCGTGTGTGTTTGTGTTGGGGGGTAGTTGCTATTTGTGTTACTCACCGCTGGTGTGTGTGTGTGTGTGTGTATGTATGTGTGTGTGTCTCAGGACAAAGACATAGAAGGAGAGGAAGAGGAGGAGGAGGAGGAGGAGGCTGTCAGTCCGGTATCCAAGGTAAACAGCACAACGCCACAGCTATTTAGATATAATACACACACACACACACACACACACACACGCACACGCACTAGCTATCTACCCCCAAATGTTCTCTTCATTTGCCCTCTCCTTTCACATTCTTTCCATTTCAGTTTTACACAATACATACCCCCCCACACACACACACATCTGTACCCGCCCTACACACTCTTATCTTCTCCCTCACAGTTGCATTTACTGTACACACACACACACACACACACACACACACACATAATCACACATTCATAGTTATGTAACCCTATCAACAGCCAATCTTCCATTACTGAAAAACCCACATCCTTCTAGCCACCTCAACCCCCTAATCCAGACACACTCTCTCTCTCTCTCTCTCTCTCTCTCTCACACACACACACACACACACACACACAAGTTTCTCCTTGTCAGACTACAAAACAGCTGAGGTGAAGCAGGAGGGAGCGGAGCAGTGCTGAGGCTGCAGTGTTTATCTGTAAACAGGCCAGCAGTCGGCTATCATCCCCTACCTTATCCTTCACTTTATCACTGGGAAACTGTCTTGTTTGTTGTTATGGTGTGTATGTGTGTGTGCGCGCATATGTGTGTGTGTATGTGTGTTCTTGAACTTTTATCCTTGTGATACCCAGTTTGAGTCTGTAGTAAGTAGTAAGGTCATTTTTGCAAAGTGAGGTCATTCTGGTCAGTCCTCACTTATTCAAGGGGAAAGTTTAGGGTTGAGAGTTTAGGGTTAGTGTTAGAATTATGATTGGGTTAGAGTAAGGGTTAAGATTAAGTTTAGGTTAGATTTGGACTTGGGTTTAGGGTTAAGGTTAGAATTAGTATTGGATTAGGTTAGTGTAAGGGTTAAGTGTAGGCATGTGCTGGAGTGGTTAGGGAATTAGGGAACAAATGGATGGAAAGTCCTCATAAGGATAGAGTGGTTTGTGTGTGTTTGTGTGTGTGTGTGTGTGTGTGTGTGTGTGTGTGTGTGTGCGCTCACACTGATGAGCTTGTTCAGTTGCATCTTCGCTCTGTAAACTTTGTATATGTAAATAAGGGCTTTATGATGTGGGTTTGATGACAAGTGCAACTATAGCTCAACTATCTGTGCCTGTGCTCAGTTCAAACAGTGTGTAAAGCAGGGTTGGGGTCAGTTCATGAATAAACACATCAGCGAGGCAACCAAGGCATCCTCTCCTAGAAGTGGAATTTCATGGAATTTCATGGAATTTAATTCTGTTTCCTGTCATTCCAATTCAATTCCAATTCTGTTTCCTTAGAGCTGGGTGCCATTCCAATTCCTACTCCAGGAATTGAAATGGAATTTACCATGCATTCTCAATTCAATTCATGAATGGCCCCAACCCTGGTGTGAGTGCGAGTGTGTGCTGCTGTGTGTTTGGTCATGACAGATAACGTTATGTCTCATGATCTGTGCTGACGACTCTTTACTCAAAGGTGCGGCCGTGTCTAAACTGTTTACCACATGTCTCCTGAGCATGTAAAGCTGGAGTGTAAACCTCACACGCTACGTATTGTCGCCGTTCTCTGGCCGGCTGCCTACTCTAAAGCTACTGTGGCCGACTCGGTTCACAGGACATGTCGCTATTCCATAACCTGTCCTGTTTGTAAGTGAGGACGGGGCTGGCTGGGCTGGAGAAGGGAAGGAAACGCAGCATTCTTTCGAGGAGTTGGGCCTTTGGAAGGGAACAATCGCCGTGGAAGAAAAACAAAGCTGAAAATAGCAGCAGCTGCCCTGTCAGTATGGAAGGCTGCAGTCGGTTAGTGCTCATATTAGGATAAGCACAAAGTGGAACATGGAGTCTTCAGCTTTGGCATCAAAGAATAGGAAGTTACCATTGTCTGTCACAGGTTGAGTCCAGGTCTAGAGATTTTGAATTACCCTTTTAATGGTGCTTCTGCTTTTCTAACAAAGCGTACAGTGGAGAGACACAAGAAAGAGGACAAAGGTCATGGTTGGATCTGAACCCATCCACTTAAAGGGCTTTCACACAGCCTCCAAAACCCAGACACCTCATCCTGTCTCCAGAAAACTTGCCATTATTGTGTCTGATATCCACGATTCATAGAATATTTCCAAAATTAAAAGGCTGTTGAACGGTGTTGGGTGAAATGCCTCTTTAATCTCGCAGCTCCATCTCTAAGGTATGGATGGAAGAATTCGGTCCAATAAGAGCTCTATTGTTCTGCCAGGCATGGAGCTGGAGGTAAAGCTGAGTGAGCGGCTTGGTTTGCCTGCTGGCTGGCTGGCTGGGGCAGAAAGAGATTACTGGGCACTGAGCTGCTTTGGATCCAGAGGCCTGCAGGTTAATGCTGCAGAGAATACTGAATGCGCAGGTCTCTGTATGTGCGCACATGCATGCCTGCACATACGCACAAAGCCTGAATTTAGCTACAGGCAGACAAGTGTGCACGCACTTGCACGCATGCATGCACACACACACACATGAAGGGTGGAAGTAACTAATTACATTTACTCACATTACTGTAATTGAGTACCATTTTTGTGTACTTTTTTCATGCATTTTACTTTTACTTAAATATGTTTTTACTGAAGTATTGTACTTCACTACATTTTAAATCACATCCATTACAGAATACAAATTATGTGGCTCTCCATAAGCAACACAAATTGGACAATTGTAAATTGACAAATTATGGATCCCTTTGCAGTCAGCACAGAAGAGAAGAGTAATCTGGCTTTACTTTGTGCACTTTATTTTGTAATTTCCAATTTTTCCAATGGAAATAGTCAAGCTTGAACTCTGTCCTCTCGTTCTTTTAGAATTGCATGGAAAAAATCACATGTAACAAAGTTCTCCTTTCTAAAAAAATCTAAAAAGTAACTCTTATTTAGTAACTGTGAGCACATTTTAAATGAGCTGCTTTTCACTTTTACTTAGGTTGATTTTTTACACCAGTAATTTTACTTCTTAAGTAAAATATCAGCAAAGTAACAGTACTTCTACTTGAGCAGGACGTTGTAGTACTCTTTCCACCACTGACAGACACAAACACACTCAATCTCTGCTGGCATCTCTGGTTCTGCAAAGCTCTAACTACGGCAAATCTGATCCACAGTTTACACTTGGCAACACACAGGGAACTACAGGGGAGCAGGGAGAGAGAGAGAGAGAGAGAGAGAGAGACAGAGAGAGAGCGTGAGTGAGGGAGTAAGGCCGAGAGTAAGGATGGGGGTGTGTGTGTGTGTGTTGAAATAGCTGACGGATGAAATTCTATGAATATTTCTTGATGATAATAAACACACAGGAAAATGGCAGCGCTCTCGCCCTCGGGGATGTTATGATGGTGAGAGGAGAGAAGAGGAGGACAGTTGTTTTCATTAATCAGCAACTGTGCATCTCTCTGGCGTAAGACACCATAGTCTGCCGCAGTAAAGATCAAATGCCACATAATTGTAAAGTAAAAGTGCGAGAAGAGATCATGAGAGGATTCTGATAGAGGAGAGAAAGTGTACATGCATATATTGTAAGTGTGCGTGTACGACATAGAGATGTGTGTGTGTGTGTGTTTATGTGTGCTGGATGACGATGTAGAGCTTGTGTATATCCCCTTGTTTCGTACAGACTGTGCTGTTTAAAGCCATGTACTGTGAAGTTCTGAAGCTTGATCTCGGGACAGACAGTTCTTAGTATTGTATGTCTTCCTGTGTGGCTGGTGAGGTGACTGCTTCCCCCTCCAGCTGCTTATTTGTTTGTTGTCGGTGTTGTCACATCCTTTGGTCTGGAACAAAAGAGAGTGTTGTGCTGTGTGTATGTGTGAGGATTTTGAGTACCTCCTCTATAGGCAAAATATCGCAGGAAAGAAACCGTTTAAAGGGTCGCCAGTTCATCATCGAACAATAGCGTCCACACTGAGAATGTCCCGATAACAGCAAAGCAACGCAGACGCGGATGTGAGTAGGAGTAAACGTTATGACCTTGACGGTTGACATTGGGAAGGCTTCCCAGGCGCGGAGAGAAGCGGAGCCAACATTGTGTTCCGTAATCGCCGAGCGGGGCGGCACCGCCGCTCCGAGGAGAGCAGCGAGGGCAGGGAGGAATTCTGATGTGACAGGAGAGTCCGGGGGGTTCGGAGGGAGCGGAGGGTCTTCCACTGGAATGCGGTGTGTACGCACTGCCAAGTCAACATCACTCAGACTCTATCCCTCTCTCTCTCTCTCTCTCTCTCACTCCCTCTCTGTCTCCCTCAGTACTCTATCAATCTTTTCTGAATGCCAGCAGACACAGAATAGAACAGAACAGAACAGAATGCTTGCTCCTGAAAATAAACTTGCAAGACTTCATTTTGATATTCGCAGATAATAACCTTGGGATATTGTGGTCACAGTGACCTGACAAGAAAGCCCGGCAAAGCATTGAAAACCTTGTTGCTGGATGAAACATTTTTATCTACAAAAGTTTCATGAACCCAAGGGCCAGAGAATTTCCGCAACCTGTAAAGGAGCATATAATCCTTCAGTGGAAGTTGGACAAAATTGCTGTGAGTTATGAGGTTTTCACCCAACAGCAATGATAAGAAAATTGTCCTGTGTGTATGGTGAAGTAGGTTGTATGTGCAGAGGGCGTACGGCTATTGTATAACATTATGAAGTATTGGGCTACTATTGACTAACTTACCATACCTAATAGCCACAAATACATTATGACTCATTAACTATAGCATTACAAACTTACTTAAAGGCTTATTTTTGCAGAAAAACCTTCTACCTGCAGTTTTAGTGATTTTCATGTACCTTTACATGAAGATTTGCATGATTTACATTTACAGATAGAGCGAGTTTCATGACTCCAGAGCCCATGAAGCCCCTTAAAAACCCATAATAGACTTTTAATAATGCATCAATCTGAACACAAGGCTGCTTTTCTAAATTCCAGTAAGGTTGACTTTATTAACTCATCCTCCTCGGGGAGCATAAATCATTCACAAAGAGGCATCCGAGATAGTGAGCTAAACGTGCAACAGATGAGTTTCGTCATTCTGGCTCTGCGATTCAAAGTCAAACGCTTCTCATGTCTGCTGGTTTCTCTCAGGAGGCCAAGGTGAAGAAGATCATGTCCAAGAAGGAGAGGAGGGAGAAGAAGATGTTCTCCTCTAAAGATGACGAACACTTCCTGCTGACCGGGGTCAAGCTGGCCGACCGCAGAGGGTGAGGTTACACACGGGATATTGATGCACACGGGCCTTAGTGGAGCAACCAGTCTCTGTTGGCATTACGAAGTTATTACGTCTTTCCATTTTACAGCCTGTTGACAGATAAATATGTTAGTCGACGCGGTTAACTTGACGGCAGGCTGAGAAAAATACAAAATAGTTGTATAAATAAATGTAACATCTATAAATGTTTAGATTAGGTTCAACAATGATCTGAAACAACATGGTTTGTATGGGGGTTTATGAGTGGAGGACAGGTTGTATGTGTTTATCATCATGTCTTTTATGTGTGGACAGAGGCCAACTACAGCTTGTCAGAGCCAGTATTCATGCACACTAGGGTTAGACTGATATATTGGTTTGAAGATATATCAGGCTGATATTGGCCTTTTATTAAATATCAGATATCAGTCAGTCAGTGTCGTCCAGCTCTGATGTGATGGAGGTTACATTACATTACATTATGTTATTTAGCAGACGCTTTTGTCCAAAGCGACTTACAATAAGTGCATTTTGTCAACAGTAGTGAAACCATCTGTGCATCACTGTGCGTCTTCATCAGCTAAGCCTTTTAATAGGAATAAGAAGATGCTCTTTAAAGACGCAAATGTTTACAGTAACAAGATATCAACCTGTTCTGTCGACATGAAACAAACACTGTGATCTCCAGGTTATAAACAAGTCATTTTAACCTCCAGGTCACAACAGTATAGACCTGGTTCCACTGGGGCTCGAACCCAGGACCTTCTGCGTGTAAAGCAGACGTGATGACCGCTACACTATGGAACCACTTCCTCCCTGGCCACAGCTAGAGAGACACAGATTAATCCTGCAATGAAAGTTTATTTTCTTTGCACAGTTTATTAATTCATTTTGATAGTTCAGCAAGGTTTTTGTAAATTCATTCTTCATTTAAAAGCCTAATGTATCCCAGAATTGAATTACCACTGAATTGAATTAAGGAGCTCCTAACCATAAAATAATTTCATTAGTCTGAGTTTCGATGACTTTTAGTGTCAAATAATGTCCTAATGGCTGTTATAGAGGCTTTTTCACCCTGCCAAGAATACAATTCTAGGCGGAATCTGAATCCGGAATCTGATATTCAATATTGGTAGAACATATTGGTGTTGGTATCTTGGTAGCTTTGAAAAACCCATATTGCTCGAACCCTAATGCATACACATAGAAAGACAGGCAAATGCCTTCAAAACCTTCACATATCAACCTTTTTCCAGTAATCTTTCTAGTCTCTTGTCCCTTCACAGCGTTCTCTTACGTTGCTCCTTCTGTTAGTCATGACTGCGTTCACCGTTTCTGCGTTCACATCACATCATGTTAATGGAGATATGTTCGGTGGCCATTACTGGTCAAGTGGGTGTAGGAAAAATATTGACACACCTGAATGGAAATAATGGCTGCATGTCCAACCACTCATATTAGTTTACATACTGTATAAGATAGAGTTGCGTTCGCCAGCCCTCATCAGCTTCCCGACCCCCTTGAGGAAGTGGAATATGTATGGAGAGGAAAACCCAAATAAATCACCCCACTGGGAATTCCTATATAGTGGCTCGCTGTGTGGGGAAGGTTCCACTCTGCAGTGTTTAGATGTCTGAAACACACCCGCTTCCCATCCTGCCTCTTATGTCTTCATATTCCAGTATCCTGTTGTATTTAAGATGTGAGTGGTCAAGGTAGTTCCCACTTCCTGATTACTGTATATATTGGTATGCTGCAACTTTTTGTTAAAATATGTACCTCTCTCTTTCTCTCTCTGCTGTTCTCTATTCACGGTCAAGATCTCACAAGAAAATCAAGGATGACGAGAAGGAGAAGGAGAAGGAGAAGAAGGACAAGCCGGAGAAGAGCCACTGTTTCTGGGAGAGCGTCACCATGACGATGAGGCAGATCTCGCCCGCCAAGAAGCTGGAGAAGATGGAGGGCTGGGAGCCGCCGCACTTCGGGGACGGGACCGAGACGGCGACCGACGAGGCCCCGGAGGCCAAGAGCCAGACCGGGGACTCGCCGGTGTCCTTCCCCCACTCCCTGGGCCTCCCGCTGGGCCTGGCCTCCTGGGGCGGCCGGGGCCCGGAGGAAGACTCGTCGCGCTACGCTAACCTGTCGGACTCCAGGGATTCCACGGCGGTCAGGTGGACGGCCCGCGCCAAAGGCAAACTGGCCGGCATCAGCAGGAGGAGTCGAGGGATTGTGTCAGAGAGCTCGTGGGAGGGGTTTAAATAATAGCCACGCCCCCTTTTTTGACCTGAGACACCGCCCCTCCCCCCCTCGCCTCTGCTCCATCAGTTCAAGAGGATGAAGAGTTGAACCAAATACCTGTTTGTCTCTGTAGTTCCTGACGAAACCTGTCGACTGGTGTTGAGAAGCTGTAGTGTAGCCCTGAAACGAGACACATGAAGTCTGTCCTTACCATATATATATTATATTTTTAACTTTGTAGAAACCTTGAAGACGTAATATGTGTCAGGTTTATCTGTGGGCTTTGAGCTGCCAGTTTGAGACAGAGTTGCCATCTTGAATCAATGAGATAGAAGGAAAAAAACACATGAAAGCCTTACACTACTGTACCATTTAAACTGTGATAAACACTGGCCTTTAGACATTTTATATTACCAAGCAATGAGAACAATGATTTTTTTTTTTTTTACTGTTAATCCAAAAGAGTCGATGAGGAATTATGCAAACCTACCGGCCTGCTACTGTCGGCTTTATATTAGAATGATTTTCCACACTTTTCCTTCTATGCAGTTAAAGCCTGTGAGTGAAGAATGTGAGTCTGAAGCCTTAACTTATACATTGATAATGGGCTTAAGTGCTTTGTGCAATCATGAAACAGCTTATGAAATCTTTTTGGGCGCCGGAGTTTTAGGTGTGTGTGTGTGTGTGTGTGTGTGTGTGTGCGAGAGAGGGAGGGAGTGAGAGGAGAGAGAGGGGATCTATGCAGTTGTGTTTGAGGTTCCCCTTGATGTTTTGGGATCATATGGGGGGTAATGTATGATTGTATGTCCACTTATGTGGTGTAAAAAATAAAGGCAACCCCCCCCCCCCAGTGTCATAGAATGATACTCGTATAAATCTGATGCTGAGTGATATTTATATAAACTGTACTGATGAAAAGATTAGAGCCAAATTATGTTTATACCAAGACTACTATTTGTCAAGAAAGCCGTGAACCTGTGATGTGCCTCTTATCAGATGAACTGCATCATGTGTTTGCTGTAAATTCGTACTCGACCAAACCACCTTCTCTGACCAAAAACCTGCCACGCGTCCTCCCAGCATGCACTTCTGCTGCGGCCGCCTTGAGACGCCTCCCGGTTTCCAGCGACGAAGCAGAACCCCTGGCTGCCGTTTGCTTCTCCGGCAGCAGGTGCTTGAGCAGTCGTTTGAACGGACTTTGATTTGTGTTGAGAAAAGCTGGTCAGATCTTTTGTGCTGTGTTCGCGTATTTGAATAGCCTATATGACTGAGATGTTGAAGAGTCATTTTCGTTTCTGCAATGATTGTTTCTGATATTTTAACGCTTCCCACTTGCAGGTGGCTGGGCAAATAGTTAAAATTCTTGCCGCTGGCCTTTTCTTCTCTTCTCTTCTTTTTCTTTGTTTGAATCTGTTTACTGAATCTGTCTGATACTGAAGTCTGCCTCATCGCAGCCAAGAGTGTGCACAGATACGGGTCCGCTGCCAAGGATGCCTGTATCCTGTATTTACAAAAAGGCAGGGTCGCATTTTCTCAACCAGAATAAAGGCGTACCCCGGACAGTCTGGCTCTACTTATTTCAACACCTTCCAGTCTGAACTGAATGTACGCTTTGGTTTACCGGACGTTGCTTTCAACACTGGGATGGTTTACAGTGATACTGTGGCCAAAACAGAAACAGTTTACCTCAGTCCGTCATCACAAGGCCTTTAAAGCCGGCCAACCTCTTCCATAGCTTCAGGCCATTTCAGAAAGGAAAACGACCAGAAATATTATTTAAGCATTATTTTGCTAAAAAATTCTCAAGATTTTATTTCAGTTGTTTGAAAGAAAATAATTTTCCTGTACCAATGTTAAACATCTACATGTGCCAAAATTTCTGAATATTTAACTTAGTACAAGGATGGGACTGCCAATTTAATCTTCTACTAATTTTAGTAAAGGGTCAACCTGTGGAGTTCAATATCAATGGAATTCCCCTTTTAAAAGAGAACATCTCTGTATTTGAGCATGCAAATATACAGTACTGTGCAAAGGTCTTAGACACAAGCGAAGATGCTTTCAAAAATAATGAAATGAAAGTTTGAAGTTTCTAAATATCAAAAAATGTACTATAAAGAGCAGTCTAGTGACACACTAATGCAGAAAACAAAAACAAAATCTAGGGTGCCCAAGACATTTGCACAGTACTGTAGGTTTTTTTTTTTTTAACTTATCTACAGTTTGCTGAAGAGACTTTTCTCCCTCTTAATGTGTGACATTGCACTGATGGACAGCACTAAAAATGAAGTGGAAACAATGGAAAAACATAGCAGTGATAGCACCCAGGATGATTTTCTACTAGTATGGGTATATTTCCTAGAACTGATAGCTCTTCTATAATATGAAGCTAATTTGGATGTTTAAGTTCAGACCAGTTCTATGAATCTGCAGTCTGTCTCCCTTTCACTGTCAAAGCAGCAGCTCCAGGCTGCATTGTTATAGTGTGACACACAAGTCTGATGATGGCTCGTCTGGTTTCTACTGGATAGAGTTGTCCTTAGTCACCAGTACAGAATGGGGTGTCAGAGGCCCTAGGAAAAATATGAATTATGAAACTGATATTCCCATTGGACTGTTCACATTTCTTGGCTCCTGTGTCCACTGAGCTCCTCATACAATAACCAACAAAAGGCCAAATAATTCCCCAAAACACAATAACCACACAAGGACAGGTTTTTAGAAATATTTAATCATTATATAGCTAGATCCTGTCCCGTAAAAGTCATGACAGTACCATCAAGAGTAGTGGAATGGTAAAGGAATATTACAAAAGTTGGAAGAAAGGATACAAAATATTTTTTCCATAAATAAGGTTTTACATTTCTCCTGCCTGTCCACTTGACAGTTCTGACAAAAGTACATTGTAAAAACTTGTACAGCAAACGCAATTTTTTTTTACATTATTTTCTTTTAGTGTCGATGCCTTGAATGTACACAGAGCACAGCAAGAATTCACAAAGGACAATATATGTAAACAGAGACTTGCACTTACACTTGACATGCATTCAGTTACTGCAGAAGAATATCACCAAAACAAAACAAAGCGACAGGCAGAGTAGCCTCAACCCCCTCAACTACACAATCATTAAACAAATTAGTCAATTTGTTCTCCCAAGGTATAAATGTGCACCTTTCCCCATGTCCATCAAAACCCCAGATACAGTTTACCCATCTCCAGCATGCTAAAAATCCTTTAACATTTTTTTTTTCTTCTTTCCTCTGTCTTGAGTTGCCTTTCTTCTCGTCATGGAGACAAACATTTGTGCGGAAGGAGCAAAAACATGAAAAAGTCTTTTACATTTTACCCATCTCCGACATTCTCAAAATCATTAAACATATTATTTTCTCTTTCCTCGGTCTTGAGTTGCCTTTCTTCTCGTCACGGAGACAAACATTTGTGCGTAAGGAACAAAAACATGAAAAAGTCTTTTCTTTCAGTTGCAGCCCTTTGTAATTGGGTAAAAGACATCAAAACCTCATACACGCACTTCACTTGGGAGTGAGGGGTGAACGGGTCCTTCTCTTGAAGGACAACATGGAGGATCAGAACTGGAAGAGGTCGATAAAGTGCTGGGGAGAGACGGGCATGAGGCAGTTGTCTGGATCTTCGGCTGTGCACGGGTGGCCGCAGTCCTGGAACACAGTCGAGACCCAAATCATTAACAGGAAAACAGAGGATACCTAACTTCAAGTAGTACATTGAACATTAGTAGATACAGAGAAACATTTGGCTAAAAAACGGCGTTAGACAAAATGACAGTTGACAGCTTCTTTCAGACACATGAACGGAACATTCAGAGGAATTTATGACCCAACAAAAACAAGCTGTTAAATGTTTTAAAGAACGCAGTTAGAGGCCATTAAAAAGCCAGCAGAAAGGATGGCAGCGCTTGCTAAACATTCCTAGAGCACAAAATGAGGCCATGAAGTGAAACACAGAGAGAAAGGTACAAGACAAAGCTGCACGCACAGAAAAATAAAATCAGATCGTCGGGGCAACGTAAAAACAAAAATGGCGACTGAAGAGACAGAAAGGCGTGATGGGACAGGAAGTACCTTGAATAATAACGCCAGGTGGCGATCCTTAAGGAATCAGGGAGAAGGGGGACCAGGAAGAGAGCCAGGAAGGAAGGGAGAGAAGCATGGAGAGGTCAGAGGTTAAAGAGTGTCAGGAATCAGCCAAGGAGGATAATATAAATGTTGTGACTAGTAAATAATTCCAGTAAATAGTTCCTGTAAATTAGGTTTACTGTGTCACTGAGGGCAAACAAGCCATTTACTTGACCTCTGACCCCTACACATATATGTATGAGTTCTCAGATTACCATTTTGTCCATGGGCAGTAGGGATTAGCATAATTAGCACATAGCCGTTAGCATTAGCGTTAGCCTATAAGTACTGATGTGCGTCACACAGAAACTTGTTTATCCCCTATGAATAGTTAGAGCATTGTATTGAAAGTGGAACAAATCATTTCTGTGTTGGCCTCAGGAATTTAGAGAGTAAATTAATCTGTAGTTAGTCAAAGTACAAAGGCAACATCAAGGTTTATTTTTTTTGAAAGCAGAGATAGAAGGCAGGATTTTCATTATTCTCTCACACCCTCTTCCTCACCGCCGTCCAGAGAAGACTTGCACTGCTATCAGTGTGAGAGAGGCTGTGTGATTGGACCAAAGTATTGTGGAGACTTTGACCGAGTCTACAAAACGATAATGGATGTTTTGTCTGTCTGGTCATGGAATAACAGCATGTTCTAGTACCAAGATGACACCTGATCCCATAGGCGGCCTCTCAGATCTGACCTACGTACAACCTGAGACATTCAAGGCCTGTGAGAAACATCTCTTCTGCACATGCAGCACAGCGCAGGTTTCATTTATTATACACACATTCTGACTTCTACTAAGCTGACAGCTTGGATGCCAGTGAAAGGCGATTAGAGCGAAAGCTTAACCAATAAATGAAAACTTGCATCGACCTGAGTGTGCAGAAGCCATTTCTTCTATGCCAAAGTGCCCTGCAGTGCCACGACACCTACTGGTGAGGCTTATGTCATGTTGTGTCTCCTCGTTTACCTTCCAGAAGAGGATGCTACAGTGTTTGCAGAAGTGCAGTGTGTCTCCGTACTGCTCCCTCTTGGGGTAATACTTCTGTAAGGTGAAGTACATCAGCTTCCAGTCCACGTTGTCGCTCTCAGTCAAGACCAAATTCCTACAGTACTGTGTTCACGTACACACACACACACACACGCAGACACATACACACACACACACACACACACACGCAGACACATACACATATGCACAAAAATACACAGTTTGATACAATTTAACAACTAAAAACCCAGGAGAGAGGAAAGTAATTATTAAAAGTGTAATTAGAGAGAAATGTCATAAATCAAGGACATTTCACATTAACACCAATTCTGAGTGTGTGTGTGTGCGAGAGAGAGAGAGAGAGAGAGAGAGAGAGAGAGAGAGAGAGAGAGAGAGAGAGAGAGAGAGAGAGAGAGAGAGAGAGAGAGATCCCCCACAAAGGAGTAAATTGAGGCAACTCTGCTCTCTAGTGGTCAAGGGAGGAATTACTCAGCAGCCTTCTTGGGCAGCCATCAATTACTGTACTTCGAATGAGAACTTTATCATTGATGCTTGACCGTAAGCTAATATTTAAGTTTGAAGTATATCAGTCTTTAAAAACATTCAGCAGCAGATTGTAAACTACTGCTCATCCATGTCTCATGGTTAAGTATGTTCATTCTCTCACCTGTTTCTCTGAGAAGTGAAACTGGCAAAGCTTCTTCCACAGCTTCCTGTCCTCACTGAGGATCTGCAGAGTATATGTGGCCTGTCCCAGGTTGATGATGTCATTGGCATCTGAGAACTTGTAGAGGATCTTGTTCTGCATCTGAAGCGGCAGGTCGCTGAACGACGCGCCATCGGACATTTGCTGAGGAGAGAATAATTGGGACAGTGGTTTTCCACTTCTTAGCCTGCGCCTCCTTTTAAGACAAGTTTAGGTACAGGGAATACACAAAGTGTGGAACTCAGCTGGTGGAGTGTAGAGGTGCTTCATACATTGAAACAGGTTTTGGGAAAGGATAAAAGGGATACACACATGCACATACTCGCGCATGCATGCACACACACACACACACACACCCTCGCCCATCCGCTCTCTACCTTGGGGATCTGCAGGTTGTTGAGCTGCTGCTGCCAGCTGAGGATGTTCTCCAGCCGGCACAACCAGATATTGACGGTGCCCACCAGGATAGACCTGCCCACACCCACAGTCAGGCTCCGCAGAGTCGAGCTCAGGTCCTGCAGCAGTTCCTTGATAAGCCGTGGATTGTAGTGGTCATCCAGGACTAGAGCCCAACAAAAACAACATATAAGATGCAAATAAACAACAACCACGACCAGCTGAAACATGACCATACAAACACAGCAACAACAATAATAATAATAATAATAATAATAATAATAATAAGACAAAAAAAATCTTTCCTCTTCCAAGTTCCTCACTGAGCAGAACCCATATTTGTCTTAACAAAGACTTATGACTGTTGTGTTTTTAAGGAACGAGAGTCAGGAAATGGCTATGGAAAGGCTAAGGCTTCTTTAAAAACTCTTCCTCTCTCTACTAAACCCTACTAAGTTCACTACTGAGCAGGGCCTATATTTGTCTGGGAGACACACAGGCATCCTCAGAATAGAAACAAGAAAAGAAACAAAAGGTTATTGGAAGAGACTGATGAAAAAAAAAGTAATGCTTGACCGCAGTTTGAAATGACAACTCTATGTAGTATTTTGAGGCCATTACTGAAGCCAAAGACAAACCAAAGTAAACGAATCCAAGTATTCCCTGCCAGATACGTGTGGCTGAATGGACTTCAGTCTAGATCTGTCCTTTGATACACCCGGCAACACATCCCCATAATGACGGAGCGCACTGGTCCTGCTGGTTTTGTGGTTAGGCATTCGCTCCAGAAGGAGTGCCACGACTAAATAGTACCATGAAACCTGATGTCTTCTGGCTGCTCAGAGCCTAACCATTTGGTTTTGAGGGCATGGGAGATGGAGAGAATGTGAAATATGAGGCTGCATTTACCAACGTAGGACGATCCTAAACTAAGAATTGGTCTGGGGTCGACTAACAGGCTCTGACATCAGGGAGGATGCTGGGGCTGGCAATAAATATGGCTGCTGTCTGCCTGTATGTCCACAGTATAAGTAAGTAATAAGTCTATCTCTCTGTTTCTTGGGTCTCCTACCCTTCCGGACAATCTTCTCCAGTATATTGAAGTAGTTTTTCTGGGCAGCTCCACTCAAAGAGGTCAGCTGGGACTTCGCTATTAGCTGGAAAAGCTGGGAGAGAGAGACAGGGAAGGAGGGAGAGACAGAGAGAGAGAGACAGAGTCACTTGTAGAACTGGTACAACAATTTCAAAAGGATTCTTTATGAAGACGCATGATGATCATTTGCTTACTTTTGCAACATAGTTGAATCTCCTCATGTCCTGGATGGCACTGGAAAAGTCTAGGCGGTTGAAGGCTTCACCGAGTGTGCAGTATCCGTGTCGCTGTGTGCACAGACACAGAGTTTAATACAGAGTTATTTGATTCAAGCAAACCCCGCTGTTTCCATCAACAGCCAATAAATCCTCCACGCGAACACTCATGAGGTCAAGTCACAACATAAACACCTCCAGCGCTCACCTCTCTTGTGCTCCCCTTCTGCACGTAGATCCATTTATCCCTGAAAACGACTGGAGAAGGAAGAGAAAAAACAGTGTTTATTGGGGTATAGCTGCTAAACTTCTCCTCCTCCCTTTGTACCTCTTAAAGAAGGTTTTGGTGTACATATACTGTACATATGTTCTTTACGAGTTTGAATTGTAGTATTGTTGTACTTTAGAACTTTCTTTGTTCACTCTATTCCACAACAAACTGTTTCCTGTCTTTTTTGCTTCAGTACTAATAGGTAGCAGCCGCAAGGTTCAACTTTTTAGAAGAACGCACATGACGTGGTCCACATGTTTTGGGAGCCGACCAATCACAACGAATAGGAAATGTGGGCCCAATCCCAACGTCCCCCCTATGGACTGAGCCCTGAGCCCTCACAGACTTAACTGACGTCACCTGTGTGCGCAGCTGTAGTGCCTGAGTGCGAGAAGTCATGAGGGCTCGAAATGCTATAGGAGGAATGGGACAGCACTTTGTGGCATCACGTGTTACCTTGACGACGTCAGACATTACTATCTCCCGTCAATTAATCAATTTGTAATTTACTGTTTGCGCTTTTGTCTAAACAGCATTAGTAAGCTAAAATGAGAAAAATGTTGATGAATAATGTTAAATAGCCCTAGGTATATATTTTGTAACATTGCAAAGTTTATACTGTGCTAATGGATGTAGAAAATACTCTACTAGAGGTTAACCTGCACTACCTCATTACAATATGTAAAATATGTTAAAAAAAAAAAAAGAAACAGTAGGAGGTACGTTGAAAGCAAACAGTACTTTTAATAAAGCTTAATGAGCACAAATAAGCACATAAGAAAGGCTATATTACATGCTGCTTATATTAGCAGCATCTAACATCCTTCTTAAACGTTTAGGAAAACTTAACTTTCTTTTTTCTCAAACGAGCTGTCTATTCTGTTTTAATGTTGCAATGTTTTCTCTTTTAACTGTATCTTGCATGTAGTTTGATCCTTTCATGCCTGTTTCTCTCTAAGTTCTTGTTAATTGTTTTTTTGTGGTTATTTTTCCTTAATTATGTTTTTTTTTTCTTTTGTATCGGGTGTATTGGCAGAAATTTTCCACATACATGAATATTAACGTCACAAACGCTATGAACTGTGGGTAATTCCCTCAAGCAAAGTCTACAGAAATGCGGACTTGCTGAAAGTCTGCATAAAGGGCTCATAAAGTCCGCCAGTGAGCCCTCGCGCATTTACCGATTTCACAGTGAACCAGCCCTGAACCCTCACGGACTTGTCGGGAACGCGCGTCAAAGTCCGTGAGTCTGTGAGTGCGGACATTGGGATTGGGCCGTGGTTTCACGCTGTGTTGTGCTGTTTCAGAGCTCCCAGGTGGGCGGTGATGCACCAGCTGGATGGAGTTTGCGCTCGTTTTAAAAACAGGCACTTCTGACAGCAGCCTCTCTACCTGCCCGTTCTGAATCAGTGACGAAAACCACAAAGCCCATGTCTCCCCCTCCCCTATCGATGACAATGTAACTGATATACCCTTTTCACAAATATGATTGATGTACTTCCACTTCCACCGTCTTTGTAGTGTACAGATCAGTTCTCACCATTGCCAGCTTTCTGTCACCCCCGACTGTGTCTGTGATCAGTTATAATGTGTTTCAAAATAGCGTGTAACACAATACAGTGTTGTCTTTGACATATCTTCCCGTTTCTGTTGTCAGGCGACTGCAGCACTATAAAAAAGTCATTTGATCGAGGGTCACAAAATGCTAACAGCACAGAAATTACTGTCAGCCTTGGTTAGCCAGTTAGCATTTTGTGACCCTCGATCAAATCACTTTTTTATAGTTGCGCAGTTGTCTGACAACAGAAACAGAAAGATATGTCAATGGTAACACCTGTATTGTGTTACGCCATGTTGAAACACAAAATAAGTGATCACAGATGGAGTCGGAGGCGACAGAAAATTCACTCTTTAACATTGCTGGCAATGGTGAGAACCGATCTATACCCTGTGGAAGTACGTCAGCCATGTTTGTGAAAAGGGCCTATTGCACCCCGGTGAAGGATTCCCTGGAGAACCTTGCATACTTGCATACCAGGCCCACATACGCATGGACGGTGCCTTGATCTACAGTACATGCTCCACCTCCTTTATCAACACATGCATAACCCAAAGTTGCAAGGCCCACGTTTTCAAGCAGAAGTGAAATAGTGTAATAGGTTTGTTTCACACCAGTGTTTTGTAAACATTACAAATGTAATACTTTGAATTACTCATAAAACTCACAATTAGCTGTCACATAGGCTACTGTCAACTTTCATATTCAAATCTCGGGTAATAAATTCCAGGGTGAAAAGATGTCTTTAGTCCAATAAATTACAGTGGACACAGTAGTCAGTGTTACAACAGGTGGCACTCTACTTTTTGCTTGGCCATTTTCTCCACAAAGGGCCTTTAATTTTCATACCACAGACCTCTGACATAGCCACCACAGAGATAATGTGCTGCTGCAACTCACACTGAGATTTGGTGTTGTTGTTGTAGAAGTCCTTTTTCCTCTTTTTGGTGGTGAGGTCACACACATCTTCAACAAACAGCTTTTCTTTGTTATCATTGCAGAGCCTGTTTAGACAGAGAGAAGACATGAGAGGAATGAGTAAATAATGTTGCATGACTGTGTCTGTGACCAATAGGCTTTCAATACAAGATAATTGCATGGTTAAGGACACCTGGGTTCAAGCCCCGTAAAGAATCCACCCTGCAGAAGTGTCCTGGAACAAGTCAGTGAATACCCGGTGTTGCTGTTCTGCAGCTCACCCTGCACTCCGACACCCTGCTGAGGATTGCAAGCGGAGTTTCCCCACAGGGATCAATAAAGTCAGTGTTTCCCACACATAGACTTTACTTGGGCGGGCTGCCCAGGTATATTAACGGCCGCCAAAGTATATTTGGCGACCCATTTTAGCATTTTTTATTTTTATTTTTTCATCCGTGCGAGAGAACGACGCCATCCGAGATCGATTAACTAACGTTAGTGGACAATCTCCCCTCGCTCAACCCCTCCAGGGTCTCTCTCTCTCTCTCTCTGGACCCGTCTGTTCGCCTCCCACTGCACACGCAAGGGATATTTTTTTTCCATGCCAAAAAGACGGCCGACTGAAT
The DNA here is from genome assembly GCF_048128805.1 of Centroberyx gerrardi. Lineage (NCBI taxonomy): Eukaryota > Metazoa > Chordata > Actinopteri > Beryciformes > Berycidae > Centroberyx > Centroberyx gerrardi. The sequence continues at coordinate 11,926,807 of NC_136014.1, read as the reverse complement.
TCCTGAAAAGAAGGACTAACAGTTAACGTTACTCGGAATACTGAGTTTCCGAGATTAGCACGCTGTATAGCCTAGCTGCTAGTCAGTATCCACTGAGTGGACTGATAACGTTAATATTAACTTTTTAACTCTGACTCTGAATGTTTGCTCCCTCAATCCAGATTAATATTGAAAAATATTTTCAAAGAAGGAAAAGGACTTGTCCTGAGGAGGAGCAAGACAGTCTGGACCAGAGGAGCTGCTGAGCAGTAAAACAGAGTAGATAATAATGTCAAAGGCTGCAATTTAACGATGTAAAGATACAGGTGAGACTGACAGCACAGAGAGATGCAGCAGGGCAGAGGGGCAGAAAAGCAGATTTCTCTGTAAAAGGAGTCTCATTTCTATTCTTCACCTTGTAGACAAAAGCAACAACAAACAGAACAGTGTAGCACTGTTTATATTTTTAAGTTATGTTATCTTTGACACAAAGTACTTTAGATATATACAGGTTAGTTATTTGTTTGACAAATGGAACTATTTAAAATGGAGTACATTACATTTTTCAGCCATCCAGGTAATGGGATCCTTTATTGATATTAGCCTATATATTGACAATATAAGAGAATACAAGAATAAAAAGGCACTCAACCCCCCCCCACCCCCCCATACCAATATTAATACCAATGATAACAATAATAATCTATATTTAGATTAGAGAACTTATCAAAACAGAGTTACAAACTGCTTTACAAGATAAATAGAATTGCGAGCAGTTAATAAAAATGTGAACAATATCACGCAAATAAAGGAGAAAAAAGAATAATAATGTACAGAATAATGAAACAACATAAAGACCATTGTTCAAGTACAAGCAACTTGCGTAAAAAGTGAGTTTAAATGTGTATTTAAAGAAGACAGTGAGTTGGCTAATGTCAGGTACACATTATCTTGTCGGACAGGTTGTTCCAGAGCCCAGAGGCCCTAATAGGAGAGGAGGCTAGGAGGTTCAGGTCAAAACATTCAACCGAAACAGCATGTTGCTACTTCATTGAGGTCATTAAGGCCAATCTGGACAAAGGTGGGGTGGTAGGAGCAGTCTTTCTTGACCTGCGTAAGGCCTTTGATACGGTAAACCACCATATACTCCTCTCCAAGCTGTCTAATTACAAACTCTCCTTACATACACAAAACTGGATAAAATCATATTTATCAGGTCGTACCCAATGTGTTCGGATTAATGACGATCTGTCACCTTCAAAAGCCTGCACAATGGGAGTACCTCAAGGCTCCATTTTAGGACCGTTGTTATTCAGCTTGTACATCAATGATCTCCCATCTGCATGTGATGGAGTGGAGATTTTGATGTACGCTGATGATACAGTCCTATATACACATGGCAAGGATGCAGCTCATGTTGCTGCCAAACTCTCACTTGCTATGGACAAAGTTGCAACGTGGCTAAATGACTCCTGTCTAACCTTAAATGTTGGAAAGACAGTGACTATGTATTTCTCTAACAAACAAAGACATGGTGACTGTCCCGACATTTTTGTAAATGGACAAAAAATAAAAAATGTTGACGAGTTCAAATACTTAGGTGTTATTTTGGATCCCACTCTGAGTTTTAAGAAACATATAAAAAAGATGAGCCAAACACTGAAATATAATCTAGCCAATTTTAGACATATCAGAAATTCGCTTACAACTGAGGCATCTAAGATCTTCTTAAATGCAATGATTTTTTCTCACTTTTATTACTGTATGTCGTGTTGGTCTCAGGCAAACAAGACAACCTTAAAGCCGCTTGAGTCTCTTCATAAACAAGCCCTGAAAATATTTGACAGGAAACCACGACAATATCACCACTGCCGCATAATCTCTCGATATAATATGTTAAACTGTGAAAATGCAATCATGTATTCAGATATTCGTATGGTGTTCAAAATAATCCACAATGCCGCTCCCCCACCCTTGAAGATCTTTGTCCAACTCTGCTCCGAGAACACCAGCAGGACTACGAGGTCGACCTCAAGGGGGGAGTGTAGAGTTCCCAAAAGAGGCTCTGCCTATGCTCAACCCTCCTTTTCATTTAAAGCTATAAAGGAATGGAACAAACTTCCCACTGACCTGAAACTCTGTACAGATCTCCACACTTTCTCACACGAAGCTAAGAAATGGATTGTAAATAACCAATCATGCCTACATTAGTCTACTACTTTGCTACTACTAATTTAGTTTTTTTTCACAGCAAAGTTTAATAATTTTATTATTCAAAGTAGCATAATGTGATCTCACATATTGTGCAGTGTGTGTATGAAATGTGGTGATGTGACTAGATGTGATTTTTTGTACTTCAACATGTACTCTGTAATTTATTGTATTGTTTGTGTTGTATTTTATGTCGACCTGCCCTGGGACTGCAGATGGAAATTAGCAAATAGCTATAATCTGGTGCAAAGCATCTTTTCTCTTTACTGAGATCAATGTTCTCTTTTGCACATGGTCCCTGACAAATAAACTTAATAAACTAAACTAATAGAGAAAACTCTGACCAAAAGAGCGCTGCCAGAGGATCTCAGGTTGTGCTTGGACTCACAGGAGATTAAATGCTTTCACTAGATGCTAATACAAAATATACCTTAAAAGTGATCAATAAAATCTTAAAATCAATCCTAATTACACTGGTAGCCAATGGAGAGAAGCTAAAATGGAGGTAATATGCTGTCTCTTCTTAGTTCCTGTCAGGAATCTGGCTACTGCATTTTGGGTTTACTGTAATCTGCAGATAATATGCTGTCTTAAGTGTACAGGGAGTCAGAATAGTGCAGATGTGACAAAATAAAAGAATGGATCACAATGTCTGCTGTGACGGAGGAAACACCGCAGGTGGAAGGAATATCAGTGGCTGAAGGACCGGCGCTCGGACAAAACTGACCTGTCAGACAGTGATTTCTCAGAAAACAGGCAAAACACTATGAGGTCCTTAAGGCAATCAAGTGGTCCTGTCTGGTCAAGTGGTCTTACCATCTTAGATGAGATGGATCTTAGCATTTTGGCAGCTGACCTCAACTTGACAGATGTTGTACATACCATGAGTGATTTGAAATTAACTCTAAAAGAGGCAGAAAGGAATGGAGTGTGTATTTATGTATGTATGTATGTATTTATGTACATAGTTTATCTGTGTGTGTGTGTGTGTGTGTGTGTGTGTGTGTAGGTGTATGTATGTGTGTGGTATTTCAATACACTGAATATAAATGCTTTATAAATTGTATAAATCAAGGCCATGTGTGCGGTGGATGGCTACTTGTTGTTTTAGTTGTGTTATGTCGTGGTCAGCTCCTCAACGATCCTGGAGTGTGTTCTCTTCATTTCTCTGTGTAATTTGTGTGCCGGCGGCCTGACAACATGCAGCAGCCCATTCAGGGAATGCATGCTAGGCCTATGCTTGTCTGAGCCGAAGTTAACACTCAAAAGTGTCGGCTTAAAGTGACCTACACACAAAAACCATGCGCACAACATCTGTGTTAGTAGTTCAGGTTTATCCTGTTTACACCTGAGGCTCCGACTACAAAGTCAACACACTATAGTCCCCTGTGCTTTGCACTTATGATGCCTTCCGTAATATAAATGTCGTGTTAGTAGTGTCTAGAAGTTTTTGAGCATTGTCCTAAACAGATCCCTAAAATATGCTTGCGAAGGTGTAAGGCATGAGGACAGCAATGTTCTTCTTTGTAGAGAGAAAAGTATTACAGTAGAGAAATAGCAATGACTTTTCTCTACTGCAAAAAAATATATTTCACAGACTAATACCACATGCTGCAGATGATCTATTATTCATTTAAAAGGGTAAACCATGAAAAGAATATAATGCAGAAAACTTAACTGAAATCCTTCCACTTCTGTGGAAGACATTTGGCAAGTAGTTTGGTTGTGTAGTCCAAAGCATTTCAGAGTAATAACACTGGGATATTATGCATCAGCTTTGTGAACAATTTGAACAATCTGTTAGTATTGCTAAACAAATTTTTCAGAGGAGAAAATTATGTCTTGGACACGACACGCCGGTGGAAGCGGAACCCTCAACCCTCAACCCTCTCAAAAATATATCTTGCTTAAAAGCATGTAATGTGAAAAACATGTTTAGTTTGCCAAAAAATTATTGTCATCCGTGTATCTAATCCTAATTTCCTTTAAATTATGTTAAAACAAAATAAGAATAATAAGAATAAGAGATAGATTGATGCCTGAAAGGAGAGAGAGATGCTGGTTGTGCTCTGATGAACCAATATTAGTGCAGGTACATGGAGTAAAGCTTCAATTAAGGTAAAAGGAACTGAACTATTCCTTTAATGCTGCAGCCACACTTGCCTTGCCTGATGTAGCCTGAATGAAGCCCATCTGTACCATGGTCAATAAGCCTGCTGGAATTTGGGATCTGTATCAACATCTATTACTCTGTAAATAGAGGTATTCTCTAATGACCTTTGACTGGCTGATCAAAGCGCCTGGACTGGGCTGATAATTGACTCCCCATGCATTAATAATCCATTGGCTGAAGTTGAGCACCTGACTGGCAACACTACCAACCAACCAGACTTGATTACACTGAAATGTACACACAGAAACAGGAAGGCACACAAATACAAAATAATGCAGATCGGATATCTACCGCTCACTTAGTTGTCTGTGGGGTTGGAGGTAAGCTTGGTCCATATGAGAAAAACTACTTTTGCACAATTAGATCAATGCAACTTACACATTTTAACACTTCATAAGAGCAAAATGAAGTGGGTGGAGTTGTTTCTTCATAGAGAGCATGTAAAAGAGCATCTGGAAAAATTAGCCTGACCTGAGAACAGTCTAGATCTCAGTATGAAGTCATATTCTTTTCATTTTTAACAGACTGCTTTTATGGCAAAATGACAAGAAAGATGGTTAGTGAGAAGAAATGAACCAGATTGCAACCTAAGACCATGGTGTTATATGGTGTTCAACTTGCCAGCTGATCCCACAAGAGTCCACAGACAAGAGGAGAGTGATAAAAATAAGGTCAGAGAATGAATGTGCTTGCTCATACATCGAATGGATTCTATTGTTTTACTTGCTCCTTAGCTTCAACCAATATCCAACTGAGGTTGGTTTGGGCACTTTCTGCTCACACAATAGGCCTACAGTACATACAATAGGGCATTTATTCCAATCAAGAAAAAATGCAGGGGGCTGAGTTGTGTTCATCAGCTTGCAGAAGCTGGGGAAACAATTTCTTCGCCAAAACGACTCAGTCAACACATAGGCTACTGGATGGAGAAACTAATTTACTTTTTCCTCAAGCATATGCGAAGGCTTGGCTTTGCGTGTCTGAGTGGGGTCTGTGAAGTCAAATGGATGGGATGAATGAGCTCTACGGTAATCCCTCTGTCTCTATCCATTTATCCAATCCCACAAGCATACACACAAACACACATACACACACACACACACACACAGGAGTCTGTCACAGTGAATTACAGGTCAGGAATGCAATAACCTAGCATTTCACACAGGATGCATACGGAGCAAGAGCCTCAAGAGAGCCACATAGCAACAGAAGGCTCAGCTACCTTTCTGGATATCTAAAAATATTCAGAAATATAGACACTATGAGCTATGAGGATGAAGGCTGTATGTAGCTGACAGTTAAGTTACCTCATATGCTCTTCTCTTAGAGAGATGGAAAGTGTAGCATTCAAATAGTATTTATAATTGTAAGCATTTGTTTCATCCTGCTTAAAGTGTCAGATGCATGGAGATTACGATATCAGATAGTGTCAAATAAACTGTCAGTCACAGAAAAGTACATTCAATTGAGGTTTGAGTACTTTCCTGACACCACTCAGCTTTTTGGTACCTATCTGGCACTTGAGCAGACAAAAAATAATCCATAAAAAGTGTTTGCAAACACTAGTTGACCCAGGTCTGGTGGCGTTAGTAATGGCTGCGATCTGGACTACTAATGTACCATTCTGTATCATGCCAGTGGCTGTCATAGCGCTATCTTTCTTTCAGCGAGTAAATGTGTTGGTCTGCCAAAAGTACTGTATGAAGTCATCAGCCTTTCTGCGTGAGGAAGCGCTTGGAGGACAGCCAGTGTGAAGAGATGATGTCATTGGTTATTGTGTGATGCAGTGTCATTGTTTGTCTTTCTGTGAAGAAACTGTGGCGTGCTCACGGGCTAATGTGGTACTGTGAGGTACCGCTGGTTGATCAATAGAACGAGGGAGATATCACCAACTGGTACGGAGATTCCTCTCAATACTGTAGCCAACTGCTGTGAAATTCAATGAAAAGAGGGTACTACAGTCACATATAAATAAATAAACAGTAAGCCTCATTGAACCAATCTGGCATTTATGGTAGCCTGATGCCCTTTTGTAATATACAAACACATTCATGCAACAGGCACACCTACCCACCCACCCAAAAACACACACACACACACAAACACACCATATGTATTATGAGCAGACAGAGAGAATAAAAAGAAAGAATGGGAAACCCCCTCATCTTTCCCTTTCTGATGCTGTTCACCGCCAGTCAGTACATGTTTCCTGCAGATAACACGGCCAGCTCTCCTGCCGGGAGACAACCTTGTCTGCCCACAGGGGCTCATATAGGCTAATACAGACCAGAGGGACTGAAATAGCCAAACTTGTTTTTAGTTCAACCCCTCCCAACAAACAGTGGTGAATCGCCGAATGCCTTTTGGAAGCAACAGTATTTCAAAAAAAGGCATAATAGGTATTGTTTGAACATTCTTGGAGCTATTGGCCTATTCTTGTGTACTTCTATAAACTGTTAGCATTCGTCATAGAAATTAAAGGGGAATGCCATCCATTTTAAGAATTCACATATGTTATTACTGTGCTCCGGTTGATGTTTGTTAACATGCGCCACTCTTTTCTGAAGCTAGAAATCAGAGAAAACCATTGATTTTTTTGATGCCACTGGCTTGTAAAATCAGGGGCTGCTCCATAGACAATGAATGGGGCGCTGACTTTGTGGAGCCATAAGATGCTAAGTTGAGTTGTCACACCAAAATTAAGTTTATATTCTGGCATTGCTAACAGGTATGAACCAGAATTTAAACCTCATTTGGGTGCAAGAACTCACAAAAATCTTATGAGTCAACAAAGTCAAAGGGTTAGTCCTCCAATGTCTAGCTTTAGAACAGAGTGGTGTATGTTCACAAGTACTGACTGAACTGTCCTGGGTCAGAGGAATAGCATATGTAAAGTCTTAAAATGGGTGGCACTCCCCTTGAAAGACAACACTCCTAAGACAGGATTCACACGTTACACCAGTTTGGTCATACTTTTTGGAGAGAGTGTATGTGTGTTGTGCATGTATATGTGTGTTTGTTTTCTAGAAGGGATGATACTCAGAATCTGGCAGAGTCATTTCTCTCAGAAAGTCTCTCAGAAAGTGAGAAATACAACCAGTCTCAGTACCGCAGATTATTAAACTGGGAAAATAGACATTTAACATGTCCACTCAAAAACATCCACCTCAATGAATGTTACTTTGAACGCTGTAGCATATATTTACCTTTACTCTAATGGGATACACTGATGAGTTTGCCTTATGTGAAATTACCCTCGGAGTATCTCAACTCAGCCCTATACTCAAGTCTGTCTGTTGCCATGACGCCCCTGTGGCGACGACAGGCTGCAATTACCGGATGCAAATCACTTCATCAAAGACTTCGTTTCTCTGCTATGGCCCTGATAACAGTTGATTGGACAATTTCCGTTCCTACTCTGTACCTTATCAGTGCAGCATGGTTCAGAATGAACTGTGCCACTGTTTCCATCCGCTGAAGGCCGGGGCACTCCCGACCATTCAGTGCTCTTGCTTTAAGGGCAAACACACCATCTAAAGCCACTGTTAACTGGTCAGGATACAACAGTCAGGAGTAGTTTGAGGTCGTCTGTGGAAGTTGGAAGGCGTCTGACAACCAGATCAACACACAGTGAGCCTTGGCAGTCGGTGAGCTCTGGTCAATCATTAGAGTCCATTTGCAGGGCTAATGAGATCTATTCTATTCTTGGCTGCATCGGTTTTAGTAAGATTTCATTCTAAGCAACCTTCGATCCAGGGTTCAGATAAAAGAAATCTATACTGTAATTACAAGCACTTGGAAATATTAAAGTTTTTAATTTTGCATTTGCCTGTTTGTCCTTACTTATACATTGACTGGCATGATGATGAAAAAAAATCTGAAAAAAATTCTGAATCTGAATTTGAAAAAAAAGCAAAACAATCATGAGTGAATGACATAAGACTTCAAAGCCATTCTAGTCAAAAGGGAGAGAGAAGGGAGGCTAAACAAAAAAAAAATGCCTTGAAAAGGAAGGTTAATTATTCAGCTGCGTTTCATGTTATTATAATAACCACAGTCCCTGGATCTATAAAGGAGGAACACTACCTTTAAAAAAAGCAACAGGGGATGAGATAAAAGTAGCCTACTTTGAACATGTTTACTGCTGAGCTCTGTAAATGTGACTGATGTCTCATTCCAGGCTCTCCATATACTATGTGCGTTAGTTCAGAAAACAGTTCAAGATATGTCCTGAAATGCATGCAACCTATTGACATTCCATCAGCTGTCAGTCAGATCCACAGCTACAACCCTGTTCAGTCTATGGAAAACAAAGAAACCAATATCCAATATTATGAAACAGTGTGGCGATGTTGACGATCCATAATGTGCTCATTCAATGACACTAGCTGGCTTTAAGTAAAGTATATACTATGCAGTGGCTGCTTCCACAAAAAAAACAGCAAGAAATAATACTAAGTACTTGTCAATCTAAATACTGAATTAGGTCATTATCTAGAGAGATTAGGCAAATAATGCGTTTTACATTGTAATGCAGGTCCCAATAATATTGATTGTAAAATATTTTACATGTATTATACAGTCAGTTGGTAAAGGACAAAGCATTAGAGGAAAATATGCCTATGACCTGCTAATGAAGTGATTCATTAGCTATTTAAGTTTGAGAAATGGACACAGTAGTGGTCTATAGTGGATGTAGGTTAAACCCAGTAACAACTGTTGAACAAACAGGGTGCTCCAGGTGTGACTGACAAAGGTAAATAGAATGTGCTCTTACCCTTTCAGGTCTATCTCCTTGTTGTTGTCTCCCAACTCGTGTCCAAAGAACACAATCCTCTTCCAGCCCTCCTCTGTCTTTTCCCAGCTCCATCCTGGCGACCTCCAGTCTTGGCCCAAGAAAGGCATCCTTCAGCCGGGGAGCGTGCGAAGAGAGGGTCGCTGTCACTCCAAACACCTGGAGGGTCAACCAGGCAACGGTTAAATTATGTTTTGGGTTGAATCTGTAAACCCTACATGTAAATATCAGATTATGGGCTGACAATCACTGACAATGAACAAAAAATTTTTTTCCCTGGCTGCATAACAATATGCTTCTTCTGTGTGTGTAGTCATTCGGATGTAAAATGGCATACTGAGCCAAACTGTTATAATAGCACACATGACAACAACCATGACGTATATAGAGCAATTAAATAATTTTAAAAAAGCTGGATAGACTCTAGCGTTGGCAAGGCATGTCGAAGCCTTTTTGGTTTTGGTTAGGTTGGCATAACGTTAAAAAAAAGCAGGTAAGACAAAGCTGTCACGCAAGTCAACACAGATAGTCATGACACGGACAAAACAAAGGATCTGAACCGCACTAAAATATAAGTAGTCATTAATACGAAACGACTAAACAAACCTTTATTGCGAGCGACTCCTTTGTTGTATCGCTCCTGCCTGCTTCTCCTCTGCCCTGCTGGAGATATTGACGGAAGTAAACATAGTACGTACAGTGGAATGTGGCACCGCCCCCTTGGCGCTCTGTGATTGGACAACACGTTTGTATTTATCTTGTTGCTACCCGGCATCGCGTCGTGGATTTGCTCCCGCCGTTGTCAATCACTTTCTTTTTTATCCTCTCTGTTTTGTTGGGGCATTTTCCTGCACGTGATGGCGATCTGCGCACATGTTCTTATGTTTTGGTTTTGAGATGGGGGAAGGGAATTGGACTACTGGACTCTTGTCTTATTGAAATGTGCTTATTAAGGAACATTAAAAAAACAACAACATATGATCATGTACTAAATCACTGTATTAGGAAACAGAAGCCTCAGGTTCAGACCTTATCGAATAATATTCATATAGGGACTTATAATTCTGATGTCTTTTGTACAGTATAATTCTGAAATTTATTATAGCATTAGGTTTACTGTAGTTATTTTTGTTTTGGGATGTTCAGTGAAACTGATGAAATTTCTAAGTGATGTTTTCGAGACAGTTGTGTTCATGCAGGTTCATCTGTTACAGGAGGGACACCATTCTGGATAATTAGTTGCATTCAGTGTTATACTTTATAGGCAAAGATGGCAATGCAAGACCTGTAGCTTTGTCTTTATAAAAAAAATAGCATTGCATATCAAAGCCTCCACCCAGACTGGTCTATAAATAGCAATAGTTCCTTTGGGCATTTTTATGTTTGATTTCATTACACTACAGGCCTATATGACAGGCCTGATAACCTACAGTCGCCTAGATTTTTCACAGCATAGGCCTAGTCTTATACAGCTAACCATATCAACCACAACCATGCACAATAACAGCCACATGAGGAGACGCACCGTCTTAGAAATTCTTATCCCAGCTGGCCTCCTAATTAGGCTCAGTTTTGCTGTTAGATACTGCCCTCTTTAGGCATGATATGTTAATAAAGTTTTCAATCTGTACAGTCAATATATTGTATGTTTACGTGTGCACTGAGCCCTACTCTATAGGCCCTTTTCATGCACATGTATTTTCTATACAATTAACTGAAAATCATTATATCAAAACATTTTAATAGAATACAATTTTGTTTTCCTTTCATCTGATCAATTAACTGAGATGTCCAACATTGTGACCATGAATAAGTTGTTCTGGTATTTGTATAGTGCTTTTCTAAAACAAAGTTTACAAAGTACTTCACAATCAAGACAAAAGACACAGAAACAATGATGACCTTCGTAAGGGGTGCGGTCACTCTGCGATTACCTAGTGTATTAACTTGTGCATCAACCTACAGAAAAACAGTGTAAGAACACAATAATATGTACTTTTTATACTTAATGAAACCCCCCCCTAATAGACAAAACACTTATAAACCTGCAATAACGCAATTAGTGTACAAATCATTACATTCATGCAGTTTGTTCTTACATTGTGCTGTTACACCCTGTACATTATGCATTAGGAAGATTTTCAGTGAGTACTCACAAAATATTATTGTATGCTTACGATACTTTTCCATAGGTTGATACACAAATGAATACACTATAAAGGTATTGAAAAGTAAAATAGCATGATTCTGGTGTGTAATTACAGCAGGAAGGAGCTTTTGAAGAGCATGTTGCTCAGGTCCTTGCAACAGACAATTGGAGAAGGCAAGACAAGACCTGACTTGGTACAGTAGTCAGTCAGGCCCTGGAGGAGTTAAGGCATGTTGACAACATGACAGTACAGTGTATGTGTGTGTGTGTGTGTGTGTGTGTGTGTGTGTGTGTGTGTGAAAGAGAAAGACAACTCCATTCCAAACACTCAGTCAACAATTTTCCGTCCCTCGCTTTCTTCCCTCTCATGTTACAGCATCTGAATTGTGATCAGGGGGCCACTGCAAAGAAAAGTATCTAAAAGAGAGAAAGAGAGAGAAAGTGGAGAAGAGACAAAGCAGACAGAGAGATTGGGTGGGAAGTAGAGATGAAGTTACAAGGGGTCACTGGACTCAAGCCAGTAAACTAGCTCAGATTACCGGGTACATTCCTCTGACTGTTGGCTCGTCCTTGAGTCTACAGACCCTTTATTCAGGTTGCAAATGATTACAACCCACATGTCTTTTATCTGGCTGATCCAATTATTTCTAACACAGATTACTGATTTTACCTGTTTAATTATTGTCCAGTAGAAATACACTATCACAGTAAGGAACACATCTTTCACACAGATTGAATTCCTCATGAGATTGAAATGCGCAACAGCTTATTTATTGACATTTCTATATCCATCAGAGCGGGTAAAAATAAAGCACATAAAATAAAGTAGTATGAGTGTGTGTGTGTGTGTGCGCGCACACAATGGAATGCACAGCCAGGGAGTCCAGTCACTAGATGGGAAACTTAATAGGCGCATTAAGTAAATGTAATTGAAGGGCACTTTGCTTGTCTTAGCCTAAAGGCCGTATTGAGGAGCATAATTTATGATCATTGTTATTTTTGACATAAGAGTCGCCCTGAAATGCTTATGGCAAGAATCTCAATGTCAAAACTTGAGCTCTCAGCTTTTATCTAGAAAATGATGCAAAATAATCACACTTTGCTCAAAAAAAAAAAAAAAAAAAAAAAGAATGAGTGTTTTGCAGATAATCTCCTCATCAAGGTAGCATTACCACTTTTTGGCAAGTGGCCCTTTTTGCCTTGTTTTTCACTGCTGTTCCCAGGACATCAGTGCACGCCCTTGTTTGTGTGTCAGTGTATGTGGACAGTTTGCGTGTGTGTGTGTGTGTGTGTGTGTGTGTGTGTAAGTCTGAACAATAGACTGTAAAAAAAAACAAAAGTTCTGTCTGAACAGAAGCAAATACTTAAAACCTCCAAAGCAAATGTAACATTTTCTCTAAAATTGGCTTAACAGGGACATACGCAGGTGCACACAAAACCAAGAACACATAGATATATGCACACACACAAACACACACACCCACACAATATAAATGGGGCCTAGGCAGTGCTTTCTACATCCCAAGGCCAGGAATAACTTCTGGCTGCTTGTTTAGGAAGAGCCAATTCTGTCAGAGCCATTCAACAGGCCTATAGATAAATACACTGACACTTCATTTATTTCACTCAGTCGTTTGACGTATGGCCTGCGTTGAAGCAATGTTATAAATGAATAAAATATATCCTTTATACAATAGTCTTGGGTAAGAAGCTGGCAAACAAACAATACATATAGGCCTCAATGGAGAAAAAGCAGCGATTTCTCAATGAAGCTCTCGTAACTTCTTCCCAGTCTCTTTGGCATTTTTGCAGCTGTACAGCCATTTGATAATCCTTGCATTGCGCTCAATGACTGATGTTCCCTGATGAATTTTTTCATGCAACTCCTCCTCCAGTAGTCCATCGCTATCGCCGCTGCTCCTGGAGAAGCCGCCGTCCGACGTGGAGACGCTGACGCTTCGGAGGTTTACGGCGAGGTCGTCCGAGCGTGCCGCCGAGAAGTTCTCCTTGCCCAAAGACTCGATGACCTCGCCTTCCAGCCCGCAGAACTTGAAGAACGCGTCAAAGTCCGCAAAGTTTTTGGAGTACCTTGAGCTGATGTCAGAGTGGGAACGGCTGACCCCTGTGCGACACCTCCTTTGCACCTCAGCCACTCTTCTGTGTCCTGGCTTTTTCTCAACACCCACTGCCGCCTTTGTCCCAGGATCACTGTCCTCCCTGCCTTCTTGGTCTGTAACTTCATTTCGCCGTGCAATTGGCTTCAACAGTTGCTCAGATCGAGGAGCAACTGCATTAGAGGTACATTCCTTTGCATTGCTGCCCTCTGACTTGCATTCCTTATCTGTTGCCTCAGGTAATGGACCGTTCTTAAGCAGTAACCTGCGTGTTAGATTTCGCTTATTTCTGTCACGTGCTGACCCTTTCAGTAGTTCACATTTCTGTCTGTAAAGTAAAATGGAATCCGGACGTTTCTTGGAACTGGACCGACGTGCCACATTGTCCTGTCCTGGTGAGCAACTTTGTGTCCCACCTGTAGAGTTCCTCCCCGTGTCAAGCTTGCCACTGCGGTTAGAGCTCCGGTTAGAGGAGCCGGTACTGCTCACAGAGGCCGATCCAAAGCTAAGCACCGGCTCCTGAGTGGAGTTGACCACCTGTTGACTCTTGACGTATTTCGGCTTGCTTGCGGCAAGCCTCTCCACGGCGCTCATGCCTCCTCCTTTCGCCTCGCCCTCCAGTTCCATTTGCTTTCGGAGGTATTCAGGACCCTTCTCCAGGATTTTTGTGGCGTCCACATCGCTGGCTGTCTCCATTGTGTTTGTAATGAACATTCAGGTCTGTTCTTTTCGAAGCAGCGGGTAATCCTTTCACTTACGGTTTCCCCAACGTTAAAGAGACTACATTAGAAATTCCGAGCAAGCCCGTTCTTTGCCTGAGCACGTATCACAACAGGAGCATTTACCTTGTCTGTCCAAACACACACCACATTACCCCACCCATCCCGTGCAAGGCTCGTTTTAACCAAACACAGGCTTGTTCAAAGTACACCTGATACCAGCACAAGTGAGAACAGTGAAAACTGACACTGGAGCTGTTTTTTTCTTCTTCTTCTGCTGGTGGAAATGTGGGTCTTGATCCTTTTCCCTCAAGACGGAACTAAATCTTACATTATCTCTTCCTAACAAACCTTGTTTCTGTGTTTGGCAAACACTATCTACTATCTCTTATGCACTTACCAGGCAAACAGACTCATAAAAGAGGCTGAGAGCTGGGTGCAGTGCAAATGTTTCGCAATAAATGTAGATCCCAGCCTATACAGCCCTAAATCATACACATTGTGTCTCATACAGGGAGTGTCAGAAACGGATGAGGTGTAATTCACGGTAATTGTTATTCCTCCATGCCATCAAAACAATATTTTCTGTTGTGCAATTCTCCTAATGACTCAAAGAGGAAGGAAGTTCTGCTCTTATGTCACTGTTGGTTTTTATTGCTCAATGACTGTATATAGTGTTGGAGGAGTGAGTCCATGTGGTCTTTGAAAAAATGTGTGCAAAGTTTGTGTAGGATGGTTACAGTTTTTTTCTATGGTATGAATCACCATTACTTCTACCTGTCAGATACATTGCCTTCATTACCTCCGCCGACAGAGTTGGACGGGGGTATGTGTTCGTCCCGTTCCATCTGTCTGTCTGTCTGTCTGTCTGTCTGTTAGCAGGATAACTCTAAAAGTCATGAACGGATTTGCATGAAGCTTTGTGGAAAGTTTGGTCATGGGGCAAGGAAGAACTGATTAACCTTTCACACCGATTGGCCAAAGGGGGGCATGGCAGTGGGCGTGGGTTCTCACAAAAAGGTGTTAACGCCTTATTTTCCAGGTCCACCATTTCCTAATAATTTCCTAGAAAGGAACTGTTAATTTCTTAGGAGGTTTACTGGAAAGAACCATGACATTATGTAGTAGTTATATAGAAAATGTAAGCAGTCTGGTGGCTACTGTAAATTCCTAAAAGAATTTCCTGGAAAGAACTGCAAAACTATAAACTATTTTTTGGAAAAAATAATAGACAGAGGTCAATTATCAGAAGTCATTATTAATTAATTTTAGTTCATTTCTAATTTTCTATACAACTACTACATAATTCCATGCTTCTTTCCACGAAATGTCCTAAGAAGTTAACAGTTCCTTTCTAGGAAATTATTAGGAAATTGCGGACCCAGAAAATAAAGTGTTACCGCATCAGCAGACAGAAAATAGGCAAACCCTCTATCAAACAACATGGGGGCAGTGGAGAGCTCATTTCCAGTGAACAGATATAGAGCTGATTGGCCATGTGGTGTTGTGATCATCGGCTAAAATGCTTAAAAGTGGCTAGAATTGTCATGAAAATGTTGCATCTCCTGATGTGAAACAAGTTGGTAATGTGGCATGGAAGAAATTTTTCACTTTTGATGAAAATCCGACATGTGGAACTGGCATATATTGACAGTTGCATAGCGTTGGCGGAGGTATGCACCATTTAGTTTTTATATTTTTTTGAAATCCTAAAAGATATATGCTTTAAGCAGTACACTCAGAAAACACCTTTAACCATTATATATCCGATGCTAATTTGACAGCGGGGTCGGCCTCTAGTCCCTTCTCATGCCAGAATATCCCATTTAAAGGTCATGACCTTCCAGTGATGCAAAGGTTTGTTGGGTCAAAGCAACAGTGCAAGCAGCCAGATAAATGACAAACACCCTGACAGATTTCAACACTCCCACATACTTGTTAAAAAATATCATGTTCTGTATTCTGGCTCATTCTCCCACTGGGCGTTGATCCATTGATATCATATGTGTGTGTGGGTGTATGTGGGCGTATGGGTGTGTTTATGTGTGTGTGTGTGTGTGTGTGTGTGTGTGCGTGTGTGTGCATGTGCTTACGGGTGAGCGAGACAGAAGTAGCATGAGCGTCTATCCATGTGTACTTGTGCTTATATAACATTCAACCCAAACCAGAATAATTTCACATGAAAAACCGCAACTGTGTCACAACATGATTCAGCAGGTTTGTTGAAACCCCGTAAGCTTATAATTGTTTGATTGATCAACCTTTAAAAGTAAGTGCTGAAAATTAGAGAAAAGAAATTGCCCCATTGCCAGTGTCAAGGAGATAACAACTGCTCCCCTCTCCTCTGCCTCCTTCTGTAATTGGAAACATGGATTCAATAAACTCAAATCAGAAACATCTGCGTGTGAGCTGAACTTAAAAGATACAAGTTATCAAATTTACTTGTTCAAAAGACAGAGGGCAGCACTTGAATGTATAGTGTGAAAGTCATTAGAAGGAACAGTCTGCTTGCCTTTGACTGAATTGCCTCAGGATGGCTAGACTGCACCTGAATCAAGTCCTTTATCTCCCTGGTGGAAGAAGTTCTCCAATCCATTTCCATATTTTCTTTAGAGAACAAACTATCTCCTACTGCACCATCGTACATCATCAGAAAGAAGACTACTCGGTCTGACTGTTAGTTTAACTGTGGACCTACTGAGAGGACCCAAGCAACTAAAGGCCTCTTTATCAATTCCACTCATATGAGTTTGAGTGGAAGCATATTTTTTAGTGTTTGTACATAATTATCATACCGCTGATTGCATTTATTCAACCATATCATTTCCTTTTGATTGGCTTCCTAAAAAATCAGGATTAATAGTTCATTTGGGGATTGACCAATGTCTACTTGTACTTTATCCTCCCTGCCTTCTGTTCCAAATTAATGATAATCTACTTGAGATAAATTCTGTGAGAGCTCGAGGTCAAGTGCTAGGCAGAAGTATGCGAGAGGTGTGACCATGATATCTCACAGGGATGAGCTCGTTAAAAGGCTTTAATCTATGACTTTTTCATTATTTTCTTAGTAATTATTCCAAAATTGAAACGGACATACCCTGCGGCATGCACACGTATGCACAGCTATACTTACAGGCGGGAGTTTGGTTTGCTTGTAATGAATGAGTGTTAAAGGAGAATGATATTTCCATAATGTGTGAAAGCTGAAACAACAACATAAAGAAACAGGGGCCAGTGGTTCAGCTGGACCTCTGTGATCAGTGATGTGCCAACTAAACAAAGTGCATTTCAGCTGGACTCCCTGGGCTCCCCAGGCTGCAGGAAGATGGATCAGGAGCTGCAGAGCGATGTTCACATGTTGTCACCCCCGGGTTCCTTCCGGCCTCTGCTTCTGTCCACAGCCAACTAGCTCAGTGACTCAAGTTGACTGACGTTCACTGTTCCCGGCTCGCCTCTCCGCAGGTCCAGAAAGACTGATTCCATTCTCCAAGTCAGAACAGGCCAAAGTAAGGGGAGTCTTTGTAAATATACATTAAGAGCCAGTCAAAACCAGTAGTTCCCAGCAACAAAAGAAACGATGTCCACGGCACTCTGTCTTGTTGCAAAAATTGAAATGCCTTTATTTCACATGGCAAGAATAGATTAAAAACATTCCTCCGTCCCTGATAAAGGCCAGACAAGACCTCGACACGGTGATACAATGTGTTTAATCTATCACTGCCATGTGAAATAAAGGCATTTTACTGTAATGTCTGCAATGAGACAGAGCGCCCGGGAACTTCTGGTTTTGACTGAATCTTAATATATATTGGTAACACTTTACAATAAGGGTACATTAATTAAGGGTTAGTTAATGCTTAATAAGCATTAACTAACCCTTAATTAACAGTTAACTAATGTGTCTGGTAATCATTTACTAATGGTGTTCATGTTAACTAAGGTATTAATTTATGCATTATTTAATAGTCATCTTTATAAACTATTAAATAATGTATAAATTAATACCTTAGTTAACATGAACACCATTAGTAAATTACACATTAGTTAACTGTTAATTAAGGGTTAGTTAATGCTTATTAAGCATTAACTAACCCTAATTAAGCATTAACTAACCCTTGACATTATGGAAAGATTTATGCACAGATATTTTTCATTAAGCCATTGTAGTAAATTCATTGCAGATCCTAGTTTCATTGCTCATAATCGAGTAAGAGGCTCTCTGGTTGGTTGTGGGCAACATATTATGTAGGCCTATTATTCATATTACATATTTTAATAATATTTAATATGCCAATATTTGTGTCTTTCCTTCAGCATTTCTGTGTCAAAAATAATCCCAAAAATTTAGGTCTGGAGCAAACTGTGAAAGCGTTACTCCAACAAAAACTCCATACTAAAAATAATCTGTTCAGTTTTAACTCAAGTTTATGTTCCAAAGTATGCAAACTTGAAATCCAGAGAGCTTTCAACAGTGTAAGATTGTGTTGCTGTACATAAGAGTGATTGCCACTGAAATAATCAACACATCAGCATTTTGAAAGCGGGTGAAATTGAGTGATAGGGTTTGCTGCTCAATATCACTATATAATTTCTTGACTGGAATGCATTACAGTTGTTCTTAATTGAATCAAAACTTGAGTTTGGCCAAACTAACTTGTGAAAGAATAAAAAAAAATGAGATGAATGAGACTCCTGGTTTGCCATAACGATTATACTGGCCTCCAGTCTGAAGTAATATGGCCAATGGGCACAAAATTACTTTGCATCTTATAGTTTTCACAATAACTGGCATTCTGTTGCACAATAATCACTGAACTCTGTCTTGGTGCTGTGCAAAACCAAATCCATCTAGTGTCTACCAGGAAAATAAGATTTTTCTCCTGTCACCAAGCAGAAAGCTATTCTGGGAGGATCCAGCACTGCTGCTATACATCCTGTCATACATATGTAGATAAAAAATGGTAATTGATTCGAAAAGAACACATACGTTCACGCCTGTGAACTGCTGCTGTTAATAGAAACTATCTGCTCAACCGGATCCAAACTTTGTCTCACAGACTGTGGAAATGTAAAATTCACATGTGAGAAGACTCGCTCCAGCCAGGCCAATTGTGTGCCTGGCTGCCCAGTCGATCTGTATGCATGTCTTCAATTGTTAACACACACTCCGAAGCACAGCACACTCTCACACTCATATTCTTTCCACATACTTACAGATGTGCTGCTTTGATCCCTTTCATAACTTCGTCAATCACCCCCCCCCCTCCTCCTCCTCCTCCCCCCCTCCCTCTCTCTCTCTCTCTCCCTCTCCCTCAGTCCCTTGGCTCATGACAGCAAGGAGACACATGACCTCAAAAACTGCCGTGTCTTTTGCAATAAAAGTCAGATCTCAAACCTAGTGTAGTGGCTGTGTTGACACTCATGTAGCACATTTTTCGATTCATAAAATGGACCGGCGCTATCTGTTTCTGATTATTAGAATTAAAAACAGATAGCGGGCAGCTGATGGAGGGAAGGGGAGAGAGCAAACATGAACACTGACACCAGGCTTTTGAATTAATAATTTCTCCCCCGAGCCCTCACACTCTCTCCTTTTCAAATTCTTATCTTACGGCGCTTGTTGGAAAAACACATTCTCCACTTTAGTGTGACACTGTTTGCATCATCGCCTAATTGTGTTTTCATTGAGTCATTCACAATAATTAGCATCCGTCCTCGAGACGTGAATGAAACTGGCTGAGTCAATTAAAAACGGCTCGCAAATTGTGAGATGTAATTGCTGCAGGCATCTTTTGCTTGCAGTCATTGGTGGAGCATTATGTAAGTAACTAATAATTGGTAATTATGCATGCAGAGCTAATTGCCAGGAGTATAAGGTCACCTCCCACTCAATTAGTCACAGACAGTGTCGATTTAACAGAAGCTCATTTTACTGTATTACAGAAAGCAACTGTGTGTGTTTGGGTGATTACTGCTGCAGTCTTTTTTCATGGTAGCCTACGTCAAGGTTTTCATTTCCGTTTTTGCTTCCCCCCCTTATTTGACGTTTTGTTTTACATCTGAGAAGCATATCGTAGCAGTTTATTGTCTACATTTTAAATCCAGGGATTATCTTGGATGAGTGTGCATTTATTTTGGCAAAATCATTCACATTAAAGTGCCTGGTGTCCCTCCATATCACCGCCTGCCTGAAGAGAGACATTTGCTTTATGTTGCACACTAACATCAGCTTAAACTGGAGAAAACTAACAGAACCAGCCATGTTTGTCTGTCACAAAACATGGAGAGGCGAAGGGAATCATTTTCTTTATCTACTGATGAGGAGAACAGGCGCCGTTAGAAAAAGCATCAAATGTGTCCAGTATACACAATATGTTTTCCCCTCACAATTTTCCTACATGGAACCATGAGCATAAAGATTTGTTTTTTTAATAGAATGATTTGCTGTTGGCTGTGGCCTAATTGCAATTTTCTCTTGCCATATCCAGATCAAAGGGAATTAAACTGAGAGTTGAAAGCAAGTGATATAAACTGCTGATGACACCAAATAAAAAACACATATTTTCAAGTTAAGGAGTGCCAGTGCTCGAAGGGAATAATCTCTGAACCCGTATTTTTAGTGAGATCCAAACAGTCCTTTTTGAGTCTGGAAATATTTCTGCTGAATTCATTACAGCATTGCCAGCTTGCTGATATAAAAGGCAATGAGTCCTGCAACCTAAATCATCCAGTTAACAAGAACTTGAACTAGAATCAGTCGCGATTCTCTTATCAGCCGACCAGGTACATAAAACATACAGTACAGCAGTATTTCATAACTGACAAGGGAGGATCCTATTTTATATATCTCTGATTATTGGACTGCAGTTCCCTCCGTATTACAGTTTCTCTCAATTGATTTGATACATTTCTCCAAGCCAAGGTTCATGCTCTCAAAACAGTTAACACAGCAATCTAAAAACCCTTGACAATTTTGCAAAACTAACTACATTTTCAGGTTTCATTCAAAATGCAAAACTATTTTCCAAATGCTGCACACAAAACTCTCCAAACAAAACTCCATGCTCACAGAACAGCTGTCTAAACTCTTTAGAATTCTGCAAACCTATCTGTACCTTACTGTAAACCAGCCGTCTAACATTACATTTTCATTATTTTCACACAAATCACAAATCTACATATACCATAAATCCTCTGGCCTGACAGAAATAAAAGGGTTAATGAGGAATGAAGTCATTGATTACAACACTAAACTTGTTTGTGGTTTATTTGGAAGCAAATTGTGATTCATCATCAATACTTCTACTTCCTCACCGCATCACACATTGACAAACATATAAAAATGTCAGATATGACGTCACCAAAACTGACAAACCTTTTACATGTGAAACTGTGAAACATTACATATCATAATATTTCCAAAACTGTGAGGAAGAGATGTTTTGCTTACTGCAAAGGAAAGCTTGAAATTATGGATAAAATTCCATAAAATCAGATTATGGAAAAAAGTATTATGGAACTACTTTAGTATTCCTGTGTGAATAAGGCTGAATGTATTATCCAATCACCAGATGACATGTGTGTAGTTTGGATGTCAGTATTTGGTTTCTATAAAGATGTTTTCTGAAAAGAAAGCAGCACTTCACATTTTGCAAAGGAACTGAGCTGTTTTGTAAAATGAGTTAACTGTTTTGAGAGCGTAAACCTTAGTTCGGAGAAATGTGTCAAATCAGTTGAGAATAAACTGTACCAACACTGACAAACCTCTTCCATGTGAAGCTGTGAAATATTAAATATTATAGTATTTCCAAAATTGTGAGAAACAGACACTTTGCTTACTGTAAGGTAACATTTCATCAACAAATTATGGATAAAATTCCATAAAATCAGATTAAGGAAAAAAGGATAAACATCTTTTATCTTTAGTATTCCTGTGTGGAATAATATGAATAGATTATCTTGTCAATAGATGACATGTGTAGTTTTGAAGTCAGTATTTGGTTTCTCTAAAGACGCGATCTGAAAAGAAATCAGCTCTTCATGTTGAGAAACAGTTGGGCTGTTTTGGGAAATGAGAATCTGTTTCGATGGCTGTGTTGACTGTTTTGAGAGCATGAACCTCAGTTTGGAGAATCAAGTCAGCTGAGAAAAACTGTAGTTTATTTACGCAAGTCTAGATAGATAGACAGATAGGTAGATAGATAGATAGATAAATAGATAGATATTTTGATTACTATAATGAAAGTAATATAGCAAACGGCCTTTCTTGAAGTGGTGAGGTATGTTGCAGTGCTAGTAACCTGGGCAATGCCATTGGAAGTAATGAGCCAATACATATACAATCAATCAAATACATGTTGAGGTGATTTAGTGATCTGCATGTCTAGTAATGAGCATTGGAGCATTGTACTTACATGATGTGAGTGTATTCTGAGAAGGTGAATTTAGAGTTGTGCACTTTGTATCGAAGCACAGCACTTTGAGTCTTAATGTAAGATTTTGGCCGCTCAGTTTGGCTCTTTACATTAAGATTTTGCACTTAGAAACTTTGACAAACTCTAGAAACTGCAAATATTCGGCTAAAGCAAAAAACTGTAAAACATTGTTGAGGCCTTAAAATGCCCTATGAGCCATGTTGTTGTGTGGAGACTGGACTGTGGGACCCTACTTGCACTCTTTCTGTTCTCTTTATATCATCATATGAATTCCATGTTTTGTGCAAACAGAGAAACATAAACAACCTGTAACCCGGCTTCAGCAAAACTGTCCCTCTTGAGATGAAGATCTATGGGTCTCTGACATGGTCAGGGGGTTAGATCAGTCACAAAAGCCTCAGAAATCACAGCCATTCGCGTTTCACCGCAAATTCTTTCTAGAACACATGACTCAGCCTCACTCTGGCCGAGATTTATTTCCCAGCTAGTTGCTGGAGGTGAGTTGAGGTGAGGTGAGGTGAAGTGAAGTCCCCACAGACCTCCAATCAAGCCCTGCACTCAGTAAACAGCCCATTTGTTCAGTACAACCATTTGGAGCGCTCAGAGTGAATAAAGATGTCCAGCGTACCAGCGATAGTCATTTTCTTTTTATCTTTTGTAGTATCTCTGATGATATCCAATAAATCAAAAATGGCAACACAGTCCATTCATCATCTGCCGAGTGCGGTCCCACAACAGGCAGCTTTCTCAGAAAGTAGCTTTGTGTTTGGCTTTCCATCGTAAATACGTACAGAAGAAATTACGATAAGTGTTCCCACTGCAGGGTTATTGGACCTACTGAGAATCATGATGCATGCTGTCCACGAGACACTTGTGAAAGGGAGAGCTTGAACGAGGGAGGAGGGGGGTTTCTTCTTTCAAACCTGTAGGTCTTCATCTGTAAGCTACAACTGTGGGAATAACAAATATGTCTTACTGTATATCCATAAAAGCTCCCGCCACAGTGCAGTAAGTAGGTTGCACAACAGGCGACATGTGATCTGTTGTTATAAACGTCTTATTCTGTCTGGATTTTCTCATGACTTGCATATTTCATACCATGACTCTGGGAGGCATTACTCAGGATATGGACAGAAATCCTAAGGGAATGCTCTAAAAATAGGGCACACAATATCTTATTAAAGGATCCATGAGAGCACCTGAAGTGTGTGACCTCATGTTCATAATATGGAATCAAATTTTAAGGATGGATTTCCCAAAGTAAGACTGACTTACAGTGGTTAATGGCTCTTAGAGGTAGGTTGTAGCCAGGTTGTGAGCCAAACCCTCTTAAAAAAAACAAACTTGTGTCCATGAGCCCAAGGGGTAAAACCACTTTTGTGTAAAAACCCAACTAACCGAAGCCTAAGCAATTATGTGAGAGATTCAGTCCAATCTGACCCAAACCGGTAATATCCTGTCGAGTTCTGTTAGGTTCAAAGAATGAGCGCCTCAGTTTGCCTCAAATCTACAGCAGCATTTTGGTATAAAAGTTAAATATGACACCGGCAAACTGATCTGCACAGTGGACCAGCTTTGACTTGTATCTATCTACCTTACACAGAGGATAACTCTGAGAGAACATGCTGTGAAAAATGACAAAGGATTATTTGTTCTCCCTAACCCCAACATTTGCCAACTCTGAAGTGACTAATCTAGCAATATAAGAATATGCACAGTACAGGCTAGTGAGTCAGCTTCTCATCCATGTGTCTCACATCATCTATGAGCAATGTTTTTGTACTTTCTTATTTTCCAAAAAGTGAATGCTTTATTTATTAGATTGGTTTGTAAAACCAGGTCATCATAACCAAGATGACCTAGACACTGAGAGGATAACAGCTACATTATGTCCTGGTATAGATGAGTTAATTAGTTTTTGAAGTGGGGCTGTGTATTTAGTTTATTACTATAACAGAATGTTAATGAACACTCTCTACCATGCTCTCTACTTGTTAAGTTGTGCTGTCTGTCTCTGTCCAAAAAATAATTTTGTTCAGGCACAAATTGGCCACCGCCTCCAGTGATACAGGACCCCTCAGAGCAACATGGCAGCCAGCAGTGGGAAGTCAGTTTTGTTCGTATGTTTGGGTAAGAAACGTCTATTTAAACCCAATAAAACTCATGGAAATGTAAACAACATACAGTTTGACTGTATCATACAGCCAGTAATCACAAATAAATAGAAATACTGAAATGTCGTTAGATTTAGCAACGACAAAATGTTAGCTGCTCAGGCTGTCAAATGAATGACAAGGCGATGCTAACGTTAAGTGCCTAAAGTTAGCGCATAGCCTCTATAGACTTCTCAAACTAGCTAATTTAATTTGCTGGTAATTTTGTGACTTGGCTCATTTCAGCCAGGTATATGCGGAGTTCATCATATCTTTGTGTTGTAACATATACAAACCATAGATACAACTGTCCGTTGGCTAGCATTAACGAGGGGTTTTGATAACTGAACCTGACCTTTGCCCCGATACGTCAAACTCCGTTGTGGAATCTGGTTATGTTATTTATTTTACAGAAAATGTGAACTTCCCACTACTGCTCCTCGTGGTGTTTTGGTGGAAGAAGTTTTAAAAGGTTAACTTTCAATTAAATAACTCGTCCTAAATGAATTATTTATATGCCGGATTTACCAGTGGGCAACATTAAATTGCCAGATTTCAAAATGGGATTTGGCACGACGAACGGATCTTGGCTGCAGAAGACACAGACTTTGCTCACGCACAGGCTTAAGATGACTTGATGCTGTCAGGTCTAAATGGAAGTACAGGATCCACGGGTTGATGGTGCCATATCCTGCCAAACAGAGGATTGAGTCCTGGCTTTGTCATTAGTATTAATTTGATGTGTAGTTTAGAAGTTTTACCACAGTGCACTTTCTGCCAAGCAGTATTGCATCATGAGGGATGTGGATGTGGCTCAAGTAAACACTGGTCTGTGAGTGATCACAGAAACCCTAGTTTTATGGAAGTTGGGGAAAAAACAACTTTTCCCACGTATCTTGTACCAGTGGCCAATTCCTGACACAGTCTTTGATGCAGTCTACAGTGTTTTACAAAAGTGTTTGACAAGTTTTCTGCTGAAAGGCAAGCCACGTGAAATCATTCATTTTTGCCAAGCTAAAAATAAGATTTCATATCAAAGAGTATATGTGTCAGATTTGGCGAGCGGTACATTAGAACTTCTGCTAGCCCTTGGACTGATATACATACTGTATAATCATGTAGTACATCTATAACTTTTATTTTTTATTACAGGTTACTCTGTAACTGTGAATAAACTAATTGATAAGTGCAAATGTGATTAAAACACAGATTAAGTTTTAACCTATTGTGTTGTCACTTGGTTTTGAACAGGGAATATTTGTCGATCCCCCATCGCTGAAGCAGTCTTCAGGAAGATGGCGACAGACTCTGGTGTTGTTGATAAGGTAAGATCATGATGATGCTGTTGACTAACTCCAGGTTATACTGTAAGTAAGTGCATTATTACAACTTATAAAAGCATTTTTCTCATACAAGTCAGAGATTTAACAGATGTTCCTGAAGGCCATAGATCATTTTGCCTGCCGACATTCATTTATATTCTGTGTGCCCCTTATTGAACACATGCTCAGCAGTTTTGGCAGTTTATTTTCTATTACATCTTTTTCAACAGTGTTGCTGAATCAAGGTAATTTTTGAGCCATCACAGATTTAGAAACTAAACAGAATTAACTGTATTAACTGTATCAACCAGCATGAAGTTTAAGACACACTCAGTGACGTGACTTTACATTTTTTACATTACATAAATGTTTTCTAAATAGAACATTAAGGCCTGCAGTACATATTAATGTTTTAGCACACTGTGTATGTTCACTGGACAGTCAAAGCCAGGTTAGCATCATCCCAATAGCATTAACATTATGCATTGTAGTGTGCTGTATACTGGACAGTCTTCACAATGGTAATTTGGTGGAAGAGCTTAATTTCCAGAAGTTGGTGTAATATTATAGCCTTATTATTAAGGCTTCACAATTAATTGTGTATAATTGTATACCATGATTTTTTCTACAGTTAATAATCATAGAATGTTGGCCTAATGGCAATATTGACGTTTCATTAAACATTAAAACATTCAATCTGAAATTATTTCATTTCATTTGGAACATCTGCTGTAGTTGAACATGGTGAAGACATTGATATAAGATGCCAAAAGTGCAGTAAAATAACTTTGTTTGTCAAATTATCAAGGCTAAAAAAACATTAAAGACCTGGCTGCATCCTCTGAAGATCATGAATGAGTGCAGGATGTGTTTTTTTTCATTCAACATGTTGCCTAAATTCTGCCTGTGGAGTCACACTGCTGATTCTGTCCTCAACAGCACACCAGCGTCCTGCTTATGCCGTGCCGTCTGTGTGTCTGTACGTGCGTTTGTGTGAACCAATTTTGCTGTGTGTGTCTGTACGTGCGTGTGTGTGAACCAATTTTGCTGTGTGTGGCTGTACGTGCGTGTGTGTGAACCAATTTGCTGTGTTGTTGTTCCCGGTGCTCTGCTCTGCCTAGTGGAGGATAGACAGTGCTGCCACCTCCACCTATGAGATAGGAAACCCTCCAGACCACCGCGGCCAAGCCTGCATGAAGAGGCACGACGTGCCCATGAGGCACGTGGCCCAGCAGGTACGCCCGCACACCTCTACCTCCTGTCTTAGCCGTAGCTAGCCCCCCGTTTTGTGTTCTCTGTTGTTGCAGTGGGTCATAGACAGTGGTGCCACGTCCGACTGGAATACAGGCAGCTCACCGGACGCCCGTGGTCTGGCCTGCCTAAGGAAGCATGGCATTGAGACCAGCCACAGGGCCCGACAGGTACAGCCAGATGTCCCGTGGGTCCCCTCACCTCGGCTTTGTGTGTGTGTGTGTGTGTGTGTGTGTGAAGTTGTCAAGGATACTTACCTAGCCACCCAGATCTCTAGGGAACCAAATTTAACCAGATTTATTTACATCAGTGCAGTCATTCCAACACAAAGTAAATACATAGTAATTATTCCTGTAATTTGAATTAGTCATCACAGTTTGTTGTCATTCACCAGTTGACACTAGAGCTGAACAATTAGAGGTTGCAATTAATTGCTTAAGAGAACGGTGTTCAAAGTTTCAGAGCTAATTGGAGCGCAATTCGATTTTTTGTCAATATCTTTCAGCCCTAGTTGACACTTTTTGTGTGTATGTTTGTCTGTCTGGCCAAGCCTATGTGTTTACATACAGTATATAGCTAAGTACAGTGATGGTATGAATGGTGAGTATGAAATATTTCTGAATGACAAAGCCAATCTAGCAGTCACCTTATCACCTTGCAGCATGTGCTTTTACATCCTGAAACTGGCCTTAAATCAAACCAAGATGTTTGTGCGCATGGGAACTCCAGGCCTCATGCTGCGCTGAGAAACCCCTACTTCCCTACCCCCCTTAAAAAAAAAGGCTTTTTTTTGTATTTTTCTTGACAGCGCTCATGGCTTGGGATCTGCTGTCTTATTCGTTCGTCTCTCTGCAAACGCACTCAGTCGGACCTTAATCTAATCTCCTCAAAGCAGGGATGGAGAGGCTCAACCCTTGGCCTAAAGCTAGCCAAATCCACAATCCACACAATGAACTTTGACAAGCTTTCTCTCTTTCCTCTTTTCCTTTATCACTTTATCTTTTTACTCTTGTATCACTTACTTTTTCTCCCACCCTCTGTATTTTTCCTCCCTTTCTGCTCTTTCTCTCTCCCCCCCCCCAACCTCTTTCCTCAGTGAACTTCGCTGAACTTCTACTGCTGCCAAGCAGTAAAAGTGTCCAAGCAGGCTAGCCAAGTGGTAGATCATTTGGTATCCCCACATAAACAAATGTGTTTGTTTTGTAAAGGAGGCGGCTCTAAAGTGCCCCATAACAGATTATGTGGAGTGTTTTATGGCTTATCAGAAATCGCCAACCCAACGTTAGATTTAACAGAGGTGAATTTTGACTTTCATACTCATCAGTACTCTATCCTTGAGTCAACCTTTGAAGAATGAGCTTTGCCTTTAGCCAAATTCCATCATTCTGCTGTCATCACATCTAACTTCACCTATCATCACC
Source organism: Centroberyx gerrardi (assembly GCF_048128805.1). Lineage (NCBI taxonomy): Eukaryota > Metazoa > Chordata > Actinopteri > Beryciformes > Berycidae > Centroberyx > Centroberyx gerrardi. Next base: position 11,898,085 of record NC_136014.1, on the reverse strand, counting down.
GAGGTCTTGATTCAGCACAGAGCAGCTTCATATGCTCTGAGCTCTATACCTTGCTCAATGCAGTGTGGACTCCATTACCATATAAAGTGAAAATCCACTCCACTAAAATATAAATCAGATGTTAATCCTATGATTTCTAGTTCATTCAGCATCTGTGAATGTGAGCAACTCTCCCAACACTAGAAACCAGAGGAAGGAGAGTCTGAACTGTGACACCATCAAAACACAAAACCTGTGAATAAAAAGTAAACTTTGTTTATTCATAAATTGTTTGTTTGAGCTTTTACATCCAGATGACTTGTAGTAGCAATGTGACTGTGAAACAGAGACCTTCCCACAAAGTCAGTTTCCCATTCACTGTCAATGGAACAGCACCTAGATCAGTCTGTTGATGACATCGCTGAACTTCATGCTCCTTGGTATAGGTTTGGGAGCGCTTTGTTCATATGCACAAATATTGACTGAATTGTCCGTGATCATATGAATTCAGAATCAGTTTTATTGGCCAAGCAAGTTTGTACATACAGTTGACATATATTTGAGTTTTTGCACAATTTGTTGGGCTGCAAAATGATTTTAAAATGGAACTATTTGACATGTTTTGTCTCATTGGGGTCCAGGTCTTCAAGTTTCAAAGAAAAAATAAAATGAATATATAAAAATGAATAGATTTAAAAAATGCACATGGATGGACTTTCACTGGAGTTTGACCTGCAGTTTGTCCAATATCTGAGAAGATAAACTCCAGTGACAGTGCACCTGTATGTATTTTCAGATCTAGTTAGGGGAGCATGATCATTTATTTGTCGTTGAAACATGACGACCTAGGGCCGCAATGCCATCCATACGTGAACCTCACATTCCACACTATACTGTTTTCTGAAATTGAATCCATCCCACACCCTGAAATCCACTGAGATTCCATTGAGACCTTTTATCAGCTTTTGCTGGCGAAAAAGGCAGAATTAACTACAATTTTGAATGGCAAATAATGTTCAAAACCTATAGCTACAACATGGATATGAGATATAACATCACAACAATATAAAAAAGTAGTATAGAATTTTTTTTTTAGAACAAGTAGTATATAAAAACATAAATGTAAGAAATTGGTCTTTTATCTGTGTTAGGACTGACCTTATTCCCCCCCTTCACACAACTTCACAATATCTCTCCTTCATGGGTACTTCAGGAACTTTCTCTCTTTTTTTTTTTTTTTTTGGTCTGAACTTGAACTATGCACTCCCTACCCATTCTTCATTTACAGTAACAGCCTCCCAGCTCACTGTCAGTCAGGCATTTCAGAAATCAAACCTAGGCCTATGTCTGCCTTGTGAGGGGGCTCGCATAAAGCTTGAGATTACCACTGTTTTCTGTGTGTGAGTGTGTGTGTGTGTGTGTGTGTCTGTGGGAGTGTGAGAGAGCAAGGTGGACAGGCGTTGAGAGATCAACAACTGTGGCGTGGTAACCGTGGTATCGCCGCCACAGATTACCACCCTGTGTGAGAGAGCGTGTGAGAGCGCGAGTGTATATTCATGCATGGGGGTGCACATTTGTGTTTCTGTGCTTATGTTGTAACGGAAAATACAGGGATGAAATGCAAGTGACTGCAACCAGAAACTCTGCTAATACAAACATGGATTCTGTAAGGTTTTAATAACAATCAGAACAAACAGATCTCATCCTATGATCCATCTACTTATCCGCTGTTACATGAATTAGCCTAGCTGTCTCTGTGATCGGATGTGTCCATATGTAGACATCTGGAGCAGGCATCTTATCCATGGTTGCCTGTCTCTTCTTCTCATTTTCCACTTCTTCTCTCATTTGTCTCCCGGTGCCCTTGCCTCCTCCTCAGCATTCCTCCTTGACCCTCGAAAAGCCTTAAAAACTAGTTAAGGGGCTGCCTGTTTTTCATTGCTGCTTGTTTCATCAAATCATCACTGAGCATGTCAAACTTGTTGCACAAGCCCCTCTGCGTACTTACAGATGTGCTGCTTTGATCCCGATGCACTCTTCTCTCTCTCTGTCTCTCCCCATCTGTCTCATTTTCACCCCAACCTGCCTCCCTGTCGGGCACCAATCCTGTTTTTTTTTTCTCACAGCAGATATATGGAACCATCTCTGAAGGACCAGAGAGAAGCTCTGCTCTTGCCAAAATTAACATTTGTTTTGTTCTGCGTTTCCCTCCCACTTCCAGGTGACCAAGAACGATTTCATGAGCTTCGAGTACATTCTCTGCATGGATGAGAGCAATCTGAGGTACAGATATTTTGGCCCAGGGCAGTAGTGTTTATGGATCATAGTTGAGAAACATTGTCACTCAAACACCGGTTGTCTGTGCCACTGCAGCGTATGGAGTATCACTTAAAAGTGCTTGGCCCAAGGGAAATAAGTTAATAAAACAAATGTGATTCCGCTGTTATTTACTCGTCCTCAAAGAGCTTACACATAATAATTACCGTTCCATCTTGCATATTAACGGTTGCCTTGGATCAAAAAACATTTGCCTTAGAGGAGGTCAAGCAAGGTGGGCCCGCTAACTGACTTCAGAGGCATGTGTGCTACTCCTTCACATACACATGCACACATGAAAGTCACGGCAAAACATTGAGCTATACCTAACGCGTAGGTTAATGTCTCCCTTTAATGAGCAATATCCTTTCTTAAGCTCTTTCCAGAGGGCAGGGGGAGGGATATTTTTTGCTACTTTGAACGTTTAGGGATCATTTTGAGATCACATGCCTATGGCGGATCTGATCTGTAAGCAGCTTACTGAGTTCTTTGGATGCCTCGTCTTTGCTCTTTGGGGCGGGTTTTTTCCTTTCTCTCCCTCCCTTTTTTTTTTTTTTTTTCTTCCACAAGTGTTAAGCTGGCCAGACTGAGAAAAAGAGCCCCGGTCCTAGACAAAGGGGGACCCTGTCCGTGACTAATTCCCTCCCCAGAATCCATCTCATTGTCTACAATTAGTAAGATTTGATTATTTGGTTGACCCCCTGTTTGAGTTAGAGTTTTGCTGGATCAGGCCAGGGTTGAGCTTTGCTTAAATAGGTCAAGGTGTTATGTACATCCACCGTAGTGTTAATCACCTCTTCGGTCTTGAACCTAGACCAGCTCCAAATGGATGACACCGGTCTACGATGGTGCTTGGGGGAGAGTTTCCTGTTGTTAGATTCCATCCAGTCTTGGAACCTGCCACAGTTCCCAGTATGGTACCAGTACCTTGGTGGTGGTGTGTGCACCAGTATCCTGTGTGTGGGTGGGGGGGCATGAGCGTGAGTCTGTGTTGCCAGCTTGTGATCCAGTCTTAGCAATATCTTGTAACGTTAACCGGAAACAGTCAATATATTGTGCTTGTAAGACTAAGTACTTTAAAATAAGCCCTAATCACTCCATATTGTGGACTAAAGACTTGCTATAAAGCCTTGAGCAGTCATTTCACACTGCCTTTCCCTGGTCATGGCAGCATTGCATATGGGATAAGTTTGTGTTTTCAACACTTTATGTTTGGGTTATTGCAATAGTATGAGTGGGTCAGGGTTGCTGTCCCTATCCAAAGGGTGGATAACATGTTGAAAAATACTATATAACATGGTCTTTATTCTTTATGACAAATCAGAGGAATTTTTTTGGTCCAAAACACACGCTTGATATGAATTTGGACTCATTACATCCTTTAATTGTCTTACTTGTTACTAGGGTTATCGCGACACTAGAATTTCTACCTTCGATACAATACCCAGGAAAATATCGATATGCGATACCATTTTCGATATCACGGGGGAAAAAAAAGAATTTTCAGTCTTTTTTAAAAAAATATTGTTTTCATGTTAAAATATAATTTTAACATGAAAACAATATTTTAAAGTTGTCTGAGATCAAACAACACATTATTGATTGACAGGTGTCGATCGCCGTCATGATTTGCTCTTTTTTATTGAGGAGAGTGAGCTTATACTGCACAAGCATGTGAAACATCATATTGCCTCTGCAGCATAGACTGTAAGCAACTAAGCAAAAAACACAGACAGAGAGACCCAAACTAGTCCCTTAATATCCGACAACGCAGGGCGAAATCCCGGTGCAAACGAGACAGATGGACGGACAGACAGACAGACGCACGCTTCTCCATAACGTAGGCCCGATAAAACTTTGCACTTACACAGCAGATTACCCTGCTCTAGTCATCAGCCTATCAGAACACTTTTAGCTTGATGATAGGGAAAAATCAGCAGGGCTAGAGTTAGTGGATTATTATTGACAGAATGATTTTAATCGGACATTTCAGCGTCCGGTCGAGCCTTCTGACCGGGCCCGGACAATGCATCTGAAAACCGGACAGTCCGGTCGAAAACCGGGCATCTGGCAAACCTACTTGATAACGTTAGCTAGCTCTGTAGCTAACATTTGGTTTGCTAGCTAAACTAAAACGGATGATGTGCAGGGAACATTAACGTTTATGATAAATGTTTAATGCTTCAGTGATGTTGAAACGGGAGCTTTCGCTAACCTCTCGAAATTCTTTATATAGACTGGCGTGTCGGTCCTTAAGGTGCTTCGCCAAGTTTGACGTGTTACCCCCCTTCGTTGACACCACTCTGTAGCATTGTTTGCTGACTGAGGCAACAACCCAGCTGACTGCTACTAGTGAGAGGAGGGGCTGTGGGCAGCGGGGCAGGGTGTGTGTGTGTGTGTGTGTGTGGCTAGTGGAGGCGGAGAAATAATATGTTTAATTTTTCATTAAGAGAAAGCACTGCTGGTATCCATGCTGTTGCAAATGAGTATTGTATCCGTTTCAAATTTTTAGTATCGATACTTTTGACAACCCTACTTGTTACCTGTTCTGTTGAAGTGACCTGTTTTCTCTTTCTCTCTCACAGTGACTTGAAAAGGAAGGCAAACTCTGTGAAAGAGTACCGAGCAAAGATTGAGCTCCTTGGTGCATATGATCCTCAGAAACAGCTGATCATCAAAGACCCATATTATGTAAGTGCTCAAGTAAATTCTTATATTGAATATTACTGGAGCGGCAGGACGGTCCAGTGGTAACAGAGACTGGGCGGGGGTGGACACTCCAAATTCACCCGGTTTTCCACACAAAACATTAAGTTTAATGTCATCACTGTGAATTAATTAGCCAAAAGGACTATTTGACAAACAATTTAACTCTGAGAGTGTAAAACAGTCAACACTCGTCAACTCCAATCTGAAAAATCAACACTTATTAACACTGGAAAATTTACTGTGTGAATAAAGTAAAACATTATTCAATAGCCTAAGCATCTACACTAATGAAAACTGTAACAATCAGTTACAATTTTAATGAATAAAATGACAGTGAATTGTTCATGAATTATGAATGGAAACAGTCCAACAGAAATAACTAGGTCCAACTTTTCCTTAAACATTTGTGCACCTGTTACTTAAAATATATTATATGAGGCTATGATTTGAGTAAAATTGAGCCCATGAGAAAGACCAACACTGTCAAGAAAAAGCAAAGGAAACGTTAAGTGCTTCATGGAGCCTCTTGGGAGTTTATGTTAAAGACTTTGGGTTTGGACCGGTGTCAGACTTCAGGTGCATGAGGTGGGTCTGGACAGTGTTCGCTGTCCGCAGGCAGACGGGAACATGCCCAGGCATGGTTCATGTAATAAACTGATTCCACAGCAAATTGGAGCAGACCACAGCAGTTGACGTTTCACCTCAGAAGCTGTGCTCCTCACACCGGTGAAATCACAGCAGTCGCTCCTCGCTCACTCTGCTCATGCTATGCTTCGCGCATACAATTAAGCGAACAGGAATTATGAGTTAAGGTCCCTCAAGGTTGGGCTGTCCAGCCTTTCCGGCCCTGTCCACACGACGATGCAGTACTGCTCCAAAACTGTTATTTAGTTACTTGGACATTAATATACCATTTCTACGGTTTTCAAAATCACCATAAAAGTCTGTCTTGTGGTCCTGATTTGGTTTGCCATCTCATGCTCCATGGCTCATTCAGCTCCTCTGGACCTGAAGTGCTTCCTCTGCAGTTGGAAGTTCTGCCAAACGCTTTGGATATGGGTCCCTGGCTGCTTTTTGTAAGAATGAATTGGATTTCTGCATGGCGGTTATGATTGAGAAAAGCACGTGTGGGAAAAGTGGAATGAGAGGTTTGGCGTAGGGAAAGGTTGTTAAGGTCAATTGTTAATATATATTAAAAAAGACATCTTAACATTAGAAATGTAATGGAGCACTCAAACTGTTTGGCTCCCAGAGCTTTCATACAAATAGTACTACATTTTTATAACTCCTGCAATAAATAGTAATGCAGCATGAAATGCAGCACAAAAAACAATTTCTTGTGTGGTCTTGACGGAGGACATGGATGTTGTGGTTAGAGCCCCATTCGTCTAATGATATGTGAGCATTACTGTGGTACTGTATTAGATTTTCTTGAAACAGGATCCTTTGATTAAAATAATGACAAAATTATTAGTGATGAGGCTAGAAGGAAGAGGTTGTGGTTGACCGCAGAAGTTTATGCGAATATAGTCAATCATATCAGTTTGTCTCTCCTTCTGGCTTCGGCACTTCTTAGTGTGTGGGTCTGCATGTGTGTGTCTGTATGTGCTTCTGTTAGCCAAAAGCACTGCAGGCCCGTAGTTTTTCACAGTCCATGTGGTTTTGGAGCCATGTAAATGCTCTGGAGACTTAACAGTATTGGGTTGTGGTCCCTCGCCAGCAACCACAAGGCATGACAGCAAAGCCAAGCAGAGGACGAGAGCCAGACAGCGACTGTCTGTGTGTCAAGATAAATGGAGACACAAGTTCCCTAGTCTCTCCGGTTTGACGATGATGACAAGCTCACAGAGCATGGTGGGAAAACTGATACAAGGTGGAGGTTGGAGCATACATTGGTTTTCGATTTTAACACCAGTTCCAGGTGTGGTTTTACAGACACTGCCAGCCATTTCAATATTGGATGACTGGCTAAGTGGTGCTGTCATGTCAGCTGATTTTGTGCTCAATTGATCCTGAAGTCTATCTGTTTGAATTTCAATGATGCGTTTAAATGGCGTAGGCCTGGTCGGGCTTGTTCATTGTATAGCTGCACTGGGAACATTGCACATTGGCGGCCCCAAATGGCAGTGAGAGGCAGCTGTTTGAGTTATTTGACTATCTTTTAGACTTAAGACATCATGCAACGTGCTGCCAGTGAACTGCACACGGCACGCTCATGTTTACCGCCCCGGACGGTCTGTGATCGCTTTATACCAAAGGCACGAGAGAGACAACAGATCTAACGCTGGAGAGTCCAGCTTTCTGGTTTTTGCTGGCTTGCTGCCGTTAAGGAGTTTCGATTCATCCCTTCCTGTGAAAGGAGATAATTTCCCACCAGTGACCGTACCCGACATCGGAATTTAGGTCGAATCTACGTCTCAGTTTGAGGGATGGGACACTTCTCTCTAGTGCAGCAACACTTCCTGATTTAGGCTGATAAGACGGGTGTATTTTTACAATTAAAGATCCCAGATACATTTTTTACAGATTAGAATTTTGTAAAAAACATGAAATTGATTTCATTGCAAGCTTTGGATGGACACTTTGGATGGCTACATTTAATTCGATTTGACCGACGTTCCTATTTACACACAGCTACTATTTATGTTAATAATCTTTGACCATTGCCTGAGATTTCATGGTGAGCCAGTGGATCAGGACAGCTTTAAATGCATTCTCCTTTCATTGCAAACACAACAAAACATGAAGTCATAAACAGGGTTGCCACAGAAGCGCTAGAGGTGCCTCAGCAAAAGCCCCACAACTTTTGACATGTCGAGACCAGAATTTAAAAAGCACTGTTGCTACTTTTGGCAGCAGATTGTTCCCTCAGGAAATGTATTATGTTACCCATGTGGGATCTGCAAAGTCGAGTGTGGGCTCAATTATACGCGAAGTGTGTAGTTGGAGCCAATTGGCTTCGGTCTGAGATCTGTTTCCTTACGAACAGACCAAGAAATTGGTACTCAGAAGGTGAGTAGAAAAGAATTTATCGGTTGAGTAAGAAACTGACATTTTATTATGACTTTTGTGTTTTCAAACCACAGCAACGGACCCCTGATGATACGCCTCCAGTCGTATTGGATGTCAATAGTTTTCTAACAGATTGGGAAATATGGGAGGGGGGGATACCAAGGCATTCTGGTTCAGATAAGGAGAAATATAGCGCTACACCACAATATTGCTTTTAAAAAAATGTGTTGTTGGTTTAATTTTAGGGGTACATTTTCATTGTTTTGGCCACTACTAAAAACATTGCCAAACAAATAAAAATAATGGTTAATAATAAGAAGAAAGAATATTTGAAGCATTTGCCTGAAATTCACTTCATTTTCTCTGTTGTTTTTGTCTGATTTGTTCCCAAGGGAAGCGACGAAGACTTTGAAAAGGTGTACGAACAGTGCGTGAGATGCTGCAAAGCGTTTTTGGAGAGCAACTCCTAACAACATCTGACCTCACTTGATCTGTCCTGACTCTGTTGGATGAACATCAGTAATCGCATCACTTCAGTTGCAATACGCTTTGGCCGTGTCACACAAACAACTCATCAATATAGCCCACTGTGGATATCACAGACTGACCACCAGAACAACTTGTTCAGTGTCGTCATTGTTAGAAAAAAAAACCCCGCCGTGTAGAATTAGAACAGTGCTGCTTGGAGGAGTTTGTTGACTGTTAATTCAGGTGATTGTTAAAAATAAATTCATTGATGAAGACCATTACGGAGATTTTTTTTTTCACACAAAACATGCATCTTTACAAGGTAGATGTAATTCAGACATAAGCCTAAGCACCTTTGTCAATATAATAAGGCTTCAGTATGAAGATGATATTGCATGACCGGAGATCTTGGGGGTTCATGGTGCAGGGTCAAAGGCCGACACTAGGGGTCAAAGTTAACGACAGCCTTAATGCTAATCTTGATGGGTATTTTGTTGGGTGTTCGGTGGGTTGAGTCACTTTCTTGCCACTACTTTTAGTGTTGGAATGCATCTCCTTATACCTGACCTATCTATACATGGTATTCTAAAATAGAAACAAAAATATCATTAGATTACCAGCTTTTTCACATCTCAATAAAATGAGTTTTATTACCTGGACTATTGATTTCTTTGAATAAAGCAATGGCAATGACCAAAACAATGAGATCTGTTCTCACTGATGACCACTGAAACCTCTCCTCCCTATAGCAATGAAAGTTACTCTGCTCTGTCTCAACTACCACTAACTTCTGAGATGTAGGACACAGCACAGCCCATACAAATAAAAACGGATTTAAATGTGATTCATGTGCACATGACTGTGGTTTCGTCATAGTGAAAATAGAGAAAGGGCTGTAAAACATGAAGGAGGGGCAGAGCGAGCCTAAATGTTAGAGAAGCAGGCTTGTGACCAGCATGTTGTCATAACTCCAGACAGGCTGGGAACTACCTTTCAGTTCCCTAGGCATTTAACGCCCAACTGCTCCAGTAAAGCTGCTCGGTGGTCAGCAGTAGAAGACTTTGATTCTGGGCGGCTTCTGTGTGTGTGTGTGTGTGTGTGTACATATGAGTGTGTAGTAGGGCTTTCACTGAAAAAGATCCTGCATGCTGAGCAAACTGTTCCTGGATAAAGGTTAAAAAAAAAGGGAGATATTGATTTATTTGCTGGCCTAGATCAGTCAAAAGATAGTTCTTAGATTGGACGGTGTGCTCCAGTCTATGCTTATTAGAGGGAATACCGCTCAAGTACAGCATTTCAATATATTATTCCCCCTGCCTTAGGACATTTGAGCCTGTATTTGGGAACATTCGCTACTGGTTCCCATGACCAGAAACGGGGAAGAAATGTGACCTGCCCTTCATCCTATTCTGTTTCGTCATATCGGTGTGAAGCTCCATAGAAAACAAATGGAAAAGATGCAAAAGGTGACATTATGCCTACCCAGGATGGGTTTCAGGGGACAAGGGTACATGTTTTGGTTCAGAACTGTTAGCTCTACTTGTGTATATGGATCATGTGGAAGTAAAAGTTACAATAAATATTCTGTAAGTCAACAAATTAGTGTGATATCACAGATTAGAATCATGGTTGTTCGTTTTTTTAGATTGTGATGATAGTTCTTAACAAATGTTAGACTCTCCTAGGCCATACTAAGCATATGTGAATTAAATTGGCTGGTATTCCCATTTAAGGCTGTGTGCAATGACAAATGGAAAAGACTAATAGTTAATAATAGTTGCAAGAGAAAGCGGAGGGACATTTAGGAGAAAATATGCAGTTGAATTTCTAAGTGGGAAGGTTACTATCACACAACATAAGCATTACTAACAGATAATTGCCATGCTGAAAGACTTATGCAAACACACCCTGGTACAAGGGAATGATGTCTACAAAGCACAACTTAATTTTGAAGTGCTCCAAGCAGCATGAGTGTTTGCTTACATTATCATTTAACCAAAACAAATGAATATTTATAGACAAATATTTGTTCCCTCAAATATTCATTCTCTAGCAGTTATGTATCCTCTGTGGGGAATAATACATAGCATTAGCAAGACTTCTTCAACAAGAACCTCTGGCCCAATTTGAGCATAATTAAGGCTGTGATACTTTGACTCCCAGTCTGGGAAATGTTGGAGTGGATTTGCAAATTACCGCTGTTGCTAAAAAAAACCATTTCCCATTCTGCGACGTGGCCTTTTTAAACGGTCTCTCTATAAACACACCAGTGGAGGTTTGACCGGCCAAAGACTCTTGTCCCAGGACTGGGTCCAGTCATTTTGTCATTCAGGGGGCATTTCAGATTTCCAGCTGAGAATGTAAGGGAAAATACTGCAAAAACAAACACCATTCATATTTGTACCAATCTTCTAATTTATTTAAATATATTTCATTTTTAAATATATATGTTTTTAACACCCATTTGTTATATGCCAGACACTTTAATTTATGGTAGTTAGATGGATTCCTCTTATGCTTTGTTTTACAATATGTACATATTGCACTCGGTTAAAATGTTCATAGCCTACATTATGTACAGCGGAAACTTGTGACAACTTGAATATATAAATATATAATGTACCACACTCAACCAAGAGTCACAGGAGGGCTGCGACTTACAACTTTTGACTGCAACGACCACTTAAGATAGCGTCTCTGTTTTCAATATGTCTTGCGAAGACATCAAGAGGCAAAGAAATGTTCATGCGGTTAATAATTTAATCACAGTTCTCAGTGTGAGCACAAGTGGGTGAAGGAATGCCGTGACTGCCGGGGTCTGAGAGAGCCGTTTGTCCAGTAATATAGGTAGTGCAGAGAAGAGGTGGCGGGCTCAACCCAAAACATGAAGACACCGCAACCGATTGCAGAAGGCATGTCACGCCTCACGTACTAAAAATACTACTTACATTTGGATTCTGTTCTTTGCTTTAGGAAATGAACAAAAAAAAAAATCCCTTTTTGTTTTGGCAAAAAAAAAAAAGCTGGAAAAAGGCCCCAAGTCGGTTTTGTCAGCCACTGGTTCTTTTTCTTCTACCCCTTTGTTTTTCTTCTTCTGTTTCACCATCTATATCTTGGTCTGTTGTTGTTGCCTGGTCGCTTCCACCTGTGGGAACAAGTGGTGGCGGCCCACCGTCAAGGCCAGGCAGGGCAGTGGGTGGTAGTAATCCATGCCTCGGTAGAACAGACCACTCTGGAGGAGAATACTGTGCCTAATAGCAGTCGGGGGGCTGGTCAGAGTATGTTAGGCTTCCCTGTTACTGTCCAAGGCACTTCAGTTTTCAGAGTTTTTTTCTTCTGGATAGCTCGGGTTTGGCTTCAACCTATAATGAAAAGGAAGTGAAATTTTAGTGCTGTCTCAAGACTTGGCAGCGCCCGAAAAATTCTTTCCCCTCCAGAAAGAATCATGAAAAATAAATCAAGACGCGAAGTGATTTGCCAAACTTGTGCTGCTTTTGCTGTGCCGCAGCTATGTATTGACACAGCACGCATATCACTGCTTTCAACAATTGTCTTGATGTATGTCTAAGACTGAGAAAAACATTGTCTCTGCACTGAAAAACTTAAATGGCCTAGAGAAAAGTGTATCTGTTTGTAGTTTAGGACACCGCAACTGCACATTGAACAACATGTAACTATGTCACTGATTGATTTAGTCAGATGCATAATCATCTGAAATAGGGATTTTCTGCTAAGTAACCTCAGAAAAAGTCACTTGTATTACTCTGTTAGCCCTATGCTTGCATAGGAGTCAGTCATAATCTCTCTCATTTTTAGCTTCACATCTGTCTGATGCATGATGCAATTTATTGGCACATGCTATATTCCAGTGGTGCCATATATATTTCAGTTTGTACGCCTTGTCACATGCTCTTTTAACTGGGTAATTACACACACGATACCACAGATGCATTTAGCCCCCCTGCACTCTTTGTTTTCCTTCGTCTAACAATCACAACACACTGGGACTTTGACTATATGTCCTGCGCACACACATCTCCTCTCACTGAAATGAAGCATTCATGACAGAATGAATGGGAAATAGACCTGGTATACCTTGTGTGCGCTACCCCTCTGTGCACTGTGGGCTGCCCGCTAGCCGCGTGAGAAGCCGCGCACATCTTTTGAAGTCTGAAAAGAGAAGATGAAATGGAAGACACTTAGAAAATATACATGTGAGGCGGAGGCTTTTTAGCCACGCTGTATTGCTATCAACCAGGAGGAGCGTATCTCATTATGGGGTGAGTGTGGCTGCAGGTTACTTACATGCAGGTATCGTGCAGTCCCTGGTGTTGTGGTAGAGTCTGTACACATGCTTCCTGCACTTGGGACTGAAGTACAGAGGACCTGAAAGAGAGCAGGTTTTCAGATGAGTTCCAGGTCTCCAGCCACCTGACCTAACATCCATTACATTGCCATTACCCAAGGCTATAACTCCTGACTCTTATATCTGACTTTCTTGCCCCTGCGTCCCCCAACATCTGTCTGTCACTCTTTCTTTCAGACATTCTGCTTTCTCTCTCTCTCTCTCTCTCTCTCTCTCTCTCTCTCTCTCACACACACACACACACCAGTCACATATGCACAGTGCTACAATGGGTTCCAATGAGGCTCATGCCTTACCTGTTAAGTGTTGTAGAAACTTCTGTTTCCTTCTGAGGTCTCTGGGGAATATTTCTGTTGAAGATCAGAGGATGGAAAAGGAGCATCAGCTTCAAAACTGCATGTTTGAACCTAATAGCTTTTAAACAGATTAGAGCTCTGCAGATATTGGAATGACAGTGCGCAAATTCATTATTATAGCCATTACTCTTCTCAAAGTGGATTTTCACCACCTCGTTGGTGGTAAATAAAAAGTGGGTTAACTATGACTTCCAGTCAGTGATCATCATAAGGCAACCAACCACCAATATAAACAAAAACTAATCACACTTCCATAAAAACATTCATGTTCTCCTTAAAGCCAAGCCTCGTGTAACTTACATCAGTTTGATATTACTATGATACATTCTGAGTTTACAGTTTGAATTGAAAAAAGGTGGGTGAAATATTCCTCAGCATCCCTGTTTATACAGCATCCTCTCCAGATCCACGGGTGCCGCCCAGATGCCAAGACGCCACTCACCGATAATTTGATCCCCTCTGTCTGATTTGAGGTTGCGTAAATCCCTTGGCTCCGCCGGAGTCTGCCTCACCGGGGACGTTATCGGGGAAACCGTTTTTGCGCTGTTCCGACCCCGGCTGTCCTCCACGTGTCTCACGATGTCCGCTATCCGCCTGAGGCTCTGCGCGTCCCTGCCGGACGCCGTCGGGGCCGCCGTGGGCGCGCTCACGCCACAGTGGCCGGTAAGAGTGCACATCAGCAGCACCAGTCCCATCGTGACGGGCTTGCGCAGTCCGCTCATAGCTCCCGTGGACTTGAGGGGGAAAGTGAAGTCCTTCTCTGTCGCTTTTGGGATGAACTTGAACCAGACACCTGCAAGAGAGGAACGAGTCACACAGGCGTCAGTCCACTAAAACTTCCAGAACCCGCTTAGATCCACTAGCCTACATTTCTGCGGACAAAGTGAATAAATGACTGATGAGTGACAAGATACTATTTTATCAGTGTGATAAAGAATCAGACGAAGCCTATAGGTCACCATGCTTGTCCTGAATCTTTTTTTATAGATAGGCTTATGGCGATTTTTTTGCTTAATCTTTGCTCTCCATCATAATAATAAAAACTACAAGATCAAAGTTGGACTCACTTAGGCTAAGATATGGCAAGTGCACGGACCTTGCCATACCCAACTGGCGCCAGTGGAGTCACAACCCGCAAACACTTTCACTTAACTTTTAAAGTTATTCGCCTAATTGTCGGTCCCAGATATTCTGATGATCTTCTGATGCCCCATTCATTTGACATATCCCGATAAATCACATTCTCCATATTGTGATCATAAAGCCAATTTCACCATGCATTCTTAAGAATTCAAGTTTCGAGGAATTCACCGCAATTTTGGCCAGAGCTATAGGCTATAAGAATAAATCACTATTGACTAACTCCAGGTTTGTTGGCAGCCTGTATGCCTTGTCCACCCGAGAGGGGCTTTAGCGATGAGGCATTTGTGTGAACACGTTTTTCAAACAAACTGGATGAAATGATTTTAATCAGAGGAATTGAGGACGAAAAAGTGTTGCAAATCGGTCATTACCTTTCGGCCTCTTGAAATGTGAAAACTCCCTGTGCGTCCAACAGTGATAAAATAGAAATAAAGATCAGTTCAGGTTCTTGGTAGTACTGTCCGGTCCCAAGTCGCCTACGTCCTTTTCAAATCACTTCTTCTGTAGGAAAAATAACAGCTTTTGAAGTTAGAAGTGTAGTTGATCAGCATCTAGTCATCCTCTAATCCTTGGCCGACTGGGGAGAGGTTGGAAAAACAACTGAGGATCCGTTTGTCCAACTCCTGTGCGCGCCTCAGCTGAAGTGTCCGATCCTTTGCCAAGGTGTAGCTCACTTTTTATTCTGGCTCGTAGACGTATCGACCTGTCCCTTGTGGGTTACTCCGCCGTGCCTTTAATTACAAGATGCATTATGGGCACTCCTGAAGAGGAAAGTCCGTTAGTTCCCGACCATCACTTGTATGCTGTGTGAAGTTTTCTGCGCCCCCCTCCTTTCCGTTACTCCACTTATATCTGCAATACGCGGTTACAGGAAGCGTTTTTCTGCTTTTCCCTTCGACAGAAATTTCCAATCAGCCCGACATACACCACCGACAGATACCGGCATCTCCAGTGGAAATGCTCTCATAACCTCCTTGCGATTCTCAGAATCTCTTTTCGATCCATGTTGCTCGCGCGCTTTAAATCCATAATGGAGATTGCAACACAATTACGCACCGTTAGTGATCATTGTTTGGAGATCAATTACGCACCGATTTTGAAAGCCTGTTGCACTGGCAGTTTTCTGGTCGGAGCAGCGGACCACAAAGCATAGCTGAGGTTTACCCCTACTCCTCAGTGTGGATTAGTTTGTACGAGCCTACCGTCGGTGGTACAACTCCCTTTAAGTGAAGGCGTGCAATTGGCTCCCATACTGTATTTCCCTCCCCCTCAAAAGTGATTGAGTATTTTGCTATATTACAAAGACACGATAAGACAGAGCAACATATTACAAAACCACGAAAATAAACTTGATGAAGCACCACAACTTCCAAAAGCAGCGCAGACTAGTTATATAGACGTATAAGACCTAATTTAAAACGCATGACTTTTAACGGCTTGGTGAAAACTGTTGTCTTCTCGGAAATCCTCATGGAAACCGCACACTCATTTCACTCTTTATCTTATCTGATCACCAGATTTCACATACTGATATAGGGAAACCTCGTGGCGTTTGGCCACAGAGCTGCCTGACCGAGTCAAACACCTCCTGTGGCCGTGCGTAAAAACCTTGGTGCTGAAAGGACAGCGCGCAGTGGCACCCAGCTGCCAAACTTACACACCATGCCCTGCATCTGCTCAGCGGTGTTGCGTGGTAATGCGTTACAGTAATGTGTTATACGAGTAGTGTAACGGATTACAATGCATTTCAGTAACCAATGATAAACACAAGTCACCCCCTCTAATATCAGATCAAAGTTGAAGTGTATATCCCACCTTCCATCCCCAGATTCGTTTTCACAATTAGCTGACATCCTCTCACACAGAACTTTGATTGGGAAAAGTTAACTTTCTGGAACTATTGGAAATATTCCCAGTACTTTCATTTTATCAATGACAAGAACATTAGACATCGGCGCTATTCGATTTCTCCGATGATTCACCGGAGAGGTAACTGAGTTATCTTCGTTTTTGAAGGCCAGAGGAATATGCAGAGGAAATATGCTAGATGACAGGTGCGATTTAATTTTTTTTTTTACCCCGGATGAACGACCAGAGTCCTGGGAAGGAAAACCCGCATAATGATCAATGTTTCCCCACATAAATCTATAAACTATCATCATTAGGCTACTATTAAGATCAGAGCTAGATTGTGCTGTTCCACACTGTGCTGCACATCAGCCGCCAAGTGCCACATCAAACCAAGAGGCGGATTACAGATTTGTAGATACATGCCATCACAACACATTCCAGTCAATCCTTTGGCTCAGCGACACACCAACTAGACCCATCATACTGTGAAAGATACTTCTGCTCTCTGTTAAACTAGACGTGTCCTTTGCCATTAAATCCATAAATTGAACACAAATTCATTTCATCATCTAAATCTTTGTCATAATCACATTATATTCTTGACTTGCAGATGGAAAATTTGCTTTTTTTAGAGCATTCTTTCATTTAGATTGTAATTCAAACTGTGTTTTTTATTGATATCTTACTCCAGCCATTTAGTGAAAAATGCAAATGTAATAAAGTTTTTACAGCCTCATAAGCTGTCACATGCCATCAGTCCATGCGTAAAACCTTCAGTCAATAAATTGAAAAAATATGTCTTAAATTCAGTGAATTACCATGTAATCAAAGCCAGCAGTTGGGCGACGCTGTTTCAGCAGGGGGCGCCATACTGCAATCACTGAACCTTTAAATAGTCACAATGTTTTTCATTTTATACTGAGTTTAAACAGGCTTATTCTTTGCATGTAGTTATCCATCTTGTCCCAAATACCAGAACTTTACTCACATTTTCGCTGGATTTAACTTTAATGAACTTTTATGAACAGTCCAGGTAGTGGAATAAGGGAAGTGCTAACACTGTACAGGGAAACTGGCACACTCAGTTTACATCAAAGTGAGGTCAATGGGCCTTGTCTGCAAAGCATATCATCCCCTTGGGCGACATCATTCAATCGTCCTGGTCCATTCTGCAGCAGACAACATTGCATGCAACGTTTCTATTTAAGCTTGTGTGGGAACAGTTGTAAATTCAGTCTGACTCGTTTGAAACAAAAAAATAAAATAAAACAAGTAAAACCCATGAGAGCAGAGCCAAAAAATATTGGGGGGGGGGGGGGGGGTTACGAGTGGGTTCAAATGACAGATGATGGCAAAGGGAGAATGATGAACTGCTGCATTATTGTCACATTTGTATGCTGGTAAATCATCTGGTTAGCATGTGAATTAAGACATTAGTGAGTTGTTAGAAGAACTGTTATTTTGATTTTTTGCTTTGGCAAACTTTTGTACATTTTTGGAAAGCTCTGCTGCGCCTCATCCTCTTCAGCCGGTGTGTCTAGTGTGCTCTCTGAAATCTTTGAAAAACTGACACTGAACACATGCAACTGAGAGAATTATGATATTGCTTGTTCAGTGCCAGAGTATCCTCAGTTACTCACAATGCCAATTTATGATTTGTGTTTAATTGTCCATTAAGCAGCTACAACACCATGTCTGAATTATTACCACATGTAACTGCCAGCTAGCTCTCTGTAACTGTGAATTATGTCCAAAACATTGTCTTCTGTGCATACAGTAGATATAGCATTTAAAACCTGGACTGTTGTGTAAGCTTGTTTTATCCAGAATCTATGTGCATGCAGCTGTATGACCTTGTTTAACTTGAATGCGGTCACATGTTAAACTGTGCTGTCCAGTGCGTGTAACACCCTGAGTCATATTCAGATGACCTCCCACTTCCTCAGTTTTCTTCGGTTTTCACATGCATTACAGTGTAGCACATGGACCAAAGCCTTAAATATGAACAGGGATGTAGCAGAGGTCAAGTACCTAAACCCAATTTACGCCACTTTCTGAAATAGAGTTTCCCCACCATAAAAAGCTCTAATCTAAATTTCTACTATTCATTATAGCAAGAAATATTAGGCTGATGAAAGCTGGATACAAATATATTTTTTAAGAAAATAAAACATAAGCTCATGCTATTCTGAAAATGTCGGTCTAATAGTTTTTATTAGAGTTCATACCTATTTTTTCATTCACCACATCACTGGTATGAATGAACCACATGTGGTAAACCTCATATATGCGGCGAGGTGGTCACTGGTATGAACATGCTGATTGTCTCTACTCAGTGAGCTGTTGGACAGGCTTGTCCATTTCTTGCTGAGTTTCTGCTATTTTTTCTTTCTGAAATACAACTTGACTGATTAAAGGAGGATGTGGCCCTCTCTTTAACCTGTGGACGTGCCTTTTTACGCCTGACCGCCCTGTCCGAGTTGAAAATTCCACTTCCTTAAGGTGTTATTCAAGGGCAGTTTCTCATCTTTGTCAGGGAGCGAGGTCTTCTCCGGTCCCGGCCGCAGCAAAGGAACCCACGTCTGTAATCAAGGATGTTGAAATATTTTCATTTTGCGAGGGTCAGGCACACCGACACCTTTCAGAAAAACAAATGTTAAACTGACTTGGTCTTAAACTTGGACACATCCTTTAACAGTGGAGTGAAAATAGAAAGAAAGCTCACTGTACGTGCCCCAACCATATTTCCATCTACTGAAAGGAATTGGTGTTTTGTCTATGCCACAAAAAAACCCCAGTCGGGCTTCCTTCAGGCAGACAGCATGTTGACTGACATCCACAGTAAAGGCCCAATATGTCTGGCTTTGGGGATTGGCCCATCTCCCTCTTTCACACATGTAGGCTTGTGATCTTGTATCTATTATACCCATTTCCTACCTAAATGACTAACTGCTGTCCTGCCACTGGTATCCATGCAAGAGTTTCTCTCCATGTGTTTCTGGTCAGAGGAAATCCTCCTTGGATATAATACAGATCCCTCCAGCCTCTTGCTGCTCTCTCCTCTGCTATCATTTCAAGTGTATGATTCTCTTTATCTCTCTCTCGCTCTCTCTCTCTCTCTTTCCTTTTCTCTCATTCCTTCTCTCTGTCTTTCTCTCTCCATGTCACTCTCAAACATACGCACAGTGCGAAGTTATTGATCATTATTGCACTGGCCAATTCACACAGCCTGTTGCTGACCACTGATGGTCCTGACTGTTTCCACTTATCTTTCGCCATCTATCACTACCCTTAATCCCACTTTCGTCCTTTGCTTTGGTCTGCTTAGCTTAGGTCATCATTTTGCTGCATGGCCAACCATCTGCTTCTCTCGCTCTCTCTCTCTCTCTCTCTCTCTCTCTCTCTCTGTCCCGCCTGTTCTCCACCTCCCTCTCTCTCTTTTCTTCACATCTCCTTTCCTTCTCTTCACCTCTCCATCATCTCAACTGTTTGTCACGGCAACTTGTTGCACAACAGCCTGTATATATAAGCACAGTTCTTCTATAGAGGTGAGAAGCAGTGTGTTTTTTTTTTGTTTTTTTTAAATATTTTTATTCCAGGATAGCAAAGTGGAGACCAAAATACAACAGGCATAACAACACTTTACCCCCCCCTTTTTTTTTTTTTCCCTAACCCCATATACCCCCCACCCTTTAGCTCTTACTGCCTATATACAGCCTACGAAAGTTAATGTAGAAATTAATACATGCGTATACATATATATCTACAAGCAAACACATAAATCTACATACACACACATATATGCACATACGACTGTGTACATATATATACGAGTATCTGCCTATCTATATGCATATATATTTAAATGAACAAATGAATAAATAAATACAAAATAATTAATACATTTAAAAATAAATAAGTAAATAACAAAAAAAAACAAAAACAAAAAAGAATACATGGATAAATAAATAAATAAAAGGATAAATAATGACCTTATGGATGCATCAGCATTTATATACAGTAGTGACGTAGTGGATAATTTAAAGTATGGGCAGAAAGTTAGGCCTAATTGTTTCGTAATATGACATCATGGGGTCCCAAATTGTGTGGAATTTTTCTATTGACCCTCGGGTGAAATATTAAATGTTTTCCAGATTAAGGTATAGCATTAGGTCTTTAATCCAAAGTGAGGCGTTAGGTGGCTTTGTAGATTTCCAATCTAACAAAATTCTCCTCCGAGCTAGGAGGGAAGCAAAGGCAATTATGTCTTTAATATTCCATGTTAGTGAAACATCATCACCTGGGACCCCAAAAATGGCAATTTCAAAACTAGGCTGTATGACTATGTCATGCTTTAGATAAGGTGTTAAAACAAGTGGACCATTCACTCTCCTCTGTCAGCTTGGGGCAGGCCCATAACATGTGAGTCAAGTCTGCCTTGGCAGAGTGACACCGATCACATCTATCATTAATATCAGAATATATCCTAGATAGTTTAGCTTTGGTGTAGTAGCAACGGTGAACAACCTTAAACTGTATTAAGCCGAGACGAGCGCAGGATGTAGTTCCATTCACTCTCCTCATGATGTTCTTCCAGGTTTCATCTGAAATCTCTCCTCCCAGTTCTTCTACCCAGTGAGTTCGAATTTTATTAAGCGTTACATTCCTAAGAGATAATATGGCATTATAAATACTTGAAATCAGACCTTTGGAATGCAATGGGATTTTAAGAATCAAATCAATTCCTGAATGTGATGGTTGGATAGGGAAGGCTGGGCTGTGGGTGCGAACAAAGTGACGTATCTGGAAGTATTGAAATTGAATTTGGAGATTGAATTTGTCCAGTAGAAGATTAAAACTGGCAAATGTTCCATCTATGTAAAGATCACTGAACTTGAAGAGACCTAACTTCTGCCATGTTGTAAAAGTGGAATCCAGTTTAGCAGGAAGGAATAGGTGATTATTGCATATGGGACTCTGGACAGAAACATCTAACAGATTCAAATTTTGTCTGAATTGTGACCAGATCTTAAGGGTGGAGGCGATGACTGGGCGTGTCGTATATTGTGAAATTGGAAATGGCAACTTGGTTGTAACCAAGGAATGGAGTGAAATTAGCAGACAAGAGTTTTCCTCCACTTTGCACCAGTCTGTCTTTGGAGATTGTGTCCAGTATATACTTTTTTGTATGTTAGCTGACCAGTAATAATACATAAGGTTAGGGAGAGCTAACCCCCCCTGTTGCTTAGGTCTTTGGAGAAGTTCCATGCGTATTCTAGGTTTGTTGCCGCCCCATATGAATGGTGTTAACAATTTATCTATCGACTTAAAAAAGGATTTTGATAGAAAAACTGGGAGACATTGAAATAGATATAAAAACCTGGGTAGTAAATTCTTTTTCAAACAGTTAATCCTACCAGCAAGAGAGAACTGCAACAAATCCCAAGTCTTGAGGTCAGACTTAAGTTTATTAACGAAGGGTACAAAGTTTTCTTCATAAAGGCCTGAGAAGGTTGTAGTTATATTAATACCCAAGTATTTAAAACCGGATCTAGACATTCGGAAAGACAGGTCCGCGTCTGTAATCTGGAGAGCTAGGTTGTTGATAGGGAAACATTCACTTTTATGTAAATTTAGTTTGTAACCTGAGAAAATGCCAAATTGATGTAGCATTTCCACTATAGTGGGGCCGCTGTGAACAGGGTCAGAAATATATAATAATAAATCATCAGCATATAAAGACACTCTATATCCTATACCTCTTCTATAAATCCCATGAATGGAATGTGAGGATTTAAGCATTATAGAAAGAGGTTCTATGGCTACAGCGAAGAGTAATGGACTCAGTGGGCATCCTTGGCGTGTAGCCCTTGAGAGCGACTGCGAATGCAAATTATTAGTAATCGCCGATGCTTTTGGGGAGGAATATAGGAGATTAATCCAAGCGATGATTTTGGGCCCGAAACCAAATTTTCTTAAAGTGGCAAATAAGTATTCCCATTCAACTCTATCAAATGCCTTTTCTGCATCCAAGGAAACAACCACCGCAGGGAGTTTCTTGGATGCGTCAGAGTGAATGACATCCAGCAGTCTGCAAATATTAGTAAAAGAGTGACGACCCCTGATGAAACCAGACTGATCAGTTGAGATTATATTTGAAATAACTGTGTTCATTCTGGAAGCGAGGATTTTGGCTAGTATTTTCACATCCACGTTTAGCAAAGAGATGGGTCTATAAGAGCTGCATTCTAATGGATCCTTGCCGGTTTTAGTAGGAGTATAATGGATGCCTCAGTGAGGGTCTGAGGTAGAACCTTTTGGGTTAAAGAGTGTTCAAACATGTCAAGGATCAGGGGGGCTAGTTTAGTCTGAAATTTTTTGTAGAATTCAATTGGATACCCGTCTGGTCCTGGAGATTTCCCACTTTGCATTGTTCCAATTGAGTTTTTAACCTCCTCTAGCTTCACAGGTTCATCTAGTGTTTCTTTCAAATCAGGGTTAATAGTGGGGACAGTTAACTTACTAAAAAATTCTAACATAGTAGAGTTATCATCAGGGAATTCTGACGTATATAGATCAGAGTAATATTTTTTTAGAGTGTTGTTGATTTCAGCTGGAACTGATGTCAGGTCCCCCGAGTTACTGCGAATCTGTGAAATGAGTTGGGATGCGGATCTACATTTTGCCTTTTCTCCATGTTCGTATACATATCCTCGTGTGCGGAGCAGGTGTTTTTCAATTTTATGTGTTGATAATAAGTTATACTTTGTTTGAAGACCCACCCTTTCCTTGTATAACTCTGGAGAGGGGTTTTTAGAGTATTGGTGGTCTATCTTTGCTATAGAATCAGTGAGTTGTTGTTATTGTTGTTGATTTCTGTCTTTATTACGAGATGCAGTGTATGATATAATTTCTCCCCTAATTACAACCTTGAGTGTCTCCCAGAGTATAGATGGTGAAATTTAGTCCTGTTTGTTAATAAAAAATTGTCTAATGCAGTGACAATCTTAGTACAGAAATATTTATCAGCCAGTAGAGCTGTGTTTAATTGTTTTGACTGAAGGGAGCAGGTTTCTATCTATGAAAAAATAATCAATCCTTGAGTATGAGTGATGGACATGTGAGAAAAAGGAAAATTCCTTTTTAAATGGGAAAAGAAATCGCCAAGGGTCTATACAACCTGTCTGAGTCATGAATCTGGATAGGGCCTGAGCCATTTTAGAGGGAGATACTGATTTGGGGTTTGAGCGATCTAAAGCTGGGTCCATCACACAATTCAAGTCTCCTCCCAAAATTAGATGATGGGAGTTTAAGCTGGGCAATAAAGAAATAAGTTTGTTAATAAAACTCACATCATCCCAATTGGGGGCATAAACATTTACAAGGAGGAGAGGGGTGTGAAAAAGATTACCACTTACAATGACAAAGCGCCCTTGTGGGTCTGAGATTATTTCTGTTACATCAAATTGTATTTTTTTATGAATTAATATTGCAGTTCCTCTTGCCTTAGTATCAAAGTCTGAATGAAATATTTGTCCAACCCATGCTTTTTTAAGCCTGGTGTGATCTGCTCTACGCAAATGCGTTTCCTGCAAGAAAGCTATATCTGTTTTCAATTTTTTCAGATAAGCAAATATCTTAGGTCTTTTTATTGGCCCATTTAACCCTTTAACATTCCAACTTGTGAAAGGATGCAGAGTAACTATAACATAAATACAAGGTGCGGTACAGCAGGGAAAAAAAGAAAAAGTAAACGTAAAAAATATTCGTCTTATCTATTTTATCATCATATATGCACCTTTGGAACACATGTAGCCGCACCTATATATATACTATAGTTGGATGTATCAGCAAGGGTGAGGAGGCTGAGTATAGGGCTGTGGTGGGAAACTTTGTCACATGGTGTGAGCAGAACCATATGCAGCTCAACGTGGCAAAGACAAAGGAGCTGGTTGTAGATCTGAGGAGGGCCAAGGCACCGGTGACCCCTGTTTCCATCCAGGGGGTCAGTGTGGACATTGTGGAGGACTACAAGTACCTGGGAGTGTACATTGACAATAAACTGGACTGGGCTAAGAACACTGAAGCCCTCTACAAGAAGGGCCAGAGCCGTCTCTACTTTCTGAGGAGGCTGAGGTCCTTTAACATCTGCCGGACAATGCTAAGGATGTTTTATGAGTCTGTGGTGGCCAGTGCTCTCCTGTTTGCTGTTGTGCGCTGGGGCAGCAGGTTGAGGGCAGCGGACGCCAACAGACTCAACAAACTGATCCGCAAGGCCAGTGACGTTGTGGGGGTGGAGCTGGACTCTCTGGCAGCAGTGTCAGCCAGCAGCCTCCTACTCCTCCTCCCCCACACCCACCGTCAAATTTCTTATTTTTCTTATTTCTATATTATTGTTGTTATATATTGTAGTATAATGCACATACTACGAAACCCAATTTCCCCTCGGGGATCAATAAAGTATTTCTGATTCTGATTCTGATATATATATATATATATATATATATATATATATATATGTATGCACACACCCATGCACACACCCATACCCGTGCACAACTTGAGTACATGCATACACACATAGACATAAAGGCCATACACCCACCCACCCACACACACACACACACACACACTTTCGACTGCCAATAATGTCTTGCATTTACTCACTCTGTTGTCTTAATTGGCCTGTGTTGTGGAGGTTAACAGCATTATGGCAGGCATAAGCAAAATCAAATATAGGCCTAAGTTATAGTTCAGTACGGTAGTTAAGTTATAGTATCAGTACGGATAGTAGTAGAGAAAAAGAGAAAAAAAAAAAATTTTTTCCATCCGTGACGATATCGAAGCCTCATATTGGCCATTTGTGGAGTTCATAGTGTGAATGATTCGAAAGTTTATTCCTGAAGGCCAACTCGTTCATTATAGAAAGTTTTAGCCTCCTCTGGTGTTTCGAAGGTGAGGTTCTCTTCCCCGAATGTAACTCGGAGTCTTGCCGGGTGTAGTAGTCTGAATCGTATTCCTATATTTACGATACGCAAGTTATTCCTGCGGGACCATGTTCTCAAGGTCGTCTAAACGGTCCAGGAGTGAAGTGTTCTGAATCTGCAGGGATTTAATGGTGGCCTCAGCCTTGACCAGTCTTTCAAAGTTCTCGCCAGCTAAACATTCTGCTGAGGTAAGACGGGTCTGAAAACTTTGAACTGTTCCACGCAGCGAGTCAACTGAACTTTGTAGAGGTCTGATAGAGTCTTGAATGAGGACCGCCATGTCCTCTTTGAGGCTGATTCACTGTTTAACTGGCTCATGGATAGTGCATCTGCAACATTGTTTCTGTTTTGAGTTGCTCATTCCGTATTTCGTATTCCACTTTGTTATAATTGTTAGTTGCTCGTTGTAAAACTTGGTGTGCAAAAGATTAGATAAAGTTTTGAAGTGAATTAGTCGGGAGACGCTCTCACGCGTGTCGTTTCACCTACATCACAAACCGGAAGCAGTGCGTTTTTTAATTGCGTATGCATTTGCTGACCTCATATACTCATATTCCTCTGTGTCCAATCAGCCCGAACCTCAATAACCTCAGAACCTCTGTCTTTAATACTGGCGTAGCTTGAATTGAGCGTGGACAGTCATATTCCACTGCGATGTGTCAGTCATGCCAATATTTGGCTGCAATATCAACTTTGAAAAGTGAAAATATGTGATTATGATTAATATGTTAAGTGCTAAACTGTTTTTACTGTTGCTATGTTAATTGGCATATTTGTTGTTTCCATTATCAATATTGGACAATGTGTAAAGCGGTATGCCAAGGCCAGATGTTTCCTGGTTTGATCATTTCCACTAAGAATAGATTCCTTATGTACCCGCCTGCCAGAGTTGGCTTCGCCCTTTATCTCGCATTCTCTCGCAACATCCCGCCTTGATTGTCAAACATGCAATTGTCCACTATTTATATAAAGTGTTTTTTACAGATTCAATAAACTTTAAAGCATCATTGTCTTATGTTGTCAAAATGAAAAATGAGTGCATGTTTCCTGATTGCAAAATTGCAGGTTTTTGGTTGCAAAGTTCACACTGCTGAGCCAATAAGAAATGCGTGCCTCACCCCAGGGCCATAGAATGGAGGGAATATGAAAATATTCCCCACCAGAGTAAAAATAATGCTGGAAAGAGAAAAATGGACTGCAGCTGAAAGGCCTTTATTTACATATAGTCTGTGTTGAATCAAAATACTATACACCAAAGCGGGACTGCACACTTTGCGCCACCCCTCTTGTTCTGCCTCGGAGCAGCGTCAGTAGATTTACATAAAGTAGGAGTGGGAAACCTGCAGCAATCCGGTGGTAGCCTCTTCTCAGCGCTGTCACTGCACACTCACAAAGACTAGAGCTTGTCTTTGTGGTAGAGGTTAGAGAAGAAGGATTCACACTCAAAGGTTCTCAGTTGCCGGCTCAAATACCTCGACCGACCCAGAAAATCAAAAGCGTCAAAAGTGAATGAGAAACACGCTTCCCTCCCTCAACAGATGACGACTATGTCTGAATGTGAGTAACTGTATGAGTGTGAAGCACCAAGTCTCCCTGAACAGATAAAGGTCAGAAAAAGACGTATCTTTCCGCTCTGTGTGGGTGTGAATGCTGTACATGTCTGTGTGTGTGTAAGTTATAGAGAGAATGTGTACGTGATACATCGGTTTCCTTTGATGTTGAAAGCAGTGGGCAGATCAGCAATGTGGTGGGCGAAAGGGTATTACCACATGATTGCTGGTGGGATCACTTAAGCACATGGTCTGCATTAACAAACCAACGTCACCACCGCACACTGGATTGATCAAAATATCTATAGGTGTATGAGTAATTGAAATATACTCTAAGTACAATGTACTGTGTACAATACTGATAACGTACCTCCTCATACTAATATAAGTGATGCTGATGATGTATTGCACTAGCTTCTACAGCAATAGTATTGTAATACTATCACATACCAATTAAAAGATGTGAGATCGAATAGGAACTGTATCTCCCAGCTTCAATATTTTAGTTGTAATTACTTCACACATGTTTTATTCAGCTATGATATGGATCTATATGGTAAATCTAATGATTAGAGAACTGAGCTTCTGATTGGAATGCAAAGCATCAGAGTTTCTGCCCTTACAAAACAAGTCGAAACCCATATGCAGATTCAAACCACATGTACTTTTTGAACACGTTGGTTTACATATGTGAACATGTGAATTATTCCATGTGAAAATTACATTTTCACCTGTGGATTGTCTCTTTGCGTGTTGAATTAAGTTTTGACATGTGGAGAAGAGAAAAAAAAGAAAAAAAAGAAAAGCTTTTCGCCTACGAATTGAAATTTTCACATCCAAAGTAAAAACTGTCACATGGGAGGTCAGAATGCAGCATGAACAAAATCGTTCACATATGTGGATCTTTTGTAAGGGTGGGAAAATTGAGGAAAGTGAATGAAAGGTGATCTGTCCTCACTCAATAATGATCCAAGTGCCTTGTGTAAGTGATTTTTAAGACCCAACTGCTTCAGAAGAGCTGCTTATTGGCCGCTTACAGGCAGCTCCTACTGTAGGTGGGCACATGTCCCCTTAGCCATACTTTCTCAATGCTAAGAGCCTCTGGCGATAATGAACTTGAGCCACAAGAATTTCACCATGCTACATGGAAACTACCGGTTCTCCAAGATCGAACAGTTGCACATATATTACTGGTTTCTGTTTTGAAACAGGTTTTGGTGTTGAAATCCTAATAACCTATGATCACCAGGCCAGTACATGCAGGCAGCTGTGTTACAATCTCGGTGGACCAGTGGTTTCTATGTTGCACAATGAAAATATTCGTGGCTAATGTTCATTATCACCAGAACGTATGAGTGCATAGAGAAAATGCCGCTGCATCCTAAGGGGATCTGTACACTCGCTTGAAAATGAGTTAAAAGAAACATAACTGAAGATGCACTGGGAGAAGAATGCAAGACATTTAATTAGAGAGGGCAAAATGTCAATAGTAGTGTTTTGTAATGTTAATTCATCTGATAAGGAATTCAAAAACACACACTCCACCCTCCCTCCCGATTGGAAAGAATCCACCGACACAAAGTAAACGTTTTCCCTCCATGTAAGATACACATGTTTGTTATTAGAAGTTGGAGTCAGGGAGGGAGAGTGTAGTGAGAGTGAGACCAATGTTTTTTTTTTTTCTTTAACACTGTGTCTTCAGACAAACCCCGCCTTTGAGGCTGTCTTTTGCACTTTATCGGTTCGACGATGACGGCCGGGTTGTGATCAGCACCATCGGTGCAAAGTCGTTAACCCCGTGCTCCTACCCAGGAAGACTTACAGTACCTCTGCCACTGCAGCTAGGAAAACACATGCTGCTGTTAACCGGGAGGAGAGGGGCAAGTCGGCAGCAAACACAACTGCCTCTCGTTTTAAGCAGCGAGTCTCCCATCATCAGCATGCAAACCATTGTAAAACACACATAAACAACATTTGAACCCACACAGTTAATGCTAACGTGGAGCGAACATATGCTCACAGTGGATGACCGGTGGTTGCATGTGTGGTTTTTTGAAGTGCAGCATGGAAACTATTATCTTCCACAGTATTGTAATAGCTCAGGAATGGCACTTTAGTCAGAGCTGTCATCGTAACTGGGGTTTGTGTGATGTGTAATGACTGCAGCGACCTTTGGCACGGGGGTGCCACTAGCTGGTGGGGACCACCCCTCGGTCACCTTGACATCTTTATTGTCTCTTGACGGGAAAAAGGGTGGGGTGGCGGTCCACAGTCTCTCGAGCATGCGCCGAACAGACAAAAAAAATTCATTGCTTTGCTATCCACTGTTTTAGCATTGTACATAACCAATTGCAAGCCCAAATGAACTGAGGTCAAAGGCTTTTTCCTAAAGTCACTCCCTGTGGCCGCTCACTGGCTAACAGTACAGTAATGTTGTGGAGCGGTGAGTTGTGTGTAGTTATACAGGTCAGCTCCCAGGTATGCATGTATCATACAAGTATGTAACTGTGTGTCTTCTATTGTGTTTCCTAATGCAATCTTATACATTATGTCATTTTCACCTCGATGTTTCATCTTTGTTCAATCAATTCAAAATCTACTTCCTTTTACACAATCTCCATATTGCTAGTGTAAGGTCACCCTTATAGAGGAGAGAAAGACTATACCATAGTATTAGTATACCATACGTTTATATGGGGGGAGGGAAAGGGGAGAGGAAAGCAGAGACTTTTGCACATTTACCATTGTGAACTCCAGTTGTTCTGCTCCACACTCATCTTGTTATTGTACTGTTTTCACTGTTTTTTTGATTTATTTAGTGTTTTTATTGGACTGTGATTTGTGGTGTCTCTGGTGTTGTGCCATGCTGCAGGCCAAATTTCCTATGTGGGACAATGAAGTACTGAACTGAACTGAACTGAATGTAAACTGAACTGAATGTAAACTGAACTAAAATGAACTGAATGTGAACTGAACTGAACTGAACTGAACTGAACTGAACTATTATGTTGAGACACATGGGGAGAAAATTGCATTACAGTAGACCTGAGTTGTAGCCTGTCACATGTGTGATTGACACAGAGGATTTTCATAAGCACCACATAAAACACGTTTCTTTTATTGTCGAGCCACCACTGGGGCCGCCCATATTAAAATGTATGCACTCATGGTAGTATAGGGCTCTTTGGATAGAACTGTCCACCAAATGGCATGTCTTGAACTTTCCAGCTACAGGTGGGTGCAATCTGAGCAAGCTTATCAAAACTACTGACTGCTGTAGCTTAACCTAAAGAAATGAATGCTCCAAATATGGAAGACTTCCTAGACCTGAGATACACACACATCACGTTGGAAATGGACCGTACTTTTGATACTTAAATCATTAAATCTTCAACACTTTTGCTTCAATGCTTTTTATTTAAGCGGAATTTTAAATGGGGGGGCTTTCACTTTCCCTTGAGTACAATTTACTTTCCCCTGGGTTAAAGGATTTCTGAACTTCTATACCACTGTCCCTCCGTGGTCATAAATTTGCATTGTGATAATCTTTGAATCCAGGTCCAAGTCAAGCTCATGCTGTTCAGTTTGATTTAGCTCCAAATAGTAATTGGACTCTAGGTCACATGATAACTGGAAAATTGTTTCCAGAAAATAATAGCTTGGACATGCGATTGTATAGATACGATATACATCCCCAGTATGCTGTGTGCTCTCTCTCTCTCTCTCTCTTTCGCTCTCATGCACACACACACACACACACACACACACACACACACACAGACGCACATTTCCCCTCCACCCTAATATTAACATTTGGATTCAGCCTTGTGTGTTAGCTTAATGCCTCAGTAGAATTCAGAGCTTGCTCCTCTACATTATGACAGCGATGATCTGTTCTTCCTCGCAAGGGGATTAAGGAGTTTGTTGGAGATGTCTTCACAGCCGGGAACATTAATATATCTAGAGGAAATGTGACAGGACAAAAATATAGCGGGTATTTAGGCAAGGAGAAGAACAGGGAGTTGGGTCCGGTGAGCGTATGTGTGCATATACGAGCATTTGTGTTTTCTCATGTTACAGTTGTGTGATCTGTTGCTAATGATGACAGGGAGCATATGGAGAGAGGAACTCCCCAAACTGAAGTGTGGGGAATCAGTCTGTGTCTGTGTGACTGTAGCTGCACTAACGTCAGATCAGAAATGATAAAAATATCTAAATCTCTTTTAAATCTCTGTATTTCTTAGAGAGATATCTATATCTATATTGTATATTGGTGATCTCTGAAAGTCCATATTTATGGAGGCCATTTCCGCCACCTGTTAAAAAAACATGCGGCACATAACTTCTTTTTTCCATCATCAAGTGAGGTTTTTTTTTCAACATTATCACTTAGTAGCTCATAATTATAATAGTGTCTCATCATTATGACCTAGCATCTCAGAATTATGACTTTGTATCTCATAATTGTCGGTCGGTCGGTCGGTCTGTTCACCACTTTATGGGTCATGCGGCCTGAAGGGAGTTAGACTGCAGCCTCTCAAGCGGGAGACCTGAGTTCGATTCCTGGCAGGGAGGCTTCCACAAAATTCAACACCTTGGGGCTGTTAGACTCTTAGTCTTGTTATCTCATAAATATGACTCATGGCACACATTGCTTTTTTTTACCAGGTGGCGGAAACGGGCTTTCATACGTATTTATTGAAGCTCTCAGGGTAATTTAAAGTCAGTTTCCTCTTGAGCTGAGTCCAACATTTGGGCACGTCCTCCCCCAGTGTGTTGCTCCCCTGTTGCTGCTGTGTGCTTTATTCTTTTTTCCTTTTTTACTTTACCCCATTGTGCTTCCATAGATAACGCAATTGTCCCCTGTTCCTGCACTAGCGGTGAAGTAACACGTTCAGCCCAGACGTGACGACAGAGGACGACGATGTTCTCCTCTTCAATTAGTAGGTCAGACTTTTCCGGTGTGCAGCAGGAAAACTACATTAGCTGATACAATGAGAGATGGAACATGTCATGAACTTACACTTAATATATAACCGTAATGAGTGCAGGTCAGTGATGAAGCACTCAGTGTCCTTAAAAGTATAATCTCTGTTTTTCCATGTTAAGTGACTCAATGGCTTCCGCATAATCTGCTTGACCCAATGAAACTGGAATGCTTGGTTTGGTTCTCTGGTGACGGCCACACAAACACCAGCAAAGCCAAATGAAGGGCTTCCTTATTCTTGGTCAGCACATTTTCCACAGACTAAAATCAACAATATCACTGTTTTATGCCAAATATGAAAGATTTAGCAAAACATTTAAATCATGTCATTAAATCTTGCCTCTAAGGACTCCCATTCTTTTAGTGTTAGTGGTGCATCAGCTAAATCTTGCTCGTGTTTGTGTGGCAGATTCCAGATAACCAAATCATGCCTTTCAGTTTCAAATGAGTGTGAGACTGCTTGCTGTTGCAATAGCAATGGAGCCCTCTGTTGCCTGCTTTCCACTACAGGGCCAAAGAAGCAGGACCAGGCCTTACCAATTATTCCGGTCACTCAATTTATGTCCGAACGAAATCTTTGTGACTTTTCTTACTGTTCTTCTTTTGCCAACATGCGGAGGATTTGTCAGTAGTAGTGCCAAATAAATGGATAATGATTTTGATCGTCAGAATGAGTCGGTCCAGGCCCTGACAAGTCCCACTTAATAATGAACCCGCAACCCTGGTCTTTCTTATTCACACACACACACACACACACACACACTTGCGCACACACACACACACTCATACTCATAATTCTCTTTTTTTCTTTCTCCGTCACTTTCTCTCACTCTTGCTCTCTCTTATGCTGTATAATCACAGTCTCTCTTTCTCTCTCTCTGTCTCTCTCTCTCTCACACATACACACACACACACACACACACACACACACACACACACACACACACACACTATATGAGTCACCGAGTGCATCCCAGAGAATAGTTGTAGCTGGCTTGTATCCTTCTCCTTACTAAGGGCTGTGGACATGTAACTGTTTTGGCGGGGTATATGTTTTTTTTTGGAAGTCCATTATTCAATATTTGGATTGATAAAAGTGCTGCCAACATTGTGTGTAGAGTCCATTCCTCTGTGTTATGTCTGAGAGTTGTAAAAAATAATTTGTGACCACAAAATATCTCCAGCGAGGAACAATACATTGCATATTTGTTTCTTTGAAATATCAAATAAATTCAGTTATTCAATCAATTCATATTTTATGCATACAGGCCCAGATGCCTGTTAAGTCATAAAGGAAGTTAATATGGTCACAGGACCTGACCAGTAATTTTTAAATAGTATTCCTCTTATGAAATGCTCGAGGATAAAGGCCTGTATCTCATGCATGTTCTCTCAGCCGTTTCCTGCAAAACAAGGGAAATAATCTCTGCTTGAGCCAATTTGGTCTGTTTTTCCGCTCAACTGCCAGCCTTTTTTCTTTTGATCATCCGGAGATCTTTTTGTGCCTGTCTATGCATAATAACTCTTTACGTGTGTTTGCCATTAGCAGATCATTATACAGCTAAATGCCTGCACGGGGTAATCCAGCCCGAACCAGGCTGAACATCAGGTGTTGCAGCTCTCCTCAAGCCTGTAGACCTGATTGTGATCCGGTCTTTGGCTGACACTGAGAGAGCGTTTGCGAGTTGCCGGCACGCCATTAACACTGTGCTGATTATTTTTGCCCCTCGCGCTCAGCAAACTTTGAAGTGCTTCCCACATCTGCACGAAAGGTGAAGATGCAGGATTTGTGAGTAATCTGACGGGTGAGTGAAGGCCGCGGCGGATAGTTTGTTGGTTTTAGCGGAGGAGTCTCGCGAAAAACAAATGAGACAACACTGTGGAATTTGTTTGTTTGCAGAAGCTGGACGCTCCAGTGTCTCCCCGCTTTCAAATTTCCGGCACTGTCTCGACTGAACGTGTTTACTTATTTTGGAGAGTGGAGGAGGCGACAAAGAGACAAGCAAACTGTGTGTTATGCTTTGGTAATACCCTGTCCCTAAGAGGTGAGAGGAGCCCCATGCCAGTCGAGGAAGGAGGTAGAATCCCCCACCTCTGGAGCCGAGGATCTCCTGAGGTGGGGGATTCTACCTGCCCATCATCTCACCGCTGTACTCCTCACTTTCACTACCCTCTCCCTCTCTCCTCTGGCGATCAGTGAAGCCTCATCACCTGATCCGATGAGTACCGGAGGTCAAGATATCCGCCTGCACTGTGTGTTCTGCTGCAGCATTCCTGGAAGGCCGTACTGTGTCTCTGTCTCGTCTACCAGGATCCAGTTGCTGAACACACACTGCGGGGTTGAGGGTGAGGAAGCTCTTCCCAGCTTTGCTTTCATTCCCCCAGCGAACAATTGATACTAACGCACATTTCCCGCGGGGCCCCCACCAGTCAACATCCCTGACATTGGATCTAAAAGCTGGGAAGAGAGACAGAGAGAGAGAGGGAGCGAGAGAGAGAGAAAGAGAGAAATGAGGAGTGCTGAGGGATGTGGTCAGCCCTGTGTTTGTAAATGTTTGAGAGAGAGAGCTTAGTAAACTGATTTTTTTCTTGGAACAATAAATGGTATGGTTTGTATTGGATGATATTAGAAAGTGTGCTTTCAAGTGTCTGCATGAGTGCATATGCTAAGGATGGAACAAGAAAGTCAAAATGATAGAGGACAGAGAGAGCGAGGAAGAGAGAGATGAACAAACTAGAGAAACAGGGGTTCCAAAACATTAAAAAAAGAAGCTAAAATACAATTTATTCCAATTCACAAACTACATTTCAATCTAGCAAATCACTTGCTAAAAAAAGCGATACATTTGGTATTAGATTTTCCATTAATGTTATTGATGGGGAGATAGTAGGTCAGAGATAATTGATTCCTGAAAAGTCTGTTGCAGTGTATTTTCAAGAAAAAGCCACACCATTGTTTATGCCTTGTACGGAAAATGCACTCAGATATAGATCCAATTACTGTAGCTGTAGCCATCAAATGGGAATCAGTTCCTTTGCGAAATTATAGTAATTACCATCATGTATGACCATTTGATTAAAGCTACAATGATGCAACGTTTCACCTTGAAGCAGCGAAGTGCATTGTTAGTCACTGTAATCTAGCACCGCAAGCTTGCTATGTAGAAAACCTTGCAAAAACGTTCATCCATGTTTTTGAGTATGTATAATATGTCCTATTTTCTAATGTTATTTTAATGTGAAAAAAAAAGTAAAGTTTAAAATGCATAAATGTTTCACTTTGTGGGAGAGAAGGCTTGGTATTTGGTTTTAAGCGTCCTGGAAAATGTATTTCTACATGTTCATACTCTCTGACTCATAAAAGAGAAGTAAGACAAAAGTTTGGTTTCATTTCTACAATGACAAAACATGTTGTCATTTGATTTGGGGTTATATAGTCTCCATCTGGTCTATGTCTCAAAGGCAGTAATTGAGTAAAAGGGACAGTTTTGGGATGAAATACTAATGCAGCAGCAAATGAAACTAATGGGAACAGGCTTTCATCATCATCATCATCATCATCATCATCATCAAAACCATCCTTCTTCCCCTCATTGTCAAACATGCACAACATTAAAACATGATGTGAGCTTGCATAACAGCAAAGGAGAGATAACATTCCTAATGAGTGTTAGGGCAGTGAGTTGGGGAAACTGGCTGTTACATGCTGATAAATTTAGTAATGGTGTCACTGTTCCAGCACTGGGTGTGTATTATGAGAGAGAGAGAGAGGGGGAGAGAGAGAGAGAGCTCTAAATCCATCTTTGGGGAATCCCTCTCACTGACAGAGCAGCAGAACTAATAGCCTTTGATTGTCAGAGCCAAAAGGGAAGTACAGTAGTAACATCTTCCAGACATTTTTAGCTACCTTATTAGAAACCGGCTTGTACAGTGTATGTCTTAAATCACTGTGATTGATTGATTGATTCATTCATTCATTCATTCATTCAACAAGGTCCTTTCAGGGATGTCAGTGGTATGGCGCATCTGCTGCTGTTTCTTCAAGTGTTCACAAGCCTGATGTCATGTTCATCTGCCTGTCGGGGAAAAGTGAATTTACAGTAAGGCCATCGTTATCGATGTAACCAATCCTTTTCATTTGGGCGAGTGTGCATTCAAGGGATTCTGCGGTGTAGTGATGCAAGTACAGTAAGTATATTATCTGGTTATGGTATGTGACACGACGAGGGCACAAACAATTCCCATCATCCTCTTTTACGTGGGCACCATTCTCCCCAGTCACGTGGCCGGGGCGTGTTGTATTCCCGTTACATCCTCTCGTCCCGATGACAGAGCAGGATAACCTGACCTCACGCGTGAAACTGGATACGGCCCGTGGCGTAATGCATACTCACATGCATGCGCGTAAATACACACAAACACAACATGCACGCCACTCAACAGGGAGACAATCATGCACACGAGACATTGCAGATAAAAGCCACATCTTCCTGTTTCCCTCTTTCTATTCTATTCCGCTATTCCTCTGTTTTGCAGAAACAGTAAGTCTGCCTACTGAGAACTGTCCCTTGCCGTGGCGCAATACCAATTTCTACAAAGTGGCCACAAACCACAGAAAGAGAAAGAGAGAAAGGGTCAAGAAAAAAAATGGTAAAGAATCTAGAGAGAGAGCAGAGAAAGACAAATGGGAGAAGGAAAAATGTTGAGAGAGAGAGAGAGAGAGATTGTGCAAGAAACAGGAGGAGCGTTGATAGGAAACAAGATGAAGGGAAGAGGAGAGGAAAGAGGATCCAGGGGACAGATCTTTCTGGTTAAACGGTATTATGGTGTCCAATTTGTGGGTGATTACGGAAGCCAGAAGAACAGTCCAGTGGGTCATCAGTAGACAGTAAACGACTGCGCTGGCAGGAAAGGCCTCTGCTTGGAACAAAGCTGCTTAGAAGATGAAACAAACTGAGTGAAAGCTTGTTTGAGCTGTAGGTTTTGATTTGTTTTGGTTTTACATGCTGGATCAAATGGCCAAATGTGCTTTTTCAGGTATCAAAAATATGAACTGTGAGGGCAAATTTCTTTCTTTCTTTCTTTCTTTTTTTCTTCAACCAGCAGCTGCACTGATGCACTACACATCTCAATATCTCAAATTTAAATGACAAAAATCTAAAAAATGTGGCTACTGTGATACTCAGGTTCCACACCGGCACGTCAACAAGCCACTCATACATTGCAATACAGGTGGAAGTTACCTAGAAGCCTGCTGACTCGTCTTGAATCTCTTCTACATCTCAGCTGTAATGATTTATTACAAGTTTTGTGGAAAAAAATCGAAAACATAAGCTGTCAGATCTCCAGTTCTGTAACCTCTGGAGATGATGATATAACAAGGCATCCTGCTGGATCAGATTATCTCTCACGTTTTAGTCCTGTTCCACTGCAGGAATTTTCCAACCTGGTTATGGCGTCCAAATCCTCTCTGCCTTTTACACTCCATTGCCATTCTTGAGAGAATTACTCCCTGTCTCCCTGTAAATAGTTCTTTTTCCTCTTGCATTGTTCCAGATTCATTCAAAATAGCAGCCAGCAAACCCCTATTAAAGAAACCCTATGTCAACTTTGAGGATATTAGGATTTCCTATTATCTATGATATCCTCCAATCTGGCTTGAGACCACAGTAATGAGATAACTCTAATCAAAGTAACAAATGAGGACCATTTCTCTGTAACAGTTCTTATTATGAGAGCTTTATGTGCAGCTTTCAATTTTGTTCCTGCTGGACCATTTGGAAAATGTCATTGGCCTTGAGTAAACTGTCTGGACTGGTTTCTCTCTTACATAACTAATAGAGCCCAATGTCCCATTTTAGAAGGTAATAAATCACCATTTTAGATGGTAAATGGTAATGGTCTGCCTATTCAAAGGTCTATTTTGGCATCCCCCAGGGCTCAGTTCTAGGTCCTCTCTTAGTCTCACTTTACGTGCCCTCCTTAGTATGTAGTTCTCTTTCACACCTGTGCAGTTGATATAGAACTTTACATAACAGAAAATGTGATAGAACACAGCTCAAAAGACTTGAACCCTGTGTCTTGGCTGCAAGATCAATTAAAAATACCTTTGTTCTTCTCAGTGCAGACAAAACCACAAGCATGCCCGAAGCAGCCAAAAAGTCACGTCAGACCTTTCTTTTAATTTCAGTGGATTCTGTCAAAAATCTTGGCGTTATCTTTGACCTCTCTTTTGACAGTTACATTTAAATTACATTAAATTTCCCAAACAAGCATATTTTCACCTTAAACATCTACAGGATATTCCTCCCCTTAATGCTTAAGTAAAACTAATCCATGTTTTTGTTTCTCCTACAGCTAGTAACGCACCACTCTCCAGCTTTTCCAACTCCACTCTCAGAAATATCCAATTTATTTGAAATGTATATAGCAGCCAGAACACAAATGCACAATAGAAAACACAATGATATTATCCTGGTCTTAGATTCTCTTCACTGGATCCCTGTAAATGCATGCACTGATTACAAAGTCCAAATGTAAACTTGCAAAACATTACATAGCCTTGCACTATAACATATCACAAATTTATTAATTCCCTTAAGCAACCTATTAGTTCTTTAGGCTCACGGGATGGCAGTCTTTTCCCTTTGTCTCCTTCCCTGCAGTCTTTCCTTTCGTCTCTTGTCAACTTTTTCAGGAACTTTTTTATTCTGACTCTCAAATACACATTTGCAATAGTGTACACGCACA
The DNA here is from genome assembly GCF_048128805.1 of Centroberyx gerrardi. Classification (NCBI taxonomy): domain Eukaryota; kingdom Metazoa; phylum Chordata; class Actinopteri; order Beryciformes; family Berycidae; genus Centroberyx; species Centroberyx gerrardi. The sequence goes on along the minus strand of NC_136014.1, from coordinate 11,859,611 downwards.
CAAACACACACTCACACACACGCACCCACACACACACACACACACACACAGTTGTCCCACAGAAGGGTGTGTAAAGGGTGCACAGGGTCTAAAGAGTGGGAGGTTTCTTCACTTTCTTTCAAGAAGATTCATGAGATATAAATCACCCGATAAGTTCCTACAATCTTACAACCTATCCCCTCCACATGTCTTTGATGTGTTCATATTTGCAATCAATATCAAAGGATATCATTGTGGTGTAGGTGTTCCACGTTGCACTTGAAAGGCTGAACTAAGACACACTAAAGACAAACTGATTAAGCAAGGGAGTTGACCAAAGAAGTGCCATGACACGAGGGAATGTTAGGGAGTAGTATGACTCCTCATCTCTATTTATTTTAGATGCATAGGAAATGATTTGAAACTTTGCAGTGATTTATTGCTCTGAGGCAAAGGGATGTTTATTCAATATGCAATGGACTGACATTTTATTTACTCTGAACATGAGTTTTTAATTATTTTTCCCCTATTCATGTGCTCATATGTAATAGTAGCCTCTCATATGTTCGGGTGGGGTTTGTGCCAGAGGTTGGTTCTGCCATAGGTCTCTACAACAACTGTATTGAAATTGAATCCTAGAGTAAAACTTGGGTTTGTGTTCTCTGCCATGGCTAGCACTCAGCGACAATTGAAGCTGGCAGTGTGTGTTTGTGTGTGTCCTCACAGCTATCTACTGTATACTACACAGTAAACTGAGATGACTGCATCAGCCAACATTCAATCCACAAATAATATGTATATAACTCATATATTGTACAATCTGCATTAGAATTCTGTTAAACTTGGCATCACAGTGAGTGACCAAATTTTGATACATGCCAATTTACTCCTATTATAATACCTAGTTTGCGAGTCATAGCTCTCTTAGGAACTACAGTAACAAGCAACCAAGCAGAGCAAAAGTCTCCCTAAAGTTACCTCACTCAACAAAAATTATGTGGCCATTTCAAGCAACCAAGAAACAGAAGGCTTTTGTGCTTGATTACAACAAAAACAGCTACAAATAAGTTACTAAATAAGTGCTACTAACTAAATATACCTTAATAGGGAATATATATATTGTAGTTTCAATGCACTTTGGCATAGATTCTACAAGTGTCTGGAAGCCTACTGGAGGGATGCAGTACCATCCGTCCACAAGAAAATCCATCATTTGGTGTTTTGATGATGGTAGTGTAAATCACTGCGCCAGTCGCCCCTGCAGAATCTCCCATAGGATCTGTGTTGGGTTGAGATCTGGTGTATGGTTTACATCATTTTCATGCTCATCCAACCATTCAGTTTAACCACTTGTGCTTTGTGACTGGGGGGCACTGTCATCACCACTCCCATCAGGACAGAAATGTTCCACCGTAGGATGATCTGTGGCATTTACCTTTCCCTCCAAGCGGTTCAGTGGACCTAAACCATGCTGGAAACAAATAATAATAATAATAATAAACTTTATTTATATAGCACCTTTCAAAACAATTGTTACAAAGTGCTTTACAATAAATAAAAGCATGGAATAAAAACAAAGAATAGAAAGTAAGCACAAATAAATAAAATGAAATGAAAATCATTATAAAAAATGGCTACAGCAATAAGATCAATGGAGTAAAAATAGGGCTAAGAAACAAGGAATAAAAGTAAAACACAACTAAGAAATAAAAATCATAGTAAAAAAGCCTTTACATAAAAATGTGTTTTGAGGAGAGACTTAAAAGAAAACAGAGTTTGCTAGCCTGAGATTCTCAGGCAGGGCATTCCAAAGTGGCAAATGGCAAATGCCCGGTCACCTTTAGATGCAAGCCGGGAGGTGGGAACGGTCAGAAGGGCCCGGCCTGAGGATCTCAGGCTGTGCTTCGGCTCATAGGGGATTAAAAGGTCAGAGATATAAGTAGGAACTTGACCATGTTAAAAGCAAAATCTTAAAATCAATTCCAAAACTAATAGGAAGCCAGTGAAGAGAAGCTAAAATGGGGGTTACATGGTCCCGCCTTTTACTCTTAGTTAAAAGCCTTGCAGCTGCATTTTACACTAATTGCAGGCAAGAGACAGGAATAGAGAGAGTTACAATAGTCTAAGCGAGATGTAATGAAGTCATGGATAACCTTCTCAAGGTCGGCAAAGGACAAAAAGGACCTTATCTTTGATATGTTCCTCAACTGAAGGAAACAGGCCTGTACCACACTTTTGACTTGTTCCTCGAAACAGAGGTAAAAATTACACCCAGGTTTCTAGCGAAAGGTTGAATATTGGCTGACCAGCTACTAAGTTTACATTGAATTAGGTTGATTGAGTTTTGAGGTCCAAATACAACGATTTCTGATTTGCTATCATTGAGTTGGAGGAAATTTTGAGACATCCAGCACTTAATATCGGAAAGGCAATTATTAAGGATATTGATGCTGGTCGAATCAGTAGGATTTAGGGGAATATATAACTGCGTATCATCTGCATAACAGTGAAAATGTATATTATATTTGCGGATGATATCGCTGAGAGGAAGCATATAGATGGAGAAAAGTAATGGGCCCAGAATTGATCCTTGAGGGACACCATACTTAAGAGGAACAGAAGAAGAAACGCTATTTCCTATCTCAACAGAGAAAGTTCTATCAGCAAGATAAGAACTGAAAAAACTGAGGGCTGAGTCAGTAAGCCCCACCCAGTTTTCCAGACGATTGAGTAGTATTGCATGATCAACCGTATCAAAAGCTGCGCTAAGAACAAGGAGTATTAGGATCGAGCAGAGACCTTTATCTGCAGCAAGCAAAAGATCATTAGTCACCCTTAGGAGGGCTGTCTCTGTGCTGTGGTGGGTTCTAAAGCCTGAAATTTCTCAAAAATGTTGTTGCTATTCATGAAAGAAATCATCTGCACGGATACAACTTTCTTAAGGACTTTGGCTAAAAACGGTAATTTAGAAATAGGCCTATAGTTGCAGAGGGCATGAGGATCCAGGTTAGGTTTTTTCAAGAGAGGTTGAACAACGGCATGTTTAAAGTAAGAGGGGACCAGACCAGTAGACAGTGAGATGTTTATGATTGAAAGGATGTATGGGGCAACAGTACCAAGAACGTCTTTTAGCAGTTTTGTTGGGATTATATCTAAGGTGCAGGATGAGGATTTCATGTGGGAAATAGTGACAACTAGGGTCTCAAGGGAAATGGACTCAAAACAGCTAAAAAAGGTATGACAACTAGGTGGGGTGGACAGATCTTGCCCAGGGGGCGGGATATGTCCACGAATAAGATCCACCTTCTCAGTAAAATATCTGAGAAAATCCTCACATCTTTCTGGGGAAGCCTCCATAGCAGTTTGACTTTTAGGTGGAGTCAGAACAGAATCTAATACAGAAAAAAGGATTTTAGCATTGTGGCGATTGTTGGATATTAACTCAGAGAAATATGCTGCCTGCTTTTTGATAGTTTGACATGAGATCTTTTAAAATGTCCAAGTTAATTTGTATTTTTTCTTTTTTCCAAATGCGTTTCCAAATTTCTGCAGTCTCTTTTTAGAGACTGAGTATCCTCATTTAGCCAGGGCAGAGCTTTCGGTTTTATTGGTCTAGCTTTGAGGGGAGCTATAGAGTTTAAAATGGTGAGACAAGTATCATTAAAAACAACAAGAAGTTCCTCAACAGAAGAGTGAGGAAGCTGGCGCGGGCTATTGTAAGTGGCAGTAGAGAAAGCCTCACAGAATTTTGAGACAGAGGAAGCATTGAGGATGCGAGAGTGGACAGTTGTACATGGAGTAGAAATGGGGGCAGAGAATAAAACATTAAAAAGAATGCATTTGTGATCAGATACAGGGACATCATCAAGAACCAAATTATTTGGGATAAGACCAGCAGACAGCACTAAATCAAGTGTATGGCCTTTGGAATGGGTAGCACCTTTAACTGACTGAACAAGATTCAAAGACTCAATAAGATTGACAAAATCATGAGAGAGAGTGAGGGTAGGACAGCACACATGGATATTAAAATCACCAAGAATGAGAACTCTGGCATAATAATTGAGAGGAGCTCAGAAAATTCTTCAATATAAGTACTGTTAGGTTTAGGTGGTCTATACAGTAAAATATATAAAATAGACTGGGCTTTTCTGGCAACCAGGAAGCTGAGATGTTCAAAGGAGCTAAAATTACTAAAAGAAACTGGGGAACATTTAAAATGATTTTTATGAATGACTGCTAAACCACCTCCTCACCCAGAAGGCCTAGGCAGATGGAAATTAGAATAACCAGGGGGAGTGGCTTCAATCAATGGCACAGCATCACCCTGACTCAGCCAAGATTCTGTCAGCATAAAAAATTCAAGGTCATGTGACATTATAATATTCTGACAGATAAAGGATTTGTTGGTTAAAGATCTGACATTCAGCAAACCAAACTTTATAGATATGTCTACAGAGACAGTTTGTAAAGAGGTCAGAGGCTGGATATTGATCAGATTATTGCGAAAGGCAGTGGAGAGAGGCACAGGTAGAATAAAAGGTCTAGCAGTGATACGTACTGGGATGTGGTAGGAAATGGAGTAGTCAGCAAGAAAATGGGGGGCGGGGGAGGTAAACAATGGAAACCATTTCCTACCTTTCTAGGCGGTCAAAAACCCACAGATCCACCAGAAGCCTTCACCGTGAGAAACGAGCCCTCGGGCCTGTAGAATTCCTTTGCTGTGCACCACACATGTACTCGTCCACTTGAGAGCACGATGAAGGATGACTCATCTGACTATATGACTTTTTTTTTTTTTACACTGCCAAGAAGACTGCTGCCTATGTTCTTTACACCACTCCACTCGTAAAAGTGCAATAAGGGGTTTATGTGTTGCAGCCCAACCATAATATCCTTCTCTGTGAGGTTCTCCATGGACTGTTCATGCCTGGTTCAGATTGGTTCTGAACCAGGCATGAACAGTCTGCTGGTTCTGCTTTTCCTTGCATCTCGCACCAATGCACGGACAACATGGTCAAAGAGTGCGACGTCTTTCCCTCACCTCCCTTGGACACTGTGCCTTGTGGGACATCAGCAAGTTGAGCAGTCTTTATCCCTGAAGCTCCTGCCCCAACAATCAGCACTCTCTCAAACTCATTGACATCTCTTATTTGAGCCATAGGATTTTACGTGCTCCACTCAAGTGTTTTCAGTTACCTGTAGTGCTTGCCAGATGTTCCAAGGTTTATGATAAGTAGTTAGGTTTATGTGCTTGCTTGATCTATGATCTCTGTCATATTAATAATTGTTATTCAGATGTTGGATACTATAGCCTAGGGATCTGCTAATATGGAAGTAGGGGTGTCTGGATTTTCTCTGCTCTGTCCAAAGAACATCGTCTCTTGTCCTCATCGTCTGCCACGTCCTTGTCACTTTGCTCTTTGACATCAGAGAGGTTATAAAAAACATTGCGATGTGCCGTGGAATCCCCACGAGTGCGAGCCCAATGAAATGTGTAATGACTTATTGATGAACAGGTCGAAAAAAGAAGTGGGAGAACATAAACGTTTCCCTTCAGGAAGTGAGGTAAATGGCGACTGTTATGAGAGGATGAATAATGCAACAAAAGAGGGATAAAAAATGCATTGCCTGAAAAACAAATATATCACAGAGAATTATCTCTCTTTGTTCTCTTCAGCAACCACCCATCTTGTGTGTACATATAAAAATCTTTGTAAAAGCATTTCAGGCTGAGAGTTTATAAAGCTGACAAAGTTGAACGGTTTGCATTATATTGCTGATGGGATTTCAGTGTTTAACGTTGTGTTGATAATAACAAAGCGCATAATAATCCTAAAACGAGACAGATCTGTTAGGAAGGAAATATCCACTTTAGATAAAAGAGTGGCTTAAAATACTACATAAAAACAAGCCTGTTAAAATGTTTTTTAAAGGTTATTTACAAGATGCACTTAATTTTACGATCCTCTAGTAGGACCCAGTCACTCATAAAAGCTCTGGGCCAGATGCAGCCATGGCAAAAAAATAATGAGTCAAATCTTGACAGGCAGCCAAAGCAGAAAGAAAAATGTTGTTTTGACGTGATTCTTGTCTTGTTGCACCACTTAAAAGTTGCTGCAAATCTTTGTACAAGCTGGAGATGTTTTGGGACTTTTGGATGAGGCAGTGGTGAAGAGAATCTGTCGGCATCTTTGAATTTCATGGTTTGGTTTGAGACCTGGTTTTTGCCATTGCCTCATGGTGTTCTTTTTTCACTGATTCCTTTACTTCTCTTCTCTTCTCTTCTCTTCTCTTCTCTTCTCTTGTCTTGTCTTCTCCTCTCTTCTTTTTTGTCTCCTCCAACAGATCCATCCTTCAAGTCTGCTTCCTCCTCCTCTCCTGTAGATAAGCCGAGTCACTCTGTGCCCATATATCAGAGGCCCGGTCGAGTGCGGTGGGTGGGCAGGACTTAGACAAAGTCGGTGCCTTGTCACACCGCTGTGACGAGGCGTTGCCTGATAACCTCCTTACAGAGCCAGCAGTCACATTTTTCACAGCGTCGGCAATAAACTATTCCCTTGTTTGAAAGATCTGCTCAAATTTGTCAAATTTGCAGAGGGAGATGGAAGAGATTTGAAGTGAGAGGAGAGAAAGCCAAAGAAATGATTTGATTTGTCATGGTGGTATTGCAAAGAGCCTCACACAGTGTAAAAGAGACAGAGCGAGACACGCAATAAGACAGTAGACTATATACAGAATAAACACTCTAGATGTACACATTCACTATGAAAGTGCATTCGATATCTGTTGTAGCAGTATCGGTCATATTACCATACAGTATAACTGAGAATTCATTCATGTCAACTTTTCTCTACAACTGAACCTCTAAGTTAAAATGCCATATAGTCTGTTTTAATGCCCCAGATGTGGTAAAACAGTGAAACTTTACTATCAATAAGAACACCTTTGAAATGACCCATCTATGGTGGCATGCTTATGGTATTTAATGGTACTTAATGGTACTTAATTCACTGAAGCTATATACAGTGTAGTTAATGCGATGTGATCATTCATACATCACTCATTTTTTTCAGTTCAGCAGATCAACAAAATCCACTGATAAGCATGAAATTGTGACATTAACAACAACAAATGGCTCAATAATATCAATCAATTAAGTAATCAATGGAGAAATTTATTAACAGACATACAGTGCGATCTGCATCTTTTTTTCCCCATTGTTAATGTCCCTCCTGTCTGAAATTGTGACAACATACACTCTTTTTTTCCCCCTAGAATATATTGTAGTTTTTATTTAGGGAATTTACATCACTCCTATATATTGTTTAACAGAGCATGTGGACTGTGACCTACTGTACAGTGTTGAGCCCTCTGTGGATTGAGCCCAGCACAACACAGAAAATGGTTCTGCCACATATTAATAATTCATACAGGTGAAAGCACAGATTAACAAAAGGGCACATATAGGCTACAGTATGGAGTGTCACTAAATGAGCAAATGTAAAGAGCAGCGAGGTCTTGACCCTGGTTTGTCCATCAATAATGCAGAGAAATATTACAAATAGAAGCCAGAGTGACTCAGTAATAACAGGTACAGCAGCTGCTTAAACACAGTTTTGCATGTTAAAAAGATAAGAGGACATGCTGTCTCCATGTCCACATTGTTGTTATTTTTATTGTTGCGTTGTGTGTCTTTTTCTGCGTTCATGACTGCTCGTTTTAGCTTGTCTGACTCACCGTATGCCGTCACAGATTTCGCAGTATTAGACCAACCGCATGGGCTTATCACATTAGCGATGACATCATTATTGCTCCGTTCATCCGTTTGAATTTAGACAGAAAGTTAAGGTCTCGGTTTTCCCACAAATGCCATTATCTTGAGAAATTCTATTATGGCGTCAGGGTGGGGTAAAGCACACAACCAATATTTCCCTTTGACGGATCGCAAAGAACATCAGGTGCAACATAAAAGCAGGGGAAGGGTTACCTGAATGCTTAGACCTCAGGTACGCGTGGCTGACAAATATATCTTTCAAGGGGGGAGACGGTATCTCATCTTTACTCATCCCACAGGGTTTCTCATTACACACAGGGTTCCGGTATTTTATGTTTGGCCTGGCTTCTGATGTCCCATCATCCCTCTTGCTCATCTTTCCTTTCATCTCCGTCCGTCTCCGAGGGGGGCGCACCCTTTGTGCTTTCGGGAGGGGTCTGGGGGCGAGGGGTGTTTGCCGTCTGTCTTGTAGTGGGGAAATTACCCTTAGGACCGGTGACAGAAAAAAAATGTCAGGAGAGGGAGAGTCTCCTCATCGCAGGCGGAACCCTCAGCAAACAGGTCCGGTGACGCAGGGAGGCAGGAAGGAGCGGAGAGTTTCACCGTCACTTCAGAACAAAGTTTACAAGCCAATAAGCCGAAATCAGGAAGAATCACTTGTCAGAGTCTTAGAAGAAAATATGAATGAATGATGAAATAATAGGAGGGAGGGAGGGACAGTGGCTGGGTGGTTATCGCCGCCACCTCACAGTGAAAAAGGCCTGGATTCAATCCCCCCTCCTGCTCTTTTCTGTGTGGAGTTTGCACGGCCTGCCTGTGTTCACGTGGCTTTCCTCCCACATTCCAACGACATGCAAGTCGGATGGATTGGAGACTAAATTACCCTTACGTGTGTGTGTGTGTGTGTGCCTGTGTCAGTGAGTGATTGTCTGTGTGTCTGTGTGTGTGTGAGTGATTGCCGTCTCTCAGTGTGAGTCCTGTGATGGACTGATGACCTGGCCGAGGTGTTCCCCTGCCCTCCACCCAGAGTTTTCTTGGATAAGCTCCAGCCCCCTGTGAGCCTGAAGATGCATGAGGAATGAGTATGAGTATGAGAAGAGTAATGTGGGCGAAGCTGGTGGAGAAACGTTACACCTAGCTCCTGTCTCCGGCCCTGTAAAAAGGCTGTCTGACTCAAAATACAGTATTGGAAATGACATCGCCTTAGTGGTTGTTGTAATGACTCTTCATATTTGAATGTTATTTGCGGTACTAGTGATTCACAATAGCAAATCATTTGCGACCAATTGCCACCATCTTAAAACAATTTACAGTCTAAGCAGCCGCACAGCTATGTTCCACTCAGTGATGTGCAGCGGATTACAAACAGTAGATATACATCATTCCTTGCGTGAAACATCATGACAAGTTCCTGCTGGCTCTCCCCGGTGATTGGTAGGGAACAGCTTTAATTCAGCACATTCAGGGCAACACAAACAGACGGGAAAGCGGCGTGCATTACTCTTTTATAGGAAGTGGAGGGAGTGAAGTGAAGTGGAGATCCAGCGTGCTCTGTAGGGTCGGGACGGGGTGTCATGCTGAGAAAGAGCATCCTCACCTAAACCGTCTTCCCCATCCAGGTTGACATGCGTGGAATTGTGGAAACCGGAGTGAAAGAGTGATGAAAGAGATGGGAGAAGTAGTTAGAGGCAAAGCTGTGAGCAATTTTTTATATCGACATGTGCTGGGTAAGTATGGGTTGGATCTACCAATCCCCACCCCTACATTTGGCCGGGGTGTCATGACCTCAAAGCATGCCATATGTAGTTTGATTTATAGATCGAGATTTATCGTGGGATGATGTTTCTGCCTGTTTTTAATCCCTATTATTTTCAGACAAAGGGACTGTTGCATCAGATGCTGTTTACTGGTAAATGCCTCTGTTTCTTGCATTTGTTGCTTTGGCTTCACTGCTGGCTGCGCCCAGAAAAGACAAACGCCCCAAAACAAGACTGAAAATCCAGTTTCAGGCAAACAAGGGATTTAGGCATGTACACACAGTGTTCACAGACTTATTGATTGAATGTATAATAGCCTATCTATATATTGGTATTTCACTGTCAAAAAGTTGCATATTGTAGCTTTAACTTTGCATCTGGTCAGCAAAACAAAATGGCAGAACTGGTCTAGGGCTTACATTTAACTACTATACTTGTAAAATCTTCTTCCTCCCTTTTGTTGGGTCATTAGGTTATCTTAGCAGCAGGTAATGAGAGGGCTAGAAGGACACTACTTCAATAGCAGTGACAGGTTTTACAACTTAACTTCAGTGTCTTCTGGAAAATGTCATGTTTATCAACTTGAGTTATTGTAATATCAAGGCATTGAAAACATCTGCGCAAACATCTGAACCGCAGTGGCCTAGCTGCCAACTTCGCTGACCTTCGCCTGTGACTACCCCTAGCCCTCCATCTTCACCGCCCATGCATCTGGTTCACATTCACCAATGGATTTATGAGAAGGGTACCGGAGAACAGACACAAACTATTTAAAAACTTTGCTGCATAAGGAGGCAGCGGCAAGTCTTAGCTCAACATCTATCTCCTGCATAACCTGAACGAGGAGAGAGTTCTAACATAAATGTCACCACAGGTGTAGATTGTATCCTGGTGTGGGAATCTGAACGTCAGAGCCGGGTGCTTTGACACATGTGGGTCCGTGATTCATATGTGGGAGACGTTTCTCAGTGGGGAAGGCAAAGAACGATGGACAGTCATTATAGAATTCTACATGCTTTAATAGGAAACCATGACTATGACTTTTGTGACTGATCTTAGGAGCCTCACTCTCTCTCACCTCCCACCCCCTCCACACACACACACACACACACACACACACACACACACACACACACACACACACACACACACACACATCCAGATGTTATTCTTTACAACATAATCAGCCACCAGAACTGCTCTTTTAATCTTGGTTTCACAACGTACAATATGTTAGTGAGAGTTGGTGTGTACTTTGGCTTGTGTTTTGGATAATTCAGATTTAATGATATTTGAACAATGGAGTAATGACATTTGGAGAGCGGTATATATACACACACACACACACACACACACACATGGTGAAATATGGTAGATTTACAGGAGGCTGAATGGAATGTGGAATTCAAGGATGAGCCAGTAGATTTAAACATATCTGTATCTTTGTAGCAACAAATCTTTTCTGTTTGTTGTGGGAGTTTTTCCTCCAAGGCCAATAGATCAGAAAGCTTACCTCACTTCACTTATGCCTTAATATTTCTCATTGTGCCTAATGGTGAAATATGTGTGTGAGCCTGTGTGTGCGTCTATGTTTGGCGTGTTTGTGTGTGTGTGTAGCAGTTGCAGCGGCGATGTGTATGTGTGTGTGGGGTTGACTCCAATTGTTAGTCACCCAAAAGCTTGGGTCAATGATGAGTGCTGCCATTGAGTGGTGGAGGGGCGCTATAGCAAGTAAAAGAGCAGATCTCATGCCATTGTAAAAAAATGTTGCACATTTGTGAAATTAGTCATGAAAATTTGTTTTTTCAAGAAGACTTTGAAGCATAAAAAATGAAGACTTTTGCCTCCCACATAATGGGAATTTTAATTGTCATTACTAATTGGTCCAAAAGGGGGTACTGTCCCATTCAAGGGGTGGGGGGGGGGGGGGACAAACCTTGCTGGAACGGATTGCTGCTGTGTCTGCATCGGGCCCAAACAGCTGCAGGTTGCCCCCTTGTTACTACACACACACACACACACACACACACACTAGGTATACCAACATAAGTGGACATCCCCAATTCTACTACTGAACCCTCCCATCGGGGCCCCATGGTGACGTTCAGATTCTACAGATGTGCTGTCATGTCACAATGTATTGGAACGATACCCCCCCCCCCCCTTCATCCATATGAGCCGATGACTCACAGTGTGAACAGGAAGCGAGATGGTCATTAAATCAAATGTAATATATACAGCACAGCCAACTCCAACTTCCCTCACTTGCCTCATACATTAGAAACACTTTTGTTATGACGGCTACATTGATTTGTAAGCAATGCGGTGCATTTGGGGGGGGGGGGGGTTAAAGAGGCTGCGGGTTGACGTAGACCCTGTCTCTCTCCCCTTCTCTCCCTATGACTGGACACAGTGCAAATGAGACATCGCACACCCCGAGTGACAAAGTCCTATAATTCATCACAGTAATGGCTTATGATTCATGCATTTCAGATACGAGCTCCAAATTGGCATAAGTGACAATGGAGACACCGTCCCCCGAGTGTACACTCTGTCCAGACAGACGGATATGTGTGAGAATGGACATTAATAAGCTTATTTCATTCAGCAGATCCTCCATCCATGGCCCTGTTTTTATGCATTCAGCTATTATTCTACTTCCATTTATTCTTCTGGATTGAGCAGGACTGGGTCTTAACTTAACTGAATGGTAATTGTGATTCAGTCCCCGATGTTCAAATGATACCGCACTGTTAATGACCTCAAATATTTGTGTGTGTGTGTGTTTGTCTGTGTGCGTGTGTGTGTGTATCTGTGTCCATCCATGGAGTTATGACATTGCTTTGGGAGTCTAACACACCTTGGCACACTCCTTTTGGAAAGATATCCAACAAAACGGCAAACATGTGATTAAATGGGTTGAAGGCAGTGTGTTCCTCTATGAAGACTAACCTTAAGTACGCTAACATCTTAAATTATTCATGTTTTAAGATAGCCTCTGTTATTGCAGGAGACCTCTCACCCGTGCACTGTCTGTTCTCTGGCAAAACACACTGTCCGTGTCTGACAAAATTCTGCATGCATATCTATCTGGGAATGTCTTCAAACACGCCCTTGCACAAATTCCCACTCTTACACGCCTACGTGATTCTTTGCTCCGCTCTCTGCGTTTCAACTTCTGGCTCTTTTTCGGCACTTTCTCCTTTCTTCTGGTTTTCCCTTTCTCACTCCATCTCCATCACCTCCACATCTCCGTTTCCTTCTGGCTGAGTCACACTCCCCTCCTCAGCACCTCCTTTGTTGAGGTCTATTTGTTGGCGAGGGATGGTTATGGTTGGGAGTGCTGGGTCCATCTGTAAGACATAGCCTTAACCATTAAATCAAGTCAAGACATGGAACTCTGGTTTACGAAATTGGTGTAAGGCAGGAAAAAAGGAAAGTGACTACAACCAGACACCATCTGTTAGGAAAGGATCGGAGCAGTGAAGGTCATATATCATCTATACGGCACTTTAGGATAACAGTGATTTGCAAAATATTTAGCATAGCTAGCACCAGATGGGTGGGATCTCCCACACTGAGACAATTCAATTGAATCAATGTCAGGTAAGTTGTCAGTCATACTAAACTGGCTTTCACATACTTTCCTATGATTGTCTAAACTTTCTGCCGCTCACTGAATTGCCTTATGAGGCAAAGCTTCCTATACTGTTTGTGAAAAAGGGCAAAAATGAGGAAGTTGGGGGTAGAAGCCAGTCAAGTACAATGTTCAGGAGGAGATGGATGGATAAGATGCTATGGATCTCACCTGATATGCAACAACCAAGGCTATCTATCAACTGATATAGTTGTTGTCTTTTGTACTTTTTCTGATTTTCACAAAAAGGGAAAATTACAGCTAAAGTCATTTTGCTGAAATGCAGTACATATGAAGAGTTTCATTCCAAAAGTCAATATATCCGTTTTGAGAAATATTTGTCTCCTGAAATAAATGACACAATACTTACAATTATTCAAATTACATCATCCTCATTACCATTTTATAAGCGAAAGCACTGAGATTGCAAATAACTTCAACAGTATTCCATAGTGATTTTTCTTTTTCCTTTCAATAATCATTTTGTATGAATTGTGTCACTTCTTCCAAATGGTGGATATTTTGTTTTGGAAGGAAACTTCATGATGATCTTTGTGAGAATTTATTATGTGCATTGTTGTTGTTACCAAAATATCAATGACAGAATGTTTTTGGAGGGGCAAGGGGATGAATGAGGAGAGAAACAAAGAAATACATACAGTTTTTTCCCAAACCAACCAATGATGAAATGAAGAGAAAAGAAAAAAAAAGTCATCATCATCTATCTTGAGCATGTAGTAAGTGATACAGATTGATAGACTCACTGAATGTGCGATTGAGAATGAGTCACTGAGTAACACGGCCTCTATGGTCTGGTTCTTTTACAGTTGTGCTCTGTCACAAATTGACATTTTATCCAGTTTTTACGCCACATTTTAAGATATACATTTAGATCCTGGTTGTTTTTACCTTTACGTTTTAACAGGGTAAAAGACTTTAGCCATCGGCTTTTCGGATCTTAAGTTAACTTAGCTGGATGTTGCCGACTGGACTGCCTCGGCTGCTGCTAGCTTAAACTACTGAACAAAAATATAAACGCAACACTATTGTTTTTGTTCCCATTTTTCATGAGTTGAAATAAAAGATCTAAGATTTTTTCTATGCACACAAAAGGCTTATTTCTCTCAAATTTTGTTCACAAATTTGTTTAAATCCGTGTTAGTGAGCACTTCTCCTTTGCCAAGATAATCCATCCACCTGACAGGTGTGGCATATCAAGATGCTGATTAAACAGCATGATTATTGCACAGGTGTGCCTTGGGCTGCTCACAATAAAGGTGCCTGGCGGTGGGGCTCCAGCTGCCGGTAGCCTCCCACCGACTCTCGGTGAAGCTGCCTCCTGGGCCTCAGTTGTGAAAGGTAAACACCGGAAAGGTAAACACCGAAGAATTTCGCTTCCCCTTTTTGACCCATATGGATCTGGTGAACGTGACATCACCGACGATCTCCCATACTCCAACTTCTATGCACCGCTCCAGGAGTTATCGGATAACATGCCCTCCCTGCCTCTGTCTGAGCTTACTACCCCGGAGGGACGGCGGAGCCTCTACTCATCGGCACATCACATGTTACTCTGTTACCGTTACACAAATGTGTCCCCCGTAAACTCTCTTCAAATGAGCGAGCCAGCCAGCCAATCATGCTTGTTGTGATGTGAAGGTGACTCACGTTCACATCACGGGACTCACGTTCATCATCACAACAAGCATGATTGGCTGGAAAGACGTCACGTGAGAAGAGATGTGTAAACACAGACGTAGGATCCATATTTTACTATCCGATAGCATAGACTGATTACAACTACTAATACTAAGTGTCACAAAATGATCAAATTATCGTACATTATGGGACTTTTGGCATTATTGATCGTACATCGTACAGAGGGCAAAATTATCGTACAAATACGATAATTATCGTACATCTGGCAACGCTGATTCTCATTCCCTGCCAGCCTGCGTCTCCTCCACTGCCCCATGCCAAAGTACCAAATATTTTCAAGACAGGGCTACTCAATGTAAGATCGCTATTAAATAAGTGATTTGTGTGCAACGATTTTATTTTATCACAGAATCTGGACATTTTTATGATAACAGAATCATGGGTGCAACCTGAGGATTTTACTCCTCTAATCGAAGCCTCTCCTGGCTACTCTTTTTATCACCAACCTAGACTTTTGGGAAGAGGGGGAGGGGTAGCTGTTTTCTTCAAAAATAATATAAATCTTTCTCATATTGACTTAGGTCTGTTTTCTTCTTTGGAGGCACTTCCATTTGTTTTTAAGGGGGATACCCAGTATCTGTGCCTTCTAGTTTACAGACCCCCCAAATCTTCATGTGGCTTTGTAAATGAATTCTCAGAGCTCCTATCAATAATCCTGCCCAGATATGACAGGTTTTTAATTCTTGGTGATTTTAATATTCATGTCTGCTGCACCTCTAGCAGTCTAAGGGCTGAGTTTTTATCCCTGATTGATTCTTTTAATTTATCTCTCTCACCGACTGGGCCCACTCATTGTCAGGGCCATACTATTGATCTTGTTTTATCTTATGGTCTTACATTATCTGACTTGACATGTTTTGATCCTTGTATTTCTGATCACTGTTGTATATGTTTTAATTTGGTTTTACCTCCTTGTTTTAACAGCTCACAGTTACGGTCCAGAGTTTTTAATTCTACCTCTGCAAATATGTTTAGTAAAGCTTTTAACACTATCCCTTGTGTGATAGAGCCCTGAGTATCAGTGGATGAGCATCTAACAAATTTCAATGTCATCTGCAACTCCATCCTTGATGAAATTGCACCATTTAAGACCAGGAAAACTAAACACATGTCCCAGCCCTGGATAAATGAGAACATTCGTGCTCTGAAACGTAAATGTGGTAAAGCAGAGTGTCAGTGGAAGGCCTCTAAGCTCCCTGGCCATCATGAGGACCTTAAGGCTCTGATGAAGCTTTTTAATGCAGAAGTTAAAAACTCTAGACACGCCTACTTTTCTAGTCTCATTGAATCTAATATTTCTAATCCGAAAGTGCTTTTTAACATTGTAAGCCGTGCCACTGATGCTCCCCCTGTCCCCCCCTGTAGACGCAACCCCTGAAACCTGCAATGAGTTCTTAAACTTTTTTACTCAAAAAATCTCCCTCATCCGTCAGAGTATTACCGCACCCATGGATCCCCCGTCAGTTTGTTTACCCGCTAGGCCTGATACTTGCTTTGCTCTCTTCGACCCTGTTTCTCAACCTACACTATTAGAAATTGTTAACAAAATGAACCCCTCCTCCTGTCCTATGGACATTCTCCCCCCAAGTTTTTAACGCAGTTTGTCCTTTTATATTGAACATTTTAAATAGCTCCCTTTGCTCTGGTACTGTGCCCCATCATTTCAAAAATTCTCTTGTTCAACCCCTGTTAAAGAAACCTGGACTCAATCCAAATGATTTTAACAATTTTAGACCTATCTCTAAACTTCCGTTTTTAGCTAAAGTCCTGGAGAAGATTGTTGCAAATCAACTTTTAGCTTTTATGAATGATAATTCAATGTTTGAGTCTTTCCAATCAGCTTTTAGAGCTCACCATAGTACAGAAACCGCCCTTCTTAAGGTCATGAGTGATTTGCTTTTAGCTGCTGACGCTGGACGTCCCTCCATTTTAGTTCTCTTAGATCTCAGTGCAGCATTTGACACAGTTGATCACACCATCCTCTTGTCCCGTTTAGAGCAATGGGTGGGCATCAGTGGCACGGCCCTTGAATGGTTTAAGTCCTACCTTACAGACAGGTCTTTCTGTGTTGGTATTGCTGAGTCCAAGTCTTCCACCTCTAGGCTGCTTTGTGGGGTTCCTCAGGGTTCGGTGCTTGGCCCGATTCTGTTCACCATTTATATGCTGCCACTGGGACATCTCATAAGATCGCACAACATCAGTTTCCATTTTTATGCAAACGATACCCAGGTTTATCTCAGCTGTGACCCCAATAATTTCGATGAAATATTTTCACTTATGAACTGTCTCGAAGACATTCATAAATGGATGGCTCAAAATTTCCTTCAGCTGAACTCAAAAAAGACTGAGATACTTCTATTTGGCACTGACTCCTCCAACACTCAAATTAGAAACATCCTTGGTTCATACTCCCATTTTATTTCTCCGCAGTGTAGAAACCTTGGTGTTTTATTTGACAGCAACCTCACTTTGAACAGCCATATCAAATCTGTCATACAGTCATGCTTTTTTCAACTTAGGAAAATTTCTAAAATTAAGCCATTTCTGTCTACCAAAAATCTTGAAACGGTCATTCATGCTTTTATTTCATCGCGGCTAGATTATTGCAACTCCCTTTTCTCCGTCTGCAGCAAAAAGTCTCTCTCCTTTCTACAACTAATCCAAAATGCAGCCGCCAGGATTTTAACAGGTACCAGGAAACGAGAGCACATTACACCTATCCTTTCATCTTTGCACTGGCTGCCTGTTAGTTTTAGAGTTGATTTTAAAATTTTACTTATCACTTTTAAAGCCCGGAATGGCCTGGCCCCAAGCTATATTTCTGACCTTTTAACTCCCCATGTGCCATCACGGGCCCTGAGGTCCTCAAATGCTGCTCTCCTGGTGGTGCCAAAATCCAGACTAAAACACAAAGGTGACAGAGCATTTGCCATCAGGGCCCCCGGACTTTGGAACAACCTTCCAGAGGAGATTAGGATGGCTAAGTCTATCTTTTCATTTAAGTCTCTTCTTAAAATGCACTTTTATAGGCTAGCTTTCCTGTGATCCCATCTTACCTTTTCTACACCATTTGTTTGTATTGTTTTATCTTATTTTTTATTGTTATGTTTTATTACTGTGTTTGTTGTTTTATGTTTTATTGCTTATTTTATATATTGTTTTATTATTGTGTTACTTGTTCTTAGTGTTTTTATGATTAACACCTCATGATTCCTGTTGTTTGCTTTTACCCTGTAAAGCACTTTGTAAGCCCTGTTTTGGAAAGGTGCTATATAAATAAAGTTTATTATTATTATTATTATTATTATATTATTTAGTTTGTGTCCTGGAGATGTATTTATAATAAATGATGATATAGCATATAATAAAATTAATAATAATAATATCATTGATATTGTTGTTATATGTATAGTACATTACCTGAAGCCAAATAGAGCATATCACTGTTGTCATGGTGATTTTCATGTTTCAACTTCACTTGAAGGATTACATGGTTCTCCATGTGTTAGGTTTATGAAACCCTTTAAAAACCCCATTGGATGAATTGAAAAATGCATGGTGGTCAAGCTAAAAACAAGGCTGTTTTCCTTAATTCCTGAAAAATTGACAATTTGGAGGTGCGAGGTTTATACTCAAAAGTGGCAATATAATTACTTAGAATAAAGCATGAATATATATATATATATTTTTTAAACTTGATTATTATTAGGAATAATAATAATGCAGTGTTTTTATATAGTAATGTTTATATTATATAATTGTTTTTATTATGCTCTATGTCTCCAGGATACAGACTATATACTGTACAAAACATGTAACAGTTATACCACTGAATGACTCATTCTCAATCACACGTTCAGTGAGTCATCTGTCAATCTGTATCAGTTACTACATGATAAAGATAGATGATGATGATGATGATTTTTCTTTTCTTTTCTCATAATTCCATTACGGAGCATGCCCAGCCACAGCGTGACTCAACCAGGAGGGAAATGCTGCTGCTGCTGTCATTGTTTCCAGACACCAGACACCAACCTGAAGCTGCAGGTCACTTCCACCGGGCCAGACAGACAGCGTGGGTGTGTGTGTTGCTCCGCTCCCAGCCAATAGAAAAAACACTCACAGCTTTCAGCGTTTAAAGATGCAGTATATACACGCTCTCAACCTGGGATAGATTAAATGTAGTATGAACTTTTGAATCTCTACTCTGTTCACAGTAGTTTTCATTTTTCAGGGTCTAGAGGTGACATTCGGAAGGTGACTCAGAGTGGGAGTGCTGAACCAGGATCGCTCATCTGGGCCCAGGCCATGTGGATCAAGTTTCTTAGAGTACAACTGGTGCGGGATCACTGGTGAGGTCACTTGATACACTATCAAATACCCCAATACCCCAATACAACATAAAAGACTACTCCCACATCAGCACTCTTATTGTCGGATACTTAATATTTCAGAGATGTTGACATTAATCCACATGTAAAAAGGCTGTTATTACAATGAAACTAAGACAGAGCATTTGATTTTAGACATTTTTTTCATTCTCAAACTGATTGTCCCTCTGATTGACTGGAATCATGCAAAATGTATTTTGTAGTTGTGAAAGTTTGGTATTAGTTGCAACATTGTCGTATTACAAATCTAAATTTGGTATTGTGATGGGATGAGAAAGTTGCATGAAGTTCATTTATATTCAAGTCCTGCTGTGTAGGAATGTATGTTTATTCATATAACTGATATGCTTAAAGTTTTAAGAATTCATAAGTGGCTGAAATGAGCCTTAATTAGCATTTCAGTTCTGAGAAATGTCGAGTACGGGCCAAAATCTTTACCAGTATACAACCACAGATGTTGAGAGCCATAGCAAGGTCCAACATAACAAATTGTGTATAAAAAATATTCCGAGGGAATATTGTGAGAGAACACGGTCATCATTTGAGGTAATTTCTTTGCTGTGCTTGTCATCGCTAGATATGCTCAAGGCTTTGTGGTCTAAGGAACATGGAAGTAAGCATCTGTTTATTCCCATGTTTTCATATGTTGTATAAATGGTTCATGCTTACTTGGTAGTTGGCAGGCAGGCCTTACAATCAAAAACATCCACAACAAGCGAGATACCATGCTCTGGTGTTTTTAAGTCTGGGTTTTGCGGGTCTAAAATAGAACTTGGCAGAGGGGCTTCGCTCCGCTGTGTTTCAAAAGGGGGTCAGTCCGAGCCAGGGATTTGTGAGTTGTGAATATAGCTTGCAGATGCTTGCCTGAAATCCAGTTCACCACTTGGATAATGTTTGAGAACAATGTTAACAGCTTCCTAGGCTTGTTCTGGCCAGGCCGTGTTCGAATAATTCTGCCATAACAAGGCCTATAAAGGGAGTGCTGAGCGAGAGGAGGCTGGCTCAATTACATATCATAAAGGTTCGGGGATCAGCGGACCCGTAATGAGCTTTACGTTTCACAGCTTACTCCCAACAACCTGTTTGAATGGAGCTGACATCAAAATACAAGTGCTTCGCCACAAGGTGGAGCAGCGTTCATGCTGCAGCAGTAGTCTGTAAAAGAGAAGCAGCTTACTACAGGGAATGTTGATCGCTGACTTAATAATTTAGGTGGTTTTCTTCCTATCTATCTAATAGATCATTCACAATCTCTATAGGTGACTATACCTCCTCCCCAGCCTTACTGACATGTGGGGTGCCACAGGGATCAATCTTGGGTCCAATCCTATTCTCCCTTTACATGCTTCCTTTAGGTCAGTTAATCCGCCAATTTGAGGGTATATCTTATAATTGCTATATACGGATGACACCCAGTTATATGTCTCCGTAAACCCTAACGACCTCAGCAGACTAACTTTTCTCCAAGAATGCCTAACTACTATTACTGTAAGAATTGGATGGCACACAACTTCCTCCAATAAAACCCAGACAAAACAGAGATCCTCATAATAGGCCCTGACCACTTATCTAATGTAATTAAACAATGCATTGGTCCTTGGGCTTCATATGTAAAATCTGCCTCCAAAAACCTGCGCGTGACCTTCGACCGTCAATAACAGAAACCAGGCCTCTTCGTACCAGGCAACCTTTTCCACTCTTCAATCACCCAATTTTGGCGATGAAGTGCCCACTTTATTTAAGCTTTATGTTCTTGTTCTTACAGTAGCTGATAGGAGTGAAACCAGGCAAAGTCTATGTAGCTGTAGCCCATCTGCCTCAAGGTTCGATGAGTTGTGTGTTCTGAGATGCGCTTCTGCACACTACTATTGTCCTAAGATGTTATTTGCATACTGTTGCCCACCATGGATGTCTTTCCATTCTCCTTTGACCCTCTCAGGGTCAAAGGAGACCCTCAGGACTGTAGATGACGCGTTTTGTTTATTGCACAATTCTTTTTTCCCCCTCAGGACTGTAGATGACGCGTTTTGTTTATTGCACAATTCTATGTCAAATCTAGATACTGTCGTGCATGAAAATCCCATTTCTGTGATGCATGAACTGGTGTATCTGATCATACCACCATGAACGTCACTTAGCTCACGGGTCTTGCCGATTCCAACGTTTAGTCGAACTGTTTGCGGAAATGGAGAGGTGTACCTAATAAAGTGGCCACTGAGTGCAGGCTATATTCCACAAGGTACACATGTGGTAAGGCAGCTCACAGGGAATGCAAGTCTGCAGTGCAGCACCTGCTCATGTTGACCACAGAGGGATCAGAATCTGACTTTTAAGGCTCATTCTTTTGGCAGGGGATCAGTCCTTAGCTGTCATGCAGGAGAAAAACATAAACCTTTGGCATGCAACAGCGCCATACACAGGAGACGAAGCCTTGCCAAAGCCCCCCCACACTCACACACACACACCCACACACCCCACCACCACCACCACAACACTCCTCCTTTTCTTCCTCCCCTCCTAGATAACTTCCATATTATGATTGCAACCCAATCACTCATGTCCGTAGCTATGGACCCTGACAGATCCAGGCAGGATCAGCATACCAACACATATCGAATGCATCTGGGAAAACAAATAAGGAGCGAAATAAATAAAGAAAAAACAACAGCACAGCTGTGATAAGACAGCCTGTCCTCTCTCCGCAGAGATAAAAAAGTGAAAAATGGAGTGTGAGTTGAGAAAAAAAGTGAGTAAGACTTTAAATTAGTCACTGCCGGTTCTTTAAAGAAGGGTTTAATTTCCTCGAAACTTCACTTTTCCCGTACCAATGCAGTGGTTTCGCCTAGAATTTTATCTCTGCTATCTGCTTGATAGAAACAGTAAATAACCCTGATCAGACTGTCCTCCAGGTTAATACCAATCACTCTGCAAGCCCAAAAACTGACACATTGCCTGCCAGTAATTTCTTACGATATCCTGGGTACCGCTGTGTATCTGGTGCCTATATGTGCAATTTACAGTCTCCAATCCACCTGTCTTGCATGTGTTTGGACTGTGGGAGGAAATCCATGTGAGCACAGGGAGAACATGCAAACTCCATTCAAGCGTTTAGTACTTGAACAAGCAATAAATAAGCTGTCTTTGCTCTAAAACGTAGTAAAAAGGTTTCTGAACAAAAAAAAAACTACACAAGTGAGGTTCCCAGAACTCATTATAGGGCTACATCGTTACATACCAAGTATTTTATTAATATATCATTATAGCTGTAATAAACCAGGCAGAAATACAAAGTGGGAGGGAATCCTAAGTGGTTCAAGTACTGAACAGTAGATAATTAGAGATAGCTTCTGCACCAAACACTGTGACTTAACGTGTGGCCTGCTAAGAATAGATCTCAACAAGAGAGCAGTATTGGTGTCAAAGCTCACCCACAATGCTCCCTGTCTCTAGCATAGTACTCCCATATGTTCCCAATGTCAGCAAAGCAGGTCATTTGGTCCATACTGCCCTCTTGTGGGGTTAAGGGGAACTAAAGCGTTACAACATTACTAGATTCTGAAGTTAACAGTCACAGAGTAGCTGTTATGAAACACTTTATTTCCCACAGGCTTGTGCATTTTTACACATTATTGACACTCTGAAACAACATTGAATACAAAACAGTAAAATGTCCTTTGGTCCTTATAAATCTCTGTGTATATTCAGCAGCGCCATCCACCAGAAGTTACCAGGAAAAAGAAGAAGAAATGCATGCAACTCTGCCATTACAACCTTGTTTCTGACTACACCATCCTCTCAGATCTGCTAAAGTAACAGGGGCAAGAGATTTTAGGATTGGGATCAATATCCAATCCATATAAGAGTTCCTACTGAAAATTAAAATAAATACATCCCCCCTCGCTTGACCCTGTAGCACCTTAACATAAAAAGTGCAGATCCGCCTCTGATACAAGTTTAGACATCCAGTCCTGACTTAGCGCTGACATGGACAAACAATCCTTTCTAATGGTGATTCAGGGAGTCAGTCACCAGAAGGAATCTTTGCCTCCTTCCCCAAAATTCAGGACTGGCGTAGGAGAGACGTTCACTGGATCCGGAGCCCGTTTAAAGACAGAGAAGGTGTTACAGATCAGTCGGTCTTCTCCCTGTTCTCTCTGCGGGCCTTTCTCTTCAGCTGGAGGGTCTTCAGCTCGGTCATCGTGGAGAAGGTCCTGTACACCCACACTACCTGTGAACGCGTAATAAACAAACACACACACACATAGACATGAACAAGTTTCTCCTCTGGGACACCCGCCGTTGGACACCATTTATGACATTTTAGTGAATGAGGAAAGATGGAGAATAAAAAGTATCACTTACCACAATGATGATTGTATTGAACAGAAGGGGAATGGAGTAGACCAAAGATATGAACATGCCCTTGGAATCAAAGTACTGGAAATTAGAAAACGACCTGTAAAAAAAAAAAGGTTTGATGACCATTTGTTAATTATGGGTCCAATTTTTGAACATAGTATTAAACTTCTGTTATTCAGTAAAGCAGACACACTGGAAAAGCCCCACAACCGTAGCCGTACCTCCAGTTCATGGCTGCCAGCTCATTTAGGTATTCAGCACTATACACCATGCCAACTGTGGAGAGAGGCAACAAGAGTCTTTGAACACTGAAAAGGACAGAGTGTGTTCACATACACTCCAATATCCAGTTAGTTTTCTGGATACTCCACTATTCTGTTTTCTTTAGTTTGTGCATGTCAACATCACTTCTCATTTACCACAGCCAAAATAAGCTCTTATCTCAACTGTGAGAAACCCAAATAAGATATCCGGGATTTACTGATATAAACCAGGATGCTGAGAGATGTTTATACCATTTACTGTTTACCATTGGGTTTTGAGATTCAGCTTCCATGGTAATATTCAGACTTTTCTGTTTATGTATACCTCAATAAAGACCTGTCTATACTTGATTTAGCTAAGATTTATACAGATGTGGGCCCTGATCTTGCTGGTCTGCTATTAGTCTACTCCCTTTTGAGTGCTTATATAGCTTATATTTGATTACATATGTGCTTATTTTATGTTGTTCATCAGCACTTATGGACTATCTGGTCAAGTAAAATTTAAGCAAATAAAATTAAATTAAATACAAATCCCTGTATAAGGTACTAGAGACTAAAGACACACACAATAGACTGAGATAAACAAACTTATCCTGAATAAGCCCTTTACCCAGATACAAGTTGTTAGCTTGAATGCTACATACATATAAACACACTCAATGATAACTTTTCCATGCAGCTGAATAATGCATTAATAAGTAAGAAGTAAGACCAGGTCAATCTTATGAGAAATGTAAAAAAATAAAATAAAAAAAAATCTCATATAAACACTTAAACCAGGCTAGAGTAATCAAACTGAAATATTAAAGTGATTGGTTTCTCTCAGATAAACAGTTATTAAACCAGTGCAACAAGATAGTCCAGTGTTATTCTGCATTTTTTTTTTTAATTAACTTTCTCAAATAACGTACAAATCAGCAGACAATGACATTATTCACTAGTAGCCAACTGTTAACATCATGTAACTATTGCAGGACTCCCTCATCAGCTTACCCATGAGCAGGAACTGACAGACTTGCACTCTGTAGAACCTGCAGGTCAGGAGAGTCAGGCAGAAACACACAACATGGAACACCAACAGCCCGATAAGCCATGGCTCCGACCACTGCACCTAGAAATATGAAACCAGACGACAAAACACAACTGAAAGACAGCAAGAACTATAAGCGTAGCTATTCTCTGAAGCTGTTCTCTATCTAACCAAGCCATAAAGGAAGTTAGCTAACGTTAGCCATGGCGTTCCAGTTAGCTGAACCAGCTTCGCCTCGTGAATCAAAGATAAAATTGAACTTACCGACATGAGAAATGTCCATATCGACGTAATTCTTAACTTGCTGAACCCATCGATAGGAATGGAGCTGATGTTCTGAGCTTTCTGGTCTGTCATCTTCAGAAAATCCCAAGCTGACAACTAATGTTAGCTTAGCTAGTGTCTCATGTAAACAAGAGTGCGGAAGGAGCACTTTTTGTCGCAGAAGAACTACGTCACGTAGACGACAATTTTTTTTTTTTTTTTTTATCAAGTGGCTTCTTCAAAATCTGAAATTATTGTTTTATTGTAATATTTTTTTTGCTAGTTTCTTTTAAAATATGAAAGTATACCCCTCCAACTCACTGGTAAATTAGATTGAATATGATATTTTATTTTTTTTCCCCCAGAAATGATTGGAAGTGAGACAGCCAACTGCCTTCATCGCTCTATTAGATCAAGTGAATGCATCCTGTAGGCAGAATGAGGTGATTTAGATATGGTGGAAAAAAGCTCCGGCATTCCAGATGAATTTGTTTTGGTGCACATTTTATTACACTTGAACTTACAAATATTATTTTCAACACAGAAATACTTGTAAATACTAACAATTAGGTTAGCAAAAATCACCATACACTGACTTTAGAGACCTTTTTATATACAAATGAGCATGTTCCTCAAGGTAGACCTACTTTCTGTAGGTGACAACAATGAAACAGGGTTTATTTATGACTGAATTCAGCACACCTTCAAAATTCACATCATAACTTTCCAAATTGAGTATCCCCTCAGACTTGTAGGCTACTCCAAAGAATGTCAGTCTACTAACTGCAACCACGAACATCAAAATCATCATTACATATACAGTAGCCTATGATACAGCTTACAGCAGTGTTTAGGGAGCTGTTATTGAGATTTGTGGTTGAGAGGAGCAGCCGTAGCAGCCAAAATGAAGGTGGTGGGTGGGGGGGTGGGGGCGTCTTGGCTGGACTCACAGTGTCTCTCTCTACATCCACACAGCCTTGATTTACGTTCCCTCACTTCCCTGACAAGTCTTTCCTGCCTGTAAATCCTTTTGTTAATAAGCGTCTGCCCTGATTCACTTAATCTGCATCTAGATTCCTATCTGCCATAGGAGCCACATTCCTATTGCCTTCTGCCTCAGTCTCTGCTGTCAGAAACCGCACTCATGCAAACACCAACTGGATTCCTGTGATAAAAAAAAAATTCTTCCAAGGGGAAAAAGGCACGTTATGTTTTCAGTAACACACACCTGAGTTAGGGTGTAGTAACTGCATGATCAGTGTGATTCAGGCCTAAGCAGCACATACAGAGTGCTGGCCTGGTTGTCTGTTCATAAGGTTTATGACAAAAATGACTGTGTCTGTGATTCGATGATCCCTATACTGTATATTTCTGTATCTTGCTTAAAAAGTATATATTATTTACCTATAGGTGGATTTGATGCCCAACAACTCAACATTATGATTTCAAAATCAACCATTAACAAGATCATTTCACAAAACCATAAAATATCCTTTAAATCTCAGTTGCTTGAAAGTATAATAAAGCATAATAAAATGATACAGGGCTACAAGTTTTCCGGATCAATGTGTGATTACAATTTTTGGAAACAAATACAAAAATATACATTTCAAGTAAATGACATGGGTTACTGCTATGTACAGTTTCTAAAGCTATAGGAGGAGATGCATGTGTCTCAGCCTCTGGTCCGGCCTGGGTGGAAGTCGGGGACGAAGGTAGCGGCGGCGGAGATCGGGGTGGAGTAGCCCAGGGCAAAATTGTACAGACCGAGCATTAGACACTTCCAGCTGGAGCGCAATGCCTTGCCAACATTCTGCAAGACAAACACACACAGGCCCTAGATTTACCGATGATTCTTTCAAATTAAACAACGATCACTTCACACTGAATTTCACAATTCCCTTTCTTTGTCTATTTTGTTGCTTCATTTAGACAAGGAGGATGTCAGTGGGAAGGAACGGGGGGTCAAGGTGGAGTCACATAGCTGTAGCTTGAACTTTGCACACTTTCCCTTTGCAATACTCACACGCAATCTCAGTTTAATTCATGCATCCCTCCTTTACACAGGTGTAAAGATGGTGTCGAGCGTCTTCAGTGAATGATTTTGACAAAATGAGGTTAAAAGAATAAGGAGGTAAATCTTGAGACAGGACATGAGACAGAAGGCATTTGAAGAAAGCCTGCGGGTGGTGTTTAGAGGCAATGGCTTGCACCGCAGGAGGAGGAGGAGAGGGGGGGGTGGTTGGACTCAGGTCTGTTTTTATTCCTCTAACTTAAATAAGCAGTCCAGTCCGGACAATAGCTTCCTGCGTTCTCTTTGTACAGGAAAGGGCTGGCCAGCTGAAACGGACACAGGAAGTCTGATGTTGAGAAAAACAAAACCAAAAAAAAAAAGTGAAACACCTCTGCCCACTGGTTATATTGTTAACTGTGAGTGCATGTGGGAATGCATCAGTTTGGAAGATGACTAGATTATTAGCATTATTTTACCATCTCCTTGTTTCCCTAACATTACGGCCTCCTCACGTTTTACCAAGCTTTAAGGACACAGGTCATAGATTTCTCAACACCATGACCCACTGATAAGATTCTGTTACTGTTCAATATAAACAAGGTTGGCTGGTAATTGATAAGCTTGTTGTACTACTGTTGCTTGGGATCACATTCCTTAATACTGTTTCCTTGTGGACCACGCAGGCTATAAAACAGTTCTGCCAGTAAACACTGTTGTTGTCAGTGGGATTATGCCATAATCTTTATGGTCATGACCGCACAACAGTTACCATGCAGAGTGTATTTGTCCAGAATCACAGGAGGAATTAAAGGGGCATGGCTGAATTATAAACAAACCAATATCCTGGTGTATCCTGGTCAAGCTTAGATCCTCAGATCCTCAAGTTTAGATCCTGAGAAAGTGTGTTGGTTAGCTTCTCCAAGAACTAAGCATCCTTTAGTGGGCAACATGTGTGAACAACATGTCCTTAGCTCTCTCTTCTCTGGCTGACCTTTCTTCTGTAATAGCACACCACAGCCTCCTCCAGCAGACAGAGGCCAGAGAGGTGACACCACGCTGAGGCTCTAAAGCTCTTTAGTGAGAGCGATCAATAGGTTTAGTCTGGCCGGGAGAGTGACCAGTCAGTGTCTGAGTTAGGCCGGCTATCCAAGACGAGCCAGAAACAGCTCTACTATTTATACGGCCGTTACAGTCACAAACAAATTGGCGGAACGTCATGGACGCTCCTAATTTGGATAAACTCTAGCATTAGCGTTGGGCTTGGCATAGTAGAGCTTGATTGTGTTTGTTTCAATTTAGGCTCATGAGCATTGTGTGATGTCTGAGCTTTAAAAAGTAAATCAATTCAACTGTAGGAGTTTGTTTTTTGGTAGATATTACCAACTTCTATATATAGAAAACAAAGCCAAATTTTAAAAGTCAAGGAAAAGTGGCCATGTTGTAAAAATCTGCAGAAAGACATGCATGTATTGTGCTGCTCAGATTAAATTATGTGAGTGATAATGATTTATATATTCATATATATATGTATATATATATATATACATATATATATATATATATTATAACTGATTTAGAGTGAAGTAAAAAAATTGCAATTTAACTTATTTCTTGATCAATTCAAATAGATAAAATAACTCTAGGTGCATTTGAATTTAATAATTTCATTATTTTGAATCAATAGATTTGTGGAGATTCATTAGCCTTTTGCATGTTTTTCAATCATAAACAATGCATTAGAGCAATTTGAATGAAGCTGATTGATGCCATATTGAAAAAGATTGCAGTAAGTGCGTTTCAACTTACCCACATTGAAACTGCTAGAAAAGATGGGATACTTTCATCAATTCAGTTTCAATAGTTGAAAGTATTTTCACATTGTTACAGTACTCTTCATTACTGTAGTACTATGTATATGCAAAATAGCAAATCATACATACATACAATATTCATTGAATATTTATTGTACTGTAATTGTGCTGAGAACCAACCTTTTTTACTTTGTTGTACTTTTCCTTCTTCCTTTTCCTCTTCTCTTCTTTGGCTCTGATTTGTACCTCTTCATTCTCTATCAAGGGCTCGTACCTCTCCGGCAGAAAGGCAAAATGAATTTCTCTGTGGCACTTTTCTTTTGGTGCGGCGTTGTCCTCTGCTTGCTGGCTGTCGGTGTACGCCGAGCTCCCCTGGTGATCCAGGCAGTCTACCTGCCGTTCATACTTTGCTTTACTTTGAGTCTCACCTGGTGTCCCTGTGTTTCTGTCGAACAACCTCGAGGCGAGAGATTTGGGCTTCATGTTGTCTGGGTGTTGGATGGCTGCAGGTCTCGGGGACAGGATGAAAGGTGCCACTTTGCAGCGGGGATCAGGGATGTTGTCAACACAAGTTATGTGCTTGAGTGGATGTGCATTCCACTGGACTGGCTTGTGTGGAGGATCTGGCACAGCGCCCTTAAAGGTGCAACCCTCCTTCCTCACAGACTGACGAGGGACAATAACAGGTTTATGGATTTCCAATCGAATGCTTTAACACAGACCAAATCAAGAATGCATTTTCACCCTTTGAATAATAAGTAGAGCTGAGAAAAAACATCAAGATTATGTTTACTATGTCCTGTGATGTAGTGGGAAATAAAAAGTGGCTAAACGGTGACCTTCAGTCAAAATCCATTGTACTTTCAGAAAAGCATTAATTTATGTTTTGTTCCTTAAAATATCCTGTCCTCACATAATTTACATACTTCAGTTTGACACTACAGACTATGATGAATAGTATGAATTTATGTCATAAAGATTTATATCAGCTTAAAAAAAGAGTGGTTAAACTCTATTCAGCAAGGAAAAAGCTGGGTAGACAGACAGAGTTAAGAGGGGATTACAATCCACTAAATCCCTGACTATGTCCTGGAAATGGGCTTTCATGCCCCCCACTGGACCATAAAAAAAAAATCACCAAAGCTATATTTGTACCTCACCTTGCTTGGTTTAATGAATAACAGCATCCCATTGCTTCTAATTTGAATGTTAAACCCTTCAAGGAGCCACTTTTTCACACGCACTGCACGGATATGCCAAATGATAGAAAAAAGAATGTTAATGACTAACTTGATCCATGAAGGTATAGACTACCATGAAGCCCTAGGCACAAACATGGTGAGGGCCACTTCCCTTCCCCATGTACAGCCTGGCTGGTGCACTCTCCCTCCACAAATAGCGCTTACAACATTTGTATTGGCTTTTGAATACAGGGTATTGTGGCCCAGTGATCATGGTGATCACATGGAGATCAATGAACTAGATATCTGGTTTGAAACATCTAAACAATTGAGATTTTTTTGACCAATTCTCAAATTATATTTCTCAATTTCTATAATACAGTGTGTTAAGTTAAAGTCCTAAAATGGTTCCTTTTTTGTGTTTTATTCATTATTTTTTAATACTCTATTGATACCCCAAATGAGAAATATTCTTCACTTGCCCACGTCCATCAGTCCATCCTGGATGTCCTCATAGCTGTGTTGTACCCAAGTGTATCAACTGAAACGAAACATATGGTTATGGACGTAACCAGTGTTCCCTAAAGGAGGGAAATGAGGTACAACACTGTCCTGGGCTGAGTGAAGAGCAGGGTGGAATTAAGGAAAAGTGGGGCCTCAGCACCTGTTAGGGGTCTCATTACCTCATTTCTCTTCTTCAGCCAACAGTTATTATATCAATAACCACATCCAGCTATCCTTGCTCAACAAATTTTCCCCCTTGGACCACCCAAGTCCACCATAATGATTTTGTTTTGGTTGGTGATGTGGGTGTGGCCTATGCAATAATGGCACATAGCTCATATTGGGCTTAATTTTAATGGGTCATTATCAGCTGAAGATACTCCCTCAAATCCCAGGCTCATATCAGCAGAGATATTGTATTACATGTGGCAAGACTGTCTTCCCATAATGAGATGCAATGAGATGCCACATCTCATTGAACTTAATGCTCAAATCTAAAGACAAAACTTAAAAGTAAAAGTACAACCTTTGAAATGTACTTTGTAGTAGTCCAAGTAGTATTACTCTAAAAATGTAGTATATTTTGTTTCATTTATTTTACAGTAGTTTGCAAACTTAGCAAGAAGAGTGCAATACACCTTGGACCCATGTCAAAGACAAAACCAATGTGTCAAAAACACATTGTGTTAAAGACAAGACCTAGACCATGACTTTTTGGTCTAAAGAGCACACAACTGTATAAAGAACAACACTGGTAGTATCATAACATAAGCCAAGAACAAGTTCATCTGTGAACATGAAAGTGACTATTTATTTTGGTAACAAAAGAAAAACTTTTCAAACTTCAAACTCAAAAGAAAAACTTTTCAAAACAGCAAAATGGGACAAGAGCAAGTTTGTCTGAGAACAGTGACAATTTTTATAACAAAATAAAAACTTGTCCAAACAAAACACATTTTTAACAATGAGCTAAGTTTGAAAATACAATGAAATGAACAAACTTTTAGTGAATATAGTGAAGTTACTGCAGGTATCTTGGGATTCAAGTTGGCATTACTCCTGTTCTTCCTCTCAATTTGTCTGCACAGTGTTTGAGTCACGGTCTGGATCTTTGAGACGCAGGATTCTGATGAGATTACTCTCTGGGAGATTGCTGAAAAGAGACAAACAACAGATGACCGTGTGAGTGTGGCCCTATGGTTGAGTGGACTAATGCTCTTGCCTGGGAAACAAACTAGTATGTGATAACGTGGCTTTTACTCCTGCTCGTACTCTGCAAAACTCTCTTCATGACTGATGGACTATTTTCTCATAGCACATTTACTAAGTTAAAACAGTTAAGTCAATAGATCACAACTGGGTGGAAATATTAGGTAGTCTACTATGATATGGCCCAATGCTTTAACAATGCACCAGACAACTTTCAATGAACACTTTGATACACAAATTAGTCATAAACGTGTCAGGATGTCGTAGGGGGCGGCTACTTCATGGTCTGCGGGGTGAGGAAGATGAACTGTCTGTAGCGCTGGCTAGCAGCAACCTTCAGCATCATGTCCATGGATATCCTCCGGTTCACCATGTCCTAATTGAACAGAAACAACACCCAAGGCCCATATATTATCTTTTGATAAATGTAACAGTCAGAAATAGGCCTACTGTGCTTTTGGAACATTGTTTAGCTGCAGTAACATGTTACATTCCTGTGTGGCGCTCCTTGATTTACTGAGACAGAGTTACAGCAAGAGGTATTGAGTTCTACTCCCAGTCCATCTTTCCACCAGTAGCTTTAAGTCTCTTCTTCTCAACTTGGTACGTGTTACCTATCTATACATGCATGTTTAGAAAATATAGTCCCGTGGAGACCAGGCATTGTATGGTTGACAAGTATAGATGAGTAAAGGGGTACATCGCAAACATATTGTTGTCTGGCTCTGTCAAGGTATCCAGGAGCATTTTACTAAAGCTGATATAAGCTAAGACACGACCAAACGCGTTACATACATAAGCCACAAGAGAGGGAGATTTTTTCTTCAAGTGTCATGCAGTCTAGGTGCCCAGCCTATGAACTTGCACCTAACTCAAGTATCATAATAACAATGTACATGTATGCTGACATTGACCAACTTTACAATAAAAGTGAGGCGGATAGAATCCACCTTTTCTGAAATATCTATCCAAAATAAATTAGCGGCAATGGAAGCCACTATAAACCACACCTACTGGCTAATGATAGCAAGAGGATAACAGCGCCTAAAATGAATGGCATTTTCCATTTCGACAAATTCTATCACCCCCAGGTGTACCACTGCACCTTAATCTGTTCCTATGGCTAATGCCCATCCCAGTAAATAACTGCCTTATTACCATGTAGACATCAAACTCGTCAAGGCAGCGGAAGGGCGCCTCTGTGATGGCCCAGAGAGAGAGAACGAAGCAAACGGTGGAGAAGGAGCGCTCGCCTCCTGACAGGGAGCGCATGTCACTCAGGTCAGCCTTGTTCCCTTCACCTGTGTGCACCTGCAGAGGAGGGGAGGAGGAAGCAGAAACAGAGTAAGTTTCCACATAAAAGGAATTTGACTTGATGGGTAGATCACACTGAACATACACACAAGACAAACATTATTAACAGTAGAATATTACTGTTATAGTGGAAATTTAGGGAGTAGGTCTCTTATTTGAGTAGTATATAAAAGAAAGAAGTATACAAGTAGTATATAAAAAAATTAAAATATAAATTACAGGAAATCTTTGCTGTGCAGTATGCACATGGTTCTCTGTTGGAACCTGACTAATTTCACTGGTAGGACTATGCAAGTCAGTAATAGGAAAAAAAACAAATATAAACAGATCTACAGAATATTGCACTAGATTCACGGGAGTTAGAATGGTATAAACAGACCATACATAGGTTAAGTATAAATGTATAAATATGCAACTGTACAGCCAGAACAGAGTTAAGTATGTAAGAACTGACTATATGACAGTAGGTGCAGGTGCTGGAGACCAGCAGCAGGGAGAGAGAGAGAAGAGAGCGCCAAAGAAAGAACAAAGAGACAAAGACAAAGAGAAAAGAAAGAGAGGGAGGAAAAGAGAAAGAACAAAGACAGAGGGGAGAGAGGAAGGAGGAGCCTGGGAAAATGACATACAGGTTAACAGCCACAAAGCTTGTTTAACGGGAAAAAGGAGGCCAGAGTGCTGTGTGACCGATAGATCAAAACATCTTACCGATATGGAGAGGGTTTCATTCTTGTGGTCAAAGTTCATACTGCCTGTGTAGTGTCTCTGGGCCAGCATGGTATCAAAGTAGTATTTACAACGAGCGGACAGGAACCTAGAGAGAGAGAGATACAGAGAAAAGGGGGCAGATGCATAAGGAGGGAGGGAAGAGGGAAGAAGAGAAAATGACCCGTTTTCTTTTTCAATAGATCCTATTCTTAATCCAATACCTTGATTAAAATACATCAACAGCACTAACCTATGGCAAACATAGTATTCAGAGGCCATATTTAAAACAAAACGAGTACAACACAATATGGTGCCTTTCCACAGATTTCTTAGTCTTCTCCCTACCTCTAAACATTTCATAAAAATTAAATATGATCCATCCTAAAGCTGCACTACATCTACTTACAGGGCAGACAGACATATTGTAAAGAGTTCCATATATTTACATTGTTTATCATAGCAAAAAAGATTAGGAGTATACTTTGTACTTTAGAGGTAAATATGGATAAATCACAGTTTTAATTTCACATCCACCGAGTTGCAGTTTCACAACTTGCCTCCTGAGCTCAGTATAGGCTCTGAGTCTTTCAGCGATAATGCTGTCCAGGGTCTTGATGAAGTTGTTGAGGCTCTTCACCTGCTGTGCCATGTTCTTGTAGTTCTCCAGGGCCTCATGGTACTGCCTAGGTGGGGGCAAGATGGACAGGGCAAGGGAAAGACAAGGGAGAGGATCAAGGGAAGTTTTACACTGGGAAAAGCAAAAATTGGTATTTGTTGGCAGTTTAAGCAAGATTAGCACAAGGTCCAGAGAAGAAGATGACAAGTAGCTGTAAATAGTAAGTGCACCTTCTAATATCTGAAACAACTACATAAAATACATTTTCTTAACTAACCCAAAGGCATTAGCTAGCAGAACCACAAACATAGTGATACATTATTTTTAAAATTTGTTTAATTGTAAAGTGTAGACATTCTTGACAAATGTCCTTTGAACTAAGATACAATGGAAACTTCAGAGTTTAGACATTTTTGCTCAATACACAGACACTTTTCTGCTATATCACAAATGAAATAGGTATCACATGGACACCTGTTGAGAGCTGACATAAAACTGACACACACATATGATGACTAATTCTGAACTATTACTAGACTTTGTTAATGTGCCATGTAGCGTGTTGCTCTTGTTCAGGCATAATGAATGAATCAAAAACTGGACGTCATGATGGTTTTCCAAAAAATTCCTCAAAATTTGCATCCCTAATGAACAGAAACAGTGCATGTGCACACTCAACTGCTGTTAAATGTGTGGGCTGTATTTCAATTTTATAAGTTAAAAGCAAAAACATTATGTGCATTTGGTCGCATGTCAGAATAGGGGGAAAAAACAACATAAAACTAATAAGCAATGCCAGTTTTATTACAACATGAGCATGGGCAAACCTGGGGATTAGCCGTCTTCTCCAACAGTGAGCAGTGAACATCTTTATGCTTTGAAGTGGTTGCAGAATGGAGGAGGGTGAAGAGTTGTAGCGACTGATAATATAATAACTTTTCAAAATATAATAAAAATGCCCTCTAAATGGGTTGAAAATGTTAATGTAATAAATTACACCATATTATTACATTAGCA
This sequence comes from Centroberyx gerrardi, assembly GCF_048128805.1. NCBI lineage: Eukaryota > Metazoa > Chordata > Actinopteri > Beryciformes > Berycidae > Centroberyx > Centroberyx gerrardi. The sequence continues at coordinate 11,824,061 of NC_136014.1, read as the reverse complement.
GGTGCGTATTACTTCAAAAGGGGTGTAACATTAACTGATGATGTAATAAAAACACTAACAATTTAACAACTCGAGTTATTCTTCATCCTTCTTATCGGTTATTACATTAGTCAATATGATTAGATCAGTAATTACATCAGTTCAAATATGATACACCCCTTATAAACATGAATGTAACAATGCGATATTACGTTATACAGCAATTTATTACATTTTCAACCCATTTTGAGGGACAATTTATTACATTTCGACCAAAATTATTTCATTATTAGTTGCTACAAGGGTCGAAGTAACATACCTCACAACTTCCTCACGGTCGCCCTGCTGGTCCTGCTGGGAAGTGATCTTAAACTTGAGACGGCTGATCTCACTGTCCAGGCTCCTAGGCGTGCGACGTACTTCCAGGCGCTCTGGACAGATCTCTGTGGCCTTGGCTATGGACGCCTGGACCACAGGGTGAGACAAACATATAACTTTAAAACTAATTTTGAGACACAACACAGGGCACACAATCCATATGCATTAACAAATAGGCGGCCATTTAAACTCATACAAAACCAAGGTGCAATATAGCCGCAGCACACGTTTCCTGCCCCAGGGCTGCAAGATGACAAAAAACATAAAAGTGTATTGCTGTTTTTCTGAATATTGCAATTGCTGTATGAATTTTGATACATGTGGACAGTTTTTTCTAAATGTGAAAAGGTTTCTCTGTTCTCCAACTTAATTTGTAGGCCTTCAATTGACCAAGATACCTTGTTTAGGCCATGCAGACACCTTTCCCTCTGATTAAAAAAAATAATAATAATAATCGCTTTTATAGTAGCTGTCCAGAGATTAACAAACAGCTATTAAACTTATGTATATTTTAAAATCTGTCCAAAAAAAAAATCAACACTTTCTCTATCTGAAACAGTCTCCAATTCTCCCTCATATCCCCTTCTGGCATACTGTGAGATCCTGCTCCTTGCTGTCCAGGCTGGCTTCCAGGGTCTGGATGTTGCTGAGGTGGGCCCTGCGTTTGTCCTCATAGTGCTTCTTGTGGTGCTTGCACCTCACCACCTCCTGGTCACTCTTACTCAGCTCCTCCTGCAGTGCGACACAGGAGAAAGGGGACAAGCAGACAACAGGATTTAGCCATGGCAATACATGAAGAACTACAGCATCGGCCTTACAATAACTACAGTATTAACACAGCAAGCAAGGCAAATTGATCTAGACGTCCAAGAATCATTTTGGATTGATTGCTACACCTAGATAAACCTAAATAATTACAAACAACAACAGCCATACACCCTACATCCCATAGTTTGCATTTAGCCGATGCTATCAGTGTCTTGCTGAAGGACACTTCCAACAGTCCACATGGCTGTTGACTGAACTTGCTACTGACTTGTGAACCAGTCACTCAACAACTAGGCAACCCTGCCGTCCAAGAACCTGCAAGAGAACTATTTTCCCCATCATGGACTGATTTGTAGGGCAATGCTTTCTTAGCTCCACACCTTGGTAGGATATGAAAAGGTCTGTCTGCAATATTAGGCCTACCTTGATGGAGTCGGCCTCCTCAGCGACCACGCCAATCTGGTCTTTGTGCTGCTTGTACTCCTGCTCTGCCTCGTCATAGGAGGCCTTGAGCTTGGCCATTTGAGCCCGTGCCTCGTCGTACTCGGCGCGCTTGGACGAGATCTTAGTGATGATCTCCTGAAGATCCTCCTCCTGTGGTAGAGTGGTGGATGGCAGAAGCAGGTGATGAGAAGCGTCTGTGCATGCTGATTGTACACAATATTAGCAACACCTTCCTAATATTAAGTTCTCTGCTCCTTTTTGTACATTCCATGTCTCATTTGTCTCAGCAAAAAACAGCTTCTTTAACCCGTCTCTTACCCCTTCATCTACAGCTCCCCTTCAGGACTGAAATGGACTGAATATGTGAAAGCAATAGGGGATCATAGATTTAATGTGGATTCATCTGGTCAGTCTATTTCACTATTTCTATTCTCACTGTATCTGCTAAGCTGAAAACAGGTAAGTCCACCAATTGATACGAATGCCTTGAGAGCTGAGGTGGAAGCTGTGATTTGGGGTCCTGTACCCACCAGAGGGTTGACGTCCTCCGACTGAGGCTCCTCCACATTCTGTAGGTCTGTCAGCTCTAGCTGCAGCTTTGTGGCCTTATCCTGCAACAAATACACACTCTTATGAGCAAATGAAGCAGAAATTATCAAAAAAATTCTTCAATATGTAACATTTTCCCATTCACACCTTGGGACCCATATTCATTCAAAATGTCAAATTTCTATGTCAGTAATCTAGAGCAGGTTAGCCTTTGTAGATGTTTGGTTTTTGAATATTAATGGGAGCTGTTAAGTTACTGTTGGACCAGCATGTCTGACACGCTGAGATAGGCTAATGTGTCATCATTACATCATTTGCAGATAATCACCACCATCCTCATCATTTCATATCAATATCCTGGGGTCAGAAAGAGATGAACAGTCATTTGTGAGAAGTAAAATGGTTACTGTGGTATTCTTCTGCTCCACGTGGGCTCTCTTCAGCAGCCCCTCGTTCTGTCTGATGTCATCCTCGACCTTCCTCATCTGCTGCTGGAAGCGAGTAGCCTGGGCCTTCTGGTTCTCCAGCTCCCTCTGCAAGTGCCTGGGAGAGAAGAGAGACAGAGAGAAGGAAAGGTAGAGAGAAGGAAAGGTAGAGAGAGAGAGAGAGAGAGAGAGAGAGAGAGAGAGAGAGAGAGAGAGAGAGAGAGAGAGAGAGAGAGAGAGAGAGAGAGAGAGAGAGAGAGAGAGAGAGAGAGATGAAGTGTGAAGATAAGAGCACAGCTTTATATGACCCCCTCCCTCTTTTGGCATTTATAGGCAGCAATTTGTTCTTGACGGACCTGCCAATTTGTTACTAATCCAAGGCTAAACAAGTATAGATTTTGTATGGTGCATTTGTTGTGATAATATATAGTTTTTTCTAAATATGGCAAGAGGATTGTGGGAGTTGTGTGAGAATTTGCAGCCAAGGTGTCAAGATATATAGCTTAAGTGATTTTTTTTTTATTTTTTTAAAAAAATAATACAACTTTTCTTCCTTTTATTAAAAAGATAACACTCAATAAAATAACAGATATGATTTGTACAAGATGATTTTCTCAAGTGCAGTACACCGGGAGAGGGTTTTATAGAGCAAAGGTATGTAGGAGAAAAGTGTCTCACCCTGACTGACTGACCTGAATTTGCCTCACTGTGGCGATAGCGCCATGGAGAAAAACAAGCACAGATCCTGTACAGGCCCACGCCGTGTGTTGAATTCTATGCACTGAAGCACTGCGACACAGTTAAATGACCTAATTCCACTTTCAACGTTACTTAAATACCACAAGATAATAACATTACCTACCGTTAAAGTTTGTAGGGCAGCAGAAGACGAGTTACTATTTACAAATCCTGTTACCGACTAGGCCTGTGCCGATATGAAAATTTCATAGTACGATTATCTTGGCCAAAATTATCTCGATATACGATATTATCTCGATAATTATTACAAAGATGAAAACCTTAGGAGGAGACTTTGACAGGGATGATTTTGAAATATGTTATACTAAGCATCAACACTATACTAAACAACACATCAACACATCTTGAACAATAAAATTAGTTAAACTACACTACCCAGCATGCTTATAACCTAGTCGCGCTAGTTGGAATGTTCCATCTCCTGCAAAGGGAACAAGCTACAGTAGCTAACCAGCTAGTTACAGCGTCACAGGTTACTGTGAAAAAATGTCGGCAGTTACTATCATGAGCCTGAACTCATATTTAGTGAAGTCCTAAACTGTATCACTTACTGTCCCATACGCGACTGCGTCTACTCCCCACTCAGTCGGATCTTCCCCGCTGTCAACAGTTGGTACATTCTACGTTGTACTTCATACAAAGTCTTTTCTGTGAGTTTCTATGCCTAAAATAACAAACGTGCAGATCGTCTAAAAGCTTATGGTACATAGTGAGCCGAGGGGTGAATCTCAACACCATTCGTTGCTTTGTTAGTTGCAGAAGAAATAATTCTTTGTGGTCAATGGAAAATCGCGTTAGCCACTTAGCCGCTAGTCAACCACGGGAAGGCTTCAGCCTATACTTCCGCTCCGGCTCCCAATCACGCTGTTCACTTCCCAATGAGTGGTAGAGGATTAGAGGGCTCCCCCTTCTGGGGGAAATAAAATATAATGATGACAGACGAGAGAGAATTGGGGCTGTGCTGTGTGTTTGAGTTTGCTATTCTGCCTTCCAACAAGTCGCCGGTTATCGCGGTGGTCACGGTAATAAAAATTAGGGACGGTGTCATAATTGTTATTGTTTTTTAGCGCGATATATAGTAATACCGGTTATTGTCCCATCCTATTACCGACACATCCAATTTTGGAGCAAATAGCGGAATGTTAAGTTTCACTTTTGTTTTCACACCAGCAGACTCTGTGGATTGAGTACAATGTTGCTGGTCTGCTGTCTGTGCATCTCCACATGACAGACATGCGTGCGCATCAGAGATCGATTTAGATCAATTTCTATACACTGACCCACTTGATTTTGTGCCTCTTTAAGGGAAACACTGCATCAGTGAAAGATGCCCTCTAGAGGCCATCTGACGAAGCGCATCATCTCATCATCTCACCAAGCGTCCCAAAAAGGGATAAAAGTGCAGCTGGCAGCTGCAAGCTTTTCATGGGTCATTACAGCACACCAAGCACACACACGCACCTGATCTCCTCCTCGACATCTCCTGAGAGGTAGTTGGCTCTGTTCTGGTCACTGGAGTAGCTGCGGTTATTGTAGATCTGATCTCCATCCATAGAGAAGGCCTGGCTACAGTTCTTAGGGGGGTTACTGCCCATCATCAGTCTCCGAGCCGCTGTACGATTCTGCACAAAACACAAGATTCACGTCAATGCCACACATCTTCTGAACAATTACTAAAAATCATGTTTTGCAATTAAGATAGTGGTTGTTATACATGGTGCCCTTCATCTGCAAATACATGACTATAATGTCCCTCTTATATTACTGAGTCCTTTCCCAGTGGAGCAATTGCTTGTTACCTTGATGAGCAGAACGCACTCTATTCCCCTCTGATCAATCAGGCAGTTGGCCACAACTGGATCCTCAATTTCTAGAGCTTGCAGCACTGAAGGGTAATCAGGATGGTTCACAGCCCTGACACAAAAACAGACACACAAAATGACACAAGGAAAGGAAGGAAAATTCCACCCTCGGATACTCTTACACTGTTGTATATCATATCTATCATATTATCAACATGTGATGCATTGCAGGACTTATTTTGTGATGAAGTGTTGTAATTGACCTTTTTGTTGTACCCACTGTCCCTAAACCTGGCCAAACCATTTACGTTTACCAGAATAACGTTCGACAACCCAGAGAGAACGGGCCTGGAATTTCGAGAAAAAGTGAGTAGCTTACTCAAAACACGTGTCCCGTGGCTGCATGATGGACTACTGAGGCTACTGTTGGTGGAGAAATTGGTATCTTTTTCTAGTTCTACAGAGGATTTCTACCTGCATGATTGTTGAATGTCGGTCCAAAATGATGAGTCTAGAAAGAAATGCTTTCTCTTCAACTCTTAGGGACTGACACCAACACCTGACATTTACCGTTGAGGTTTTAGACCATTGAAATTTTTTCTCCTATTAAACTCCATTGCAGCTGCGCTGGAAATATCTTGATGTGACTTTACATCGTCTGTGTTTGGCCAGTTATCCACGGGAATAAGAAAAATACATCACCAAACAATAAAACAGACCATGGAATGCAAAAAAACTTAAGCACAAGAACCTCCCATTCCAATTCCATGAAAGACTTCAAGGAAACATGAAATGGATCTGAGGAGAATGTTATCAGCTAGTCAGCTAAGTCAACAAAAGCATATTTATATGCCAGGTCTGTGCCTCTGCCACTTGTATTCAAAGCAAGGCCAGTTGAAACCTTATCACCCTGGCTTTAAAATACATTTATGTCCTGTTGTACCCGCCCTCACCTCCTGCTGGTTTCGTGGACGTGTGGGAGGAAGGCGCTGGTAATGATGGTGGGCCTGCGGCCTCCATGGAACACTTTGGCCATGAGGCCCTGCAGCACCCTCTCATCCTCATGGTTGTCACAAGTGAAGGCCTGCAGGAGGCTCTTCAGACATACCTCTACAGCCAGAGCCAACTGTGGGTCCTTCAGGCTAATACAATAACCTGCGGGAGGGCGGGAAAAATAAGAGAGGTGAATTAGAGGGACATTATTGGTTGCAGATGTAGTCCCTTGCTGAGGCCCGAGCATAGCTGGGAGAAGGAAAGAGAAGGGAGAAAGGTAAGGTGAGAGAAATAGAGAGATGGGGTTCATCTCTCTATTTAGGGATAGGGGGAAAGAGAAAAGACAACAAAAAACAGTTGAATTATTCACACATGCACAAACAGGCACTGAGTCTTACCCAGTGGCCCCCGGGGTCTCTGTCTGAACTGACCCCTCTGGTGGGCTTCCTCGATGCTGCTGAGGACGGCGGGCATGTTCTCTCCGAAGCGCCGCAGCCGGTTGGAGCGACTGCTTTCCATAGTCTGCAGGTTCCTCCTGTTGGAGTCAGTGGACCTCTGGAGCACATGTTGCTCCTGCCTGAGGATGGGAGGAGAATACAATTAAAAGACACACACAGTCACACACTCCCATGGCGCCATTGCGACAGCGCCATGGTCTTCAAGAGGCAAAATTCAGGTCAATCAGTAAGGGGTGAGAAACTCTTATACCTGCTGTGTGCTATCAAATATTGTCAAGGTGTACAGCATTGAGAAAAACATTTTCTACAAACCATGTCTGTTTTTGATTGAGCTGTATGCATTTAATAAAAGGAAGTAAAAGTTGTATCATTGTGAACATGTAACCTCAGCTGTGAGCACCTTCACACCTTAGCTGCAAATTTTCCACACAACTCCCATGATCTTTTGTTTTGCTGACAGTCACTGTCTGGTGTCCTGCACCATTTGTCCTTCTGCTTTGTCTTTATTCTTTGTCTATATTCTCCTCCTTTTCTATCACTATTACACACACCACAGACCTCATCTTCCCGAGCTCATCCTTGGCGCGGCTGCAGGCCTGCTGGTACTGGTCGATCTGCTGGTCCAGGGTGGAGGCCTGGTGTGTCAGATTTTCCAGCTCAGTCCGGATCTGCTCCATACGGTCTGTCCTTGCCTGGCTCTCCGTTCCGGTTGTCTGACTAATGCTGGAGGGATGAGAAAGGTGGTAGCAAAGATTGGAGGAAGGAAGAAAAACACAGGGGAAGGGATATGGATTTAAAGAGAACTAATGCTGATTCTGTACAGTCCAGCAGTGCATTTGTAGTTTTGCCGGGTAGATAAGATACGCATTTCCAAAATGAATTGCCGTTGAGACAGTGCCATAGGTAAAAAAATAAATAATGCACAACAGATATGCAGCATATTGGATAGAGAATAGGTAAACACAAGTGACTAATACTGAAAATAGAGAAATACTTGGATGTAGAGAAGGAAAATGAAAGGTAAATAAGGTAATGTAAGAGCAGATGCAAAGGGAAAGAAAGAGAATTAATCGCAAAATTGACGGAATAAATTAATACAAGTTTCAGGTAAAATCCAAAAAAGAATGAGTCAATACCTCAATTTAAGCTCATTTATCCTTGAAGAGAGTTGAGCCTTGTCCTTTTCCAGGTCTCTCAGGTTAGTCTTGCATCTGTGGACACTTACCTGAATCGCACACATAATTTATCAACTCAACCAGAGTGGCTTATTCAAAGTGTACAACTGCTGCTGCAATGCATTACAGCAATAACAGTCAATTTAAACAGCTTTGTCCTAGGTTATGCCTGAGAGGAGGAAAAGCAGAGAGCTTTCACTCTGCCACTACAAATTTACTTTCAGTTCTTGAGAAAAACAACTTTGTTTCACGTCAGTACCAGATCAGTTGCCACAGTAATGGTGTTATGCGTGGCTGTGCTCATGCTGTATCTGTGTGATGCAGAACTAGAGAGAAGAATACATGCTAACGCCCACTTTTGAAGACTAAGATGAGCTGGTATTATGTTGGGCAATTCATCTTCCAAAGCATATACAATCTTTGGTTATGCTTTGACATGTCATGGATGAGACACTTATGCAGTCTTGGTTTCCCCGGTGATTAAGGTTACATGGTTCAGGTATGCATTGGTTGAATTAGCTATTAGCTGAACTATCTAGAGTTTGCTTCAGGCTACCTGGAAAATAATTACAGCAATTCCACAAAAGGTAACTGAACATATTTCAAACAGTAGTTTGCACTTGGTCTGGTTAATGTAGTGTCTGAACTCTGACCTCGCTGGACTTATGAAGGGCGTTGCGTTTCTGGGCCTCGGCCTTCAGCTGAGTGCATTGGGGCTGGAGCTCCTGGACGCGCAGGGTGATGCCCTCCAACTGGTCCTGGATCTGCTTGTATTTGCTCTCAGCCTCCTCCACCTTGTTCTGCACAGTGACAGGAACACAGGCCAGAGACGCCAAGTGATCAGTGAGGGGTGGAGGGGAAGATTAATGATGAAGGGCGAAGGATAGGAGAGGGCTATACATGGACAGGTGCACAGCTTTGGTATAGCCCATCAAATGGGACTCATTTGCTGTCTTGTTAATTGCTGCATTTCTTTTTTGCCTTTATACCCAAACAGATGTGCATAAGTAACAAATACAATCATGTTACATCATAAAGTATGGGTGCTTTAACTCTAGGATTTTATGATGAATACCCTAGTAGGACCATACCTTCCATTCTTCCACCTTCTCATCATATTTCTCTGTAGACCGTCTGTCTGACTGCAGTTTCTCTCGCATTGGCTGTAACTCCTTCTCCATCTCAATCACCTGTCACAGTTAAGCCATGGTCGATGTTCAGATGAGGATTTCTTCAGTCATTAGTGTGCTACATTCAAGCACTTTCACCCAAGAACCAATGTCCTTTTCAAGTGCATCATATGATACAATCAGTTCAATGATCTAGGTAGGATATCTAAATGCTGAAGTTTCATGCAACACATACACTGATGAAGATTACAAATATACAGTCACTGTGATGCCACCAGAATCAAGGCCAGCACAGTGAAATTTGTAAGATTAAAAACTAGAAATGACATGGTGGTGTTGATCTCACCAGAGCCCAAGCCATCTGCTTCTGCAACTCTTCCAGTTTGGTGTGCATGTCGTCCAGTGATGCCAAGCTCTTGTAACGGTCCCCTTTCTCCAGGTATTTCCGCTTCAATTCCTTCAAGCGCTGTAACAGTCATATGAACTTAGCCATGATCACCATACAGGACTAAAGAACTAGCTATGCTATTGTAAAGCTAGGTGTCCTACATCAAGTCAAATAGGAAAAAAGATCCCATTCACAAGAGAGCAGACTGTTTGATTTAATATAATCATCAGTATAGTAAAATATTAATGTGTCAGGCAGATTAGTCCTTACTTCCCCATGTTGCTCCACTTTATTCTGGGTGACATGCTTGGTGGATTTGATGTGGACAAAGTCCTCTTTCATCTGGTCCAGCTGGGTGGCTTTCATAAAAAACTGAGTAGGGGGAATAAAATATCACATATAATGTACAGTGAGGCAACAGCAATGGGGAAACAGAAGAGTAATTACAGGCCAAGTCTATCAGTCACCCATCCTTCTATAATGGTTATTTCCTCCACTATGTCCATTTTTACCAAAAGTACTGTATTAATAGCATATCAAGATTAAGGTAGACTTCATTGTCCCAAATGGAAATTTGTTGTGTTGTGAAGTTAAAAGTTGACACACACACACACAACAGATGATAAACATTCACCATCAACATTATAAATACAATTTGTTTAAACTCACCTTGTATTTGTCCCCCTCTCCTTTAGAGTGTAGGAAGTACTTGCTCATCTCTTGAGTGAGAATTGACACGGGATTGTTAACCTTTTAAAGAAAACAAGTGTAGTTTATTTCAGAAACTCAGAAATGCATTTCTAAAATAAATTTAAAAAATAAGGTGGATATGGGTAAGGCTTGCAGAGCTCATACCTGAATATTAAAAGTATCCAGGATGGACACAAGCTCTTCCTTTTTGGTTGAGACAATCTGACCTATATGACAGGAAAAAATATGTTAACAAATCCCTAGTGCTCAGTAAACCACTGTATATAGAGCTGAACCAAGCTGTAGCGTGTCTCTTAAAAGTACAATTAGCAAAAAGAGTATTTAATCTCTTTATGGTCTTTACCAGATTTGCTCCTTAGTTTGTAGGTCCTCAACCCCTCACGTGTTATTCTCAGGTCTACCATGATGGCTTTACCATAAACTTCTGGTTTGTAAGCATCCCTTCCTTTGTTACGCAGGGTGATTGATACATCAGCTGAGCTGAGAAAACAAACAAAACACACATTGAATCCATTGAGTGGCAAGTGATCCACCTTGCAGAAACGGGTTCAATTGTGTCATCAGAAAAGACTGAGATGCATTGCAACTTAATGCCTCCTCAAATTTGCAGTGCCATCCTTCATTAGAATAGTCAGTACGCAGGTCCACATATTGCAAACATGGAGGCCATATAAAGTTCCATGTCTGATGGAGACCATAAATGAAGCTACTTGAAGGAGACCTTACAAGAAAAAATGGTCAATGAATGCAAGCTACTAGTGTTGCTCATTAATTTATAATACGACTAACATGCATGAGAATTACTGTCTAAACTGTCAATCTAAAGCTTGTACAGGTCCCAAAAGGCAATTACAGTCTGTCTTTGACACATAAGAAAGTATGTTTGTCACATGGTGTGGCGTGATGCTGTTTACCTCTCTCCTTGCTTCACAAAACCCTTGAGGGATGATCCTCTGTTTGTGGCTTGGGCATTCCCCCCTAGGGCTACTATGAGAGCTGTCAGAACAGCACTCTTTCCACCTGTCACACAAGAAATCGATGAATAGTAAGCATAATGGAAGTTTTCAATGTTGTAGTAAACAGAACAAATCAGTGGGAGGCAAGGCAAACACAAAAAGACAAGGGAAAGTGGTTACACTCACTTCCGTTGTTGCCGACAACAAAGTTGACATTGGAACCAAAAGTGAAAGGTCCAAGGAGAGAGTGGCACATGAAATTCTTCAATGTGATACTCTCCACAATCCCCACATCGCCTTCCTCAACACACTGTATCTGAGCACAGTTAACTGGGTTATAGCACTTCACTAGATACATAATAAATAATATCAATTTTATTATACCTTCCTTGTCACTTTTTAGTTTTACTAACATTGTTAGACATGAAGCTAAAAACAACAGAGCTTAAGAGAAACCAGAAGATTAAGGGGCAACATAAACTGATGTTTGTTTGGTGGTGATTACTCAAAGGAATGCAGGCCAGAGGACAACGTGATGTTTGGTAGTATGGCAACTACAGTCAATACCTCATGGGACTGCACAGAGTTTTGCTGGCTGGGACCAACAATATTTTCATCTTCCTCCTCTTCCTCTTCCTCCACAACAGCTTTAACCCGCTTGTGGGGGGTGTCATTGAAAGAGTTGCTCTTCCTCTTAGACATCTCTAGAGTTCATATACACAGAAGAAAGCGTTCATCGTAATGAAATTAAAGTGAAAGAGAAAACACAACAAATGTAGTAACAAGCAGCCAGGCTATTAGCAGTACTTTGTTTAACAGTGACTCTTGCTACTCAAGCTAAATTGCTACGGTTAAGTTAGTTCGCTAAATGTATCTCGCCAACCGTAACGTAATGTGACTTTAGCTGAAGTGATCAATATCTTCCTAGTAACAGTAACGTCAGGTTAGCCACGTTAGCCATCTAACGTTAGCTAGCCAACTATGTGCTAACGTTACACAAAACGATAACTGACCATTCTTTCCAACCAACTATTATAGAGGCTTTTGTAGTTGGCTATACATCTTAATAAACTCTCGCAAGGGCTGTTAATAGAGGTAGTCGCTTGCCTGACTGTTTCCACTGTACAATCCAGCGGAAGGGGAAAGAAGACCACCACCACAACTGAGTTCGCGCCCTCTATAGAGCTCCGGTAGTTGACGTCACGCAATCCCGGCATTCAACAGTCGAAATCAAAACACTGCCAAACGGGAGTATTGCTCAAATGACTGCTAGCAGCTAGTCTCTTCGCCTGCTGTATTTATACAGAGTGAACATGGTGGATAGCTGTTGTGCGCCGGGATGCCAGAACAATCGGGGACAAGTAAAAGGGAGAGCATTTTATCGGATTCCTAAAGATCCTGAAAGACGACATAAATGGATTACTGCCATAAAACGTGCTAGAAGCGAACAGAAGAAAACTGAGCAATGGGACCCCACAAGCAACGGATTCCGCTTGTGTAGTGACCAGTTCATATCAGGTAACGTACAGAATACAACGCTTCCTAACGTTAATATCTTATTTATTTAACAGGCTTTTATTACGGTTTCTGACAATTTTATTATACTAAAAGGCAAGTTCGACCTATGCATTATGGCGTGGATTTTGCGGGGCTAACAAAGGTTAAGCTAAAAGAAGCCTGTTGCTCACTAAAATGTTGCGGGACATTTTCGGTCAGTTAACGGTATCAACGCGGAACAAATGTGGGATAACAAATTGCTTATATTGCTAGAATTATTAGAGTTAAAATCTTCCATACAAAAAATTCTTGCATTAAGGTTATGCCTGGAAGTGTGCTGTCTGCATTTTTGTTATACTGTATTTACAGCGAGGAAGAGAGCAATATTTGATAGTTTCTAACAATGAGATTCATGTAAGAGTCAGACTGTGATACCTCTACATCTAATAAACCTGTAACTACATGTGCATTTACTTATGTTTTAGGGAAAAAGAGTGATAACCCTCTGTCACCCGACTACGTCCCATCCATCTTCAATGTACCAATGTACCATCCCCGGAGAAGAGAAGAAGAAGAATGCGGTTAGATGTATTCAACAGAAGACAGAAGAGCAAACTCCAAAGAAGAGAGCAAGCAAAGAAGTCATCAGCTGCAGCAGTAATCCTTCCAACAGATTGTCCTCAAGACAGCAGCAAGCATCCTACTGCAGACCAGATTCTCACAGGAGAATCTCCTGTGAAGGAATCTACCTACAAAGAACTTGAAATGATTTCCAGCCTATTCCTGATGATGATGATGATCCAGCAACTCCACCATGTTACAGTGAAAACTGTAAGAAACACATTAAATCTCTTGAGTGGGAATGCCAAGCTCTGAGGACTGAAAATATGTTGTTAAAAGAAAAAATGAATAGAACTGGACTGAATGAGATGAGTCTACAAAACAATGATAAAAAGGTTAATATTCTCATTGGTTTACCAACATATTCACTACTGATGGCAGTTTTTCATTTTGTAGCTCCCTATCTCAAACCTAAGTCTGGTCTAACATTATTTCAGCAGTACATGCCAGCTTTAATTAAGCTTAGAATGAATTTGTCTTTTGACTTTTTGGCTTATTATTTTGGCGTTGATTCGACCACTGTTTCAAAGCTTTTCAAACACTATTAGTGTAATGTATTGTAGACTAGTGCCAAGTCTAGTTATATGGCCTGACAGGGAATCATTAAGAAAATTGCTTCCATATGCATTTAGGAACAGTAACTTTGAAAAGACAGTTTGCATTATTGACTATTTTGAAATATTTATTGAGAAACCAAGTAACTTATTAGCCAGTGCTCAATGTTATTCAACATACAAGTCGCACCATACAATGAAACATTTAATTGCCATTTGCCCACAAGGTTCCATTTGTTTCATTTCCAATGGATGGGGAGATGACAAGTTCATCACAGAGCAAAGTAATTTTTTATCTCATTTGCTCCCAGGGGACCTAGTTTTGGCAGACAGAGGTTTCAGAGTCCATCCATTCTTACCAAGCTGAATTAAAGATTCCAGCATTCACTTGTGGCAGGAAACAGTTAGATCCTGTTGACTTGGAGAACACCAGATGCTTAGCATCTCTTAGGATACACACTGAGTCATTGGAGTTCTCCGTCAAAAATACACTGTTTTGCAAAGCACTGTCCCCATAGGTTTCACTGACATTGACAGAGAAAATTATGTGACATACCTCGACAAAATTGTAAAAGTATGTTGTGCTCTTACAGATGTCTCTGAATCTGTTGTACCCTTTCAGTGATCCCGTAACAGATGTAGGGTACTGTAATGTAACTGACAACAGATGTAGGGTAATATAACTCAATACAGATGTGGGGTCATGTAACTCATTACAGATGTGGTCACCATACAATACTTAATGACATTAACTTTTGGACTGAATAATAATAGATGTGTGGTCATTGGACATCTGTATATTTTGCCTTTGAACTGAATTCAGTTAGTTAACTGTAAATAAACCTGTTTTTCTCACAGTTGTTGTTGCTTGTGACAAATTCCTTTTGAAGAGAAACTGATGTGTTTTATTGGCCCTAAAAATATCAATTTGCTATGAGAAGGCTAAAAAACAGGGCCATTAACTCCTTTTCAAATCTTCTCACCATTGATTAGTTTTTGAGTTCTTTTTTGCGAATTGATTACTTTTCTGCAGCTGGGACATATCCACTGTTTAGGAATTCTTTTCATGTGAAGGCAAGTTTGGTGAAACTTTTTAACTGAACAAAAACCTGATGCACAGACCAACATGTTCCCTACTTCTGGCTCACGACAGTAACACCACTGTTGACCATGATTAGCAAATGCTGCTGCTGGTTTTGGGGCAGATAAATACTTGGCAAGCAGCTCTGGAATGATGTGTTTGCTGTCTCATTTACAGAGAGGTCCTTTGCAGAAAGTATTATGAGAAGACATGTTTTTTCCCCATGTAACCACATTAATGTGATGTTTCAGGCCAGAGTGCTATGTCAGCTCATTATTTTTTCCATGGGTCAGTTGTATGTGTCAGCTACAGCACAGCGCCCCTGTAGGTGACAGGCATTCAGTGTGTTGCCTACGGACACTTCGGCCGAGAGGGTTGACTGTTCAGTGATTGATTGCCAATAGGACTGAATAACCGACGATATCGCAAACCACTTGGCCTCCAATCGTTTCAAAAGAATGTTCCACCGAGCTAGCCAGGAGTCGAACCTAGAATCTTCTGATCCGTAGTCAGACGCGTT
Source organism: Centroberyx gerrardi (assembly GCF_048128805.1). Classification (NCBI taxonomy): domain Eukaryota; kingdom Metazoa; phylum Chordata; class Actinopteri; order Beryciformes; family Berycidae; genus Centroberyx; species Centroberyx gerrardi. The sequence goes on along the minus strand of NC_136014.1, from coordinate 11,808,873 downwards.
ATCCATTGCGCCACTAGCCCAGCTGTAAAGGTGCTATCCGTGAAGTAAACTTTACACGTAGTGATATATACAACTCACAGAAATTTGAATCCTAACAATCCAACAAATTGCTGCAGTGATTTATCCATTCGTCTGGCTCACGGAGTACTGCACACACAATGCAAATGGAGGAGCAAACATCTCAAACTACCACTTTATTCGACAGACTAAATTTCTCAGTAAAGTACATTTAAAATAGAAAGGGTGGTAAAATATTCATTTTCATTCATAATATTGATGGATTTAAACTGGTTCTATGTATCAGTGGTCATGCTCCTGACTATTTTATTGTGTTACCTGCAATTTTAAAAGATATTAACGCATATGCCACATGTTTGTTTCACTTTCATGCACAATGCGTGCACAACTACCTGGTCACTGCAGACAGATTAAGGGCATATTGGTTTACAGACCAGACATTCAGACTGCTAAGGCAAATGCTAACTTTGTCTAGTTCTTCACGAAGATGTTCCGTGCTCCAGCACTAAACTCTGACCGTTACTACAGCACTATCTAAACATGGAGCCAGATTACTTCAGATTCAAATCTTCTAGTGTCTAATTTATTCTCTCAAGCCCTGAGGATGAAAAAAGTTCCACTTCAAGTTGTCAAACAAGACTGTACTTAAGTATTGCACTTTAATAAAAGATAAAAATGAAAAAATACTTACGACAGGACTATGTCAAGTCTCTGACGTATTTACGTTTCAGCCTGCTTGTATGCAGCGTGCAGTCTTTAGCTAGGTAAATTAGTAACTAACGTTAGGTGGAAGCTAGTGTTGTCCGCATCCATAAATTAGACAAAGCTAACGTTAACGTTAGCTCTGCTTTTTATGTCATTAGGACAGGGAGGCTAAACTTGTTTTCTATGACCTGCAAGTAACTGCAAAGGCTTTGCATCTTCACTTGCCATAGTAATCCATGTTATCAAGGTTCGACCACACTTCTTTGACTACCTTGCTGTCCAGTGAACTCATCCACAGATTCAATAATTCAGATTCATGGGCGGGAGCACTTGTCATTCAGATTCAGGGACAGCAATCGGCAGCAGGCTAAACGTATGGAGGACCAAAATAGTCGCAATTAAATAAATAAATATGTGTCAGTGAAATAAATAAATACATAAATGAATACATACATAAATTAATAACTGATATATAATAATTGATTGAAAATATAATTGTATTACCTCCGCCAAGGAGGTTATGTATTCGGTGCCATTTGTTTGTTTGTTTCTCTGTTTGTCAGCAGGATTACGGAAAAACTACTGGCCTGATTTTCATGAAACTTTGTGGAAGGGTGTAGCATGGGCCAAGGAAGAACCCATTAAATTTTGGAGCGGATCCGGATCCGACTCACGAACAAGCAATAATAGCACGAACATTGGCCTTGGCGGAGGTCTGCGCTCTCCGAGTGCCCTTCTAGTTTATTTTATACAATAAATTTTGCTCATTTTTATGAAGGGTGACAATAATTTTGGAGTTGACTGTATATGTATATGTATCATGCAATTCCTGTATGATAATTTCTGAATTTTACAATGCATCAGTTCACAGTAAATGAAAAAAAATGGACTGTCATGGACTGATTGTAATGCAACACTGAATTTATTTTTTGCAGTGGGCTTTCAGTCCCTCTCTGTTTTCCTCAGTGTTTGGAACAGCCGACAGAAGAAGCGTCAGACTCTGTTCTTCTTCTTTGTCTTTTTGATCTCTGAAAAATAAAAGAGGACAATCAATGCCTCAGTTCATCTTGATGGAAGTCATGAGCTACAGTGTGAGTGGACTTGATGAAGAACTCCTACCTGATGTGGTGTCAGAGGATTTTTGCACCTCCTCCTTCTCCTCAGTGCCAACCAGGCTGCTGGTCAAGCCTTCCTGGACTGGAGTAATGGTAGGAGCTTCAGTAGAGATGGTCAGAGGAACGCCTGCCATCACCCAATATTCTGGTTTCACATCAGGAGCATCAAAGTCCGGCCCCAGCGCGACCCATGCAACTCCTGCAACTCCGGTAAGCGACCTCCAGACAGCGTTTGGATCTACGCCAACATTAAAAGCGGAGGTGCTCTGGACTTTACACATAGATCTATAATATCCTATAATGCAATAAACAATAAATATAATAAATAACTGTATGTGCGAGCTGCTAGGGATTCACTGACTTGCTCACGGACACTTTGGTTTTTTGCTGACATGGGGCACAAATCATCTGGTTTAAGGATGGTGTCTTTAACCACTAGTCCATCCTGCTGCCCCAATATTTATTATTTATTTATTGTTAAAAATGCTCATATCCTTCGTACTTTTTTTGCCAGTATGGATGTGAAATAGGTCTTAAATTGCATTCATAATGGTCTTAAAAAGGTCTTAAATAGTCTTAAATTTAACTTGTTGAAACCTGCAGAAATCCTCCTCTCCTTCTGCTCAAAATGAGTTGAAATACACATTTTCTGAAAAGACACAATTTCCCCACGGGAATCATTCAAGTTTCATCTTATCTCATAAATGTGACTTACTGAAAACAAGGACTGTTGGCTTCAGGTGAGTTGAGCACAATTTGGGCTAAAAACTCAATAACCATCATTTTCATGCTGATGTTCACCTCCCACATCTGAAACAAGAAATGGGATGCAGCATTAAGATTTGACATATTTACAGGATCAATCTAGTGTTATGAGATCATTTACTCCAAACTGAGTCTTTTCATGATCTTGGTCTTACCAGTGTGAGGAGAGGCTGGACACTTAGTTAGTCCATACAACAGATGGACAGAGTTAAAAAAATAACGGAAAATAACCATAAAATGGCTCCATGCAGCTCTTACAGCATAATCCAAGTCTCTTGAAGCCAAAAGATCCCAAAGTGACTTGAAAAGACCGACATTTACACCATTATTTAGCTGAAAGTGTCACTCTAGCGGTTGATTAAAAAAAAACATCACGTTTGCACGCACCCCGGCCTCGATAGGTAAGACTAGCTCGAATTGCCAGAAACAAGACTTCTACGCCGTTTAGCCTTCCAAATAAAAGCACAAGATTTTAAAATAGAAATACTGTTTTAATGCAATTACTTTGTATTTAATTGTCAAATTCAATAAGTGAGCACCTATATTAATGTTTGATGTCATAATAATAATGAAAAATGCCATAAAATGTGTCATTTGACTTGACTTGATTTTTAACTATAAACGCTGCATGTATTACACTGTGCAGAATACATACAGAACAGAGACTAAAGTGGACATCAAACATTAAACTGATTTTCTACTGGCATGGGGGTTGAACTGAGGGTGTTCAGGGAGAAAGTTTCTGTGGGAGACAGAATGGACTTACTGAGTCACTGAGAGTAGAATTCAGCTCTTTATGACAGATTCAGCTGTTCAGGCAGAGATGACCAGGGAAAATAAATGTCTGGGCAAATATGATGATCAAGATCGATCAACAAGTTGCCTTTACATTTTTTATTTAATCACACAGGAATGTCTTTTTGCAAGGCAACACTTGAATAGATGTTAATCCTGTGTTTTGACTTGTTTAGTTGGTTGGTACTGGGAGTGTAGCCTACATTGCCCTAAAAAACTGCCAGATGTATCAGTACTTTTATATCCATGATATGCACACTGTGTAACATTTTAGTCAACATTGCAGGATTACAGAGAGGATTAGAGAGAGAGAGAGGACATTCTGCATGCCAACAGGGGGAGAGATGTGACTTGAGATTTTGTTCAAATGTTAAGAAAATCAAAGTCAAACCATTATTACATTCACCATATTTATATTTACTACTTACATTGTCAAACTGCCACTCTCTCTCGTCTTGAGTGTTCTTCCACAATGAAAATAGGAAAAAGCCATACAAGGCTTACTTCAGGCACTCTTTCACAGAGGAGGGTAAAGTTAAACAGCCTTTATTTTGAATTAGGCATATCTAGGACATAAAAACAGTGACTGGTTTTGACCGTGGAGGGTCTTCCTCAGGGTGTGGTTTGGTCGCATAAAATCTGAATAAAATGTACTGCTTTATATAGTCTGCCTTTAAAGACAGACAAAATATATAAGCAACAACAGCAATGTGAAGAGAGATCACATTATTAGGCATTTGATATGAACCCCTTATGATGAACATGAGCTCAGAAAAGTGCCTTAAGTTTAAACACATATTTATGGATACTGTCATAGCGTGAAATACATACATCTTTAATGTTATCTTTCTGCCACACAGTTCACCACACCCTATAAAATATTGTGCTGAAGTCAAGAGTACACAATGGGCTGTTGCATGCTACAGCACACCATTAGCTCCTGGCAAGTCTCTCAATGCCAGGAACCTGTGCAGTTTAAACTCAAAGTCAATGGGATGTTCGCTAGGTGGCCTGTACTTCCTTGTCATGGTGGAGCCCAGGTAGGGAATGAGCGCACAGCTCTCTTCAAACAAGGCCAGCTTCTTTTTGTACCTTTGGCGGGCGGAGTCCGAGCTCTTGTGGTTGAAAGCTGGAGAAAAAGTGAGAAAAAGAGAGAGAGGCGAAACAAGGATGAGCGAGGACGAGACAAGATAGCAGAATGATGAGACAAGATAGGATTAGGTTCTAATCTGACACTCAACTGACTGAAAAAAACATTGCATATCTGCAGCTGCATAGGTGGAAACTTGATGGGGGGATGAGATAGGGGATAGTAAACCTCGACTCAGCACAAAATAGGCCTATGCAATGCATCTCCTTTTTTTATGTTTAGAAATTTAGTGGTAAAATGAAAGAAAACAACACTTTATGTCCTTACCATTCGCCTTAACAAATCACACATGATACATGATTTGGACCAAATATTTCTTCGACATCTTGTTTACCTTTCAGATAATAGGCCATGTAGAGGAGAGCCGATCTTTGCACACTGAGGAAGGGATACTTTGGTTTGAGACACCCAACAGCTGTCATGGCCTTGATGACTGCTTCTGCCACACCCTGACAAAAATACAGGCTTGAGTCAACACAGATGTCTCAGAGACATAATTCAGAAATTCAAATAAAATGTTGAATGTGGCATAAATGCTTTGCAGACAGGGTCATTACAGAATACATAGATGTTGTGTGATTGAGTGTGGGTCTGACCTGTTGCAAGTAGCCCAACATTGGGAGAGAGGTGAGCTGTACAGGCTCACGAATAGGAGGAAGCTTATTGGGCAGCTTCTGGTCCCAGTAGGTTTCAGGAATCCTTCATGGATAATGTAGAGTATCAACACCAAGTTTCATTGAGGCTTGGTAGTTACATATAGTACCAGACCAACACTTATCACGGGCAAGGAATATTACGCTGTCTTTATGCAAAGTAGTAGGAACAGAGTTCATACTTCAAACAGAAATGTTTTGCACAAGTGAATATTCCTTCTAATGTATGCTATAGGAGATAGTTTCCCCACCTTAGAAACTTGTCCTGCTTCTGCTTTGTCTCAAAAACGTAGATCCGTCTCCGGTATTCCACAGCATATTCCATGTTTCCTCGAACCAGGGCTTCGTACCTAAGGACAAGTACACCTTCCATTAAGAGAAAACTATAGAATATGGTTACGCATTAAGGGCGTAAACAGGAGATTTGGCATAAATCAAACAAACAGTGGTATGTATTATTTACTGTCCAGTGTAGAATGTGAGGTTCTGTTTGCTTGTTCCATTTGTGTTGGTATGGACAAATTTCTGCACATTTATTGTAGGTCACTTGGTGATTAAAGTGATTCTGGTTTTGATGCACTTTCTCACAACCTTGATTCTAACCTTTATCACAAACAAGTGATTACTTGCTGGTATCAGTTAGTTTTGTATTTTCCTGTCTGTCTACCTCCACTTGGTCAACTTTGATATAAGATGTGGAGGCTTTTTAGCATACTGTCCATAGAAAAAAGTACATTTCTGCTCACACAGGGTCACCTCTGCATTGATTTATTTTTAGTCGATGTTTTGGTCATAAGACCTTTGTCAAGACATGTCTTGGAAATGTATTCTCAAGACATGATAAACACCGACTAAAAATAAATGAATGCAGAGGTAATCTTTTGTGTGTGGGAATTTACTTTTTCTATGGATTTGGAACTTCAAAGGAATTAATTCCTTGAAAAACACAAGAGAGTGCAGCAGTGTGCACACTATCTTTTATTTTTTAGCATACTGTACCTATGCTTTCCAGCAAGACAGAGATATGGTTAGGGTGCAGATGTAGACTGATGGCAGTGGATAGTGTACCTCTGCTTTCCATCCAGGTAAGTGACGGGGCAGAATCCCTTCATCTCAACTTGCTGTGGGAACCTGTTCTTCACCTGAACCTCAGTTAGCTTCCTTGGCAGCAGGTGGGGTTGTGGGAGAGTGTACGGACAGCCAGGGACCACAAACTGATCTGGAGTGGCCAGGAACCGCTGTGGTCGAAAGGACAACATGAAAAAACAAAAAAGAGAATGTTTTTTTTCCTTTCAGTCACTCCAGTGTTTGAGTTACATTATTTCCTAGACATTTAATTTGTGAATGCTGCCTGCACTTCTAGTTGGTAGTTAGTAGTATCAGATCAGGTACAATAGGTCAACATCAATTTTATTTACCCATTACAGTACATCTGCATGTGCACTCCAGATGCTAGGGCCTTATTTATGTGTATGCCGCATAATTTATAATGTATAATTTATATTTATAAATGTTTAAAAATATTTTTGTTTTTTTCATGTCAATTCAATTGTAGGATCACTTCAAAGAATATGATAAACACAATTAAATTAAATATGTTGGATAATGATAGAAATCAGTTTTAGATTGTCAAATATTGGAGGAAATCAGCTTAGCCAACTAATTTTGGCATGAAGAACCATTTTCCATAAATCACAACTCTATCTTGGATTTGGCTATAGGTCTTTTATAAATGAGGCCCCAGGACACTGACCTCCAAATGGTCTCCGCAGCACATTTTGTAGTAGTGTCCTCTGTATTCAGCTGCTAGTGCCAGGGATGCAGTATCTGAGGAGTCCAGCAGGTGGTGATGTAGAGCCAGGCAGACAGGGCAGTACTGGCCAAACTCTCCCAGACGAGACTGCAGCTCCCTGGGGGTGATGCACAGCTTGTGGATGCAGGCTGCCTGGCCTGCGAAACCAACGTATAGGGGAAGATGAACTAATAGGTCTCACCTAAACAGAGATTTAGATTGAATGCATCCTCTTGAAGTGAGGTTTTTAATGCATACGTTTCTTTGCCGTGCTATTTTTACTTTGGATATAAAAATGCAAAATTACTGTTAAGTTTAAGTGCAGATAAGTTGCAGAATTTTATTTTTACAGTATTTTCAGCCATTTCATTACCCACTAGGCCATCCTGCTGGCCTGGGATCAAGAAGGTGGATGTGGTTCAACAGGTTCTCCTACTCCAGAACTTACCGCTGCGAGTCCTCTCCAGGTAGCTGTGGATATGTTTAATGCTGATGCAGACCTCCTCTAGAACGCTGTTCCAGACCCACCATTTGCTCTTTAACCCGTCCAGCAGGACCCAGTTCTTGTACTGTTGCTGAAAGTGTTGCCTCACATGCTCCACCTCCTGCTTGTAACGGGAGTTACGGATGCGGAGGATCTCGGAGCTGTCATGCATCGGGTGAGGCCTACGATGAGAGCGGAGGGAGAGGGAAGGGACAGGGGGACACACTTTATTCCATTAGTTTGTATGTTTGTGATTTTACACAGCTTACAGACTGTGCCTTGCAAATTCTTCCAGATTTCTGAAGAAAATATGCAACTCTAGTGATTGTAGTCCCGTTGCTATAGTTGTGTGTGTGTGTTCTGACTTGTTGGGCTTCATCTTGTCGATCAGGCCTCTGTTCAGCACCTCCACCGTGTCCATCCCCAGTTCCACTACTGTCATGGGGATGATACTCCGAGCCTCCATCATCTCAGCCTGCTTAAGTGTCATTGGGAAGCCGTCCAACACGTACCTGGAAGGGCAAACAAGTCAGCATTAGAATGCCTCCACAAACAGAAAAATAACCTGGACTATCACCAAAAATGATTGGTGAGAGAGTTCCAAGGTTTTCACAAGACAGCAATGTTATATAATATATACTATTATTTAAGGCATTTTAAGACTTTTCAGGACCTGCAGACATCCTGTCTTACCCTCTGGTGCTGCAGACTAAACTCATGAGCGCCACCTCCAGACACTGAATGGCCAGTTCATCAGGCACGGCGAGGCCCTTGGAAAGGTGCTTCTTCATCTGGACAGCCAGCTCGGTGTGCTCCTGAGTGTTCAGCACCATGCGCATAACACCGCCGATGGACAGCCGCACCAAGCCATACTTGTGAGCAAACATCTGTGCCACTGGAGAGATGAAGGTAACAACAGAGCAAACCATGAGAGGAAGATAGGGTGAAAGAATTGAGCACAAGGAGTGTAGTGGGGAGAGAGATATGGTAACATATACTTATTATCGCATATTTCTACGTAAACATTGACTATGAGTGGATTATGTTTCAGCTGTTTGAGTCTGACCGGTGGTTTTTCCAGATTTGGGCGGTCCTATGACAGCCAGTTTAATGGGGAGGGAGGGGTGGGGTTTGCGCTGCTTAAGGTACTTCATGGGGTTGAGCATGAATGTGCTGCGAGTCTCCTTGGATGCAAAGAAGTAGATATACTGGTGGAAGAGCAGAGGGTATGTGGTACTGAGTGGCCCCTGCGATGGCTGGATCAAGTCTCCTTCTGTGTACTGGAGAGAGAGAGGGAGAGAGAGAAAGAGAGAGAGAGACAGAAAGAGAGAGAGAAAAAAATACAGTATGTCCAGGAGGTTGGATAAAGGTTCTGGTGATATATCCCAACCCCTCGACACAAGGGAGACAAGTTATGTGTACAAAGGACGCCATCATTCCTGGTCATGCTCACCTTGATGGGGTCCCAGCAGCCAAAGGTACTGTGGAATTTGTAGGAGGAGTGCAGCAGCTTACGTGCCAGGCTGTAACTGATGGGTTGGCATTTCTGGAAGAGCGATTCCCTGTTGGTCAGCAGGGGCTGGATCTTCTGGAGCAGCTGGTAACGCACAATTCGTGGCTTACGGGATGCACTGATTGACACTTTGGGGATGTTTAGTTCACTCAGGAGCTCCTGATAATAGCAGAGGACAAAGCATGGAAGTACAATATGAAGTACGATATGAAAACATATACAGACAACATAGGAAGTTTTGGTTCACACTGTAGGTCCAACCCATGTCTCTGTAGTGTCAGTGGATGTGTACTTATAGACTGTAAATTAGTAGCCAAGTGTAATGATGGAAATTGCCATTCAGCTTGTTGCTGATACTTCTCAGACTGCTATAAAACTAGTGTAAAGCTTATGTAAATCTGTCCTCACTACCCAGGACGTAATTGTGAAATAATAACAGAGATGGTATGGGTATGGCAACCAAACATTAGTGTCTGGCTGGTTAAGTGCATTCATGGGGTTGTGTGTCTTTGTACCGTCACACTGGTGAGGTTGTTGTCGTCCGCCTCAAAACGTTCCCCTATCTCCATCTCCAGCCTCTCAGTAGCTGCCTCCTCAGTCTCCTCACTCTCAGTGTCATCGTTCTCCTCGTCAGGAGGGAACTCATCCTGCAGTATGGCCTCCCACTCTTCCTCCATGCTGTCCATGGCTTCGTCGTCTTCCTCATCATCTTCGTCCTCGCTATCCCTTATCTGCTGGGTCAGAAGATTGTGGTAGGTAGGTGGTTGCGTAATGATGGAGGAGAGGATAATAATGTTTATGATGACATTGCTTACCTTTGTTCTGGATGCTTTAGTGGCTTGCTCTGCCATGAATTCAGCCCTTCTCTTGGCAATGTTGTCCTCCTATACCACAGGGATGGATAGACTTGTTATGTCTAAGTACAGAATTAACTGGGGATCTTTCTCTCTGTATGTCTGTATGTCTTTTTCTCTCTCTCTTATGTCTGTTCTCTATTGAGCAGTATCTAATTAATAAAAGATAGTGAAAGTTAAATTGTGAGAATTTAGCTTTAACTATAAATCTTCAGTCATTAACTGCAAAGTAGTTATATATATATACACATGTAGTTGATTCATCGTTTTATGATTGTAAGGCACATCACATACTTTGGAATTTCACAATAAAGCGCACACACAGGTATAAGCAGTGCTTCTATGCATGTATGTAATATGTTATAAGCTATGTTTGTTAATGGTTCAGTTGATAAAGTTTACTTGCAAACAAAGTAGCCTAACGTTAAGTTTATCCAGAGAGCTGGGATCACATTCAAATAAACTGCTAATTAATTGGGTCAGTATGTCATCACCATGAATGCTTTCCATTAAGACAGCAGGAAAACTGAGCAGGAAAGAGAAAAGGGAAGACAGGAGAGAAGGTCCTACCCGTCCTACTACTGTTCTCAGACTAGGCAGCAGGAATACGCTTGGTAATGAAGGCGGTGGGACAACATTACTAGAAAGTTGTGACTTGCTCACCCGAATCTTCTGACGTAGGTCACGGATGACCTTCAGCTGTGCTTCGCGGCGATTGTGGCGTTCTCGCCAGACTTCCAGGTGAGGCGGCAACAAGCGTCTCACAATGTCCATGACATCCGCTGCCATGATTACCGCAACATCAGGGAAGAGCTGCCGCTGCACCATGTACTGCACCTCATCAGCACTCCGAGGGAAGCCCTCCAGGATAAAACCTGTGGACCTAAGAGGCATGTTAAGGTCAACAAATATATTGTGCAGTTGCGTGAACAAAAAATAAACAACACATACTACATCATGCAAAATACATACATATATACAGGACAAAATGGTTATATAATGAGTGTAGATTAATAAAAAAGTTAATTTATTTTATTATTATTACACCTTTATACTCGGAAAACCCATTGAGGACGAATCCTCATTTACAATGGTGCCGAGAGCAAAGACAACAGATAAAATACATGAATAAGAACAAGAGAACATGGGTACATAAAATAAAATAAATGATAAAATGAATAAAATGAGATACAAATAAAGTAAAATACAAAGTCAAATAAATTAAAAGATTACAAATTAAAAAAATAATTAAAACAGTTGCATTCAAATACCACTTGACACGCAACAAGCAATCTAAAATGGCCTAGGGAGGGCAAGGTATCTAATTTAAAAACATTTTGAAGGCTGTTCCAGGTAGCAGGGGCACTATAACTTAAAGCAGTCTTTCCAAGTTCTGAGTTTACACGAGGAACTTGAAGTATTAGGCGATCCGAGCGTGTCGTGATTATTTCTCTGCCATGTTCCTGCCATTATAAAAATGAGAACAAGAGATAAACCGGTATCTCTGAGGCTTGGCGGCTCTTTGTGTAACCATAACAGAAATGGAGTCAGTGGGAGCAGGTGATGTGCTATGAGGAATAGCGTCAAGATAGGTTGAGTGTGTAGTTAAGTGTAGTTAAAAAAAGTTGAGTGTGTGAGTTTGATTGTGAGTGTGTGTATGTGAGGGTGTGGGTTTTTGAGAGGAGAAAGGGGAGAAAGAGAAACAGTGTGAGAAATAGAGTGAGAGATTTATTTGTGTGTGTGTAAGTACTTGTATGGCTCCTGTTGCCAGTACGGTGCCAGCACCATATCCAGGACCTCTGGAGGCAGAGAATCTCCATCAGACAGGTAGGCTTTGATGGCCTCTTCATCATCGGTCAGTGCCACTTCCTGCTACAGACAGACAGCACAAACACTAATGGTATCACTGTAAACAGGGATGAGTCCAATGTCAAATAACCTGCAATATTCTATTTCACCAACTAATGGCCATACAGGCATGATAGGAGCCTTATACATGGGAGCAACAGTGCTTATGCCATTTGTGGTGGACAGATATTTTACAGACAGTCTTTGGCTGCAAACGTCACTACGTCATTTATAAGACAAATGTGTTTCCAGCACTGTTTATCACATAATCTCTTTTCCGACAAAAAACGTTTCTGCCTCAAATGAATGTAATGAAATCGTAATTTGCATAAAAAATACTTGGATGGGAACCCAGCTACAAAGACGGCTTATCAAATCTGACCTCTGCCTCCATGTCAGGCTCATTGACAGGGGCGTCCTCTGTCGTCTGCTCGTCCTCGCCCTTGACTTCCTTCATCAGGGCCTCCAGGTCCTCAGGAGCCTCCTCCGGTGGCTCTGCCTCGTCTGCGTGGGGCACTCGGCTCTGTGTCTTGGCCAGGATGAGCTCTTGTAGCCGCTCCCTGAACTGAACGTGGAAGACGCCCAGCTGCTGGGCCAGCCACTCGCCCTGAGTGGTCTTGCCTGACCCTCGGGTGCCGAGCAAAAAGACCCGCAGGGCTGGGGGCTTGGAGAGAAAAGGATACAAGAATGTGTTAGGGCTCTTACTTTATCTCTCTCTGTCTCCCTCGCTCTTTCTCTTATCAGCCCATACCTTCAGAGGCTCGGCCTGTGCGACAAATTCTGCAGGGTTTTGAAGGAAGCGCTCCCTGGCCTCCGAGCTGGAGAAGTAGTAGGCCTTCTCACGGTACTTGGCTGCGATTTCGTCCGTACAGGGCCACAGGACGTCATGGTCTTTTAAGGCCACGGGGCAGAAGTGACCAGTATCTCCTGATAATCTCTTAGCTGTTGTGTCCTCCTGATGTCATGGAAGGAAAGCAGGAAACAAAGTGAAAGGGTGAAAGTGTTTAATATTGTTCTTGTGTGAGGTGGAAAAAAGTAAGGGAGGACAAGAGGCTTCAACTTCTCCTAAAGGTTATAAATGTAAAAAACTCAAAAAACTGAATGGAGTGTAAATGACTGTAAAGTTTGACCAAGGTGATAGAAGTGAAAAGACTGCTCTATATACTGACTTCATTGTCTCCCTCAGCTGCGTCATTGTCCCCACTGGCCTCCTCTGCTTTCTCCAGCTCTGCTAGGGCCTGACTATCCTCTTCCTCCTCATCCAGGTCCACTCCTGTCAGCTCCCAGGACACATACTTGAATGGCTCTGCAGAACACACATGCAAACCAGAGTGTGGGTTGGGATTTGTTTCTTGCCAAGGATGGATTTGAATTTGTTGGAGAAATTATTAAAATGCTATTAGCAAATTAATAAACATGTATAATCAATGTATGAAGGCTACAGCAGGCATACCGTGAGTGTGTAAAATGATAATAATGCTCATAATGAAGTTTTGGACTAATGCAAGCAATATGAAAAAAAATAAACTATTTTTAAGATCACATGCCATGCTAATGGAATATAACCTATAAACATATATTTATTTATTTTTTGCTTTTGCAGGACAGTGTGCCCCAGAGGATTTTAATCCCTTGTGCTTCAAACATATTACTGGCTAACTGATGCACGCACAGTCTGCACACACACATGCACACACACATGAAAACGCACACACACTCTAGAGCTACACTCACTCTCCATCTGCTGGACCATCTCTTCAAGCAGGTCCTCAGCGCTCTTGCTGCCAATCTCCAGTACTGAGCAGGTGCCAGCTAAAGAAGGCTCCATGCGCTCCCATTCTGCTGCAAACCGCTTCAGCTGCAGTTTATAGTCATTCATCTCCGGGCCGTTTGGATAACCTAACTCCCACTTATCAGGTAGTACCACATCATCTTGAGCGACACAGAGGGGAGTAGGAGAGGGAGAGAGTCAAAGAGAAAAACAAGTACAGGTCATTTTGAGTCCCATGCTGCATTTGTGGTGACGACATACTGTATAGTTGTTTCTGAATACGAGAAGAGGGATTGTGGGAGTTGTGTCAAAATTTGTAGCTAAAGAGTAAGGATTCATATATAAGATTATGTCTTCACAATCGTACAACCTTTACGTTCTTTTATTAATTAGATACAGCTCTGTAAAGGTCATACAGGAATTGTAGAAAACAATTTTCTCACATTCTGTGCACCATAATGAAGTTTGATAGCACACCGAGTAAAGTTTCTCCCCCTGACCCACTGACTTGAATTTGGCTCTTCATAACCACAGCACAATGGCAATATTGCCACTGTCAACCGTCAGTCAGTGGAACTTTGCATTTTTGATCTGATAAAAAACAACAGTGTATAAAAAAACAAGTGTGAAGTCTTACCTTCTTTTTTGATGGTGACAGGATGTGAACTGCTGTCTGTGTCAGATTGGTCCGGGTTTTCTGCAAAGAAAAATAATCAATGTAATAAAAAGGATGCTGATCAAGGAGACAACAGGATTTTAGGCTGTTTTACTGTAGATGGATAAATACATAGACAGGCAAACAGATAATACCATCAGCCTCTTCGGCAACTGTCTCTAGATTAGTCTGTGGTTCTGCTGGCTTGGCCTCCAGCTCTGATTCCTGCTCTTTACGGTTTCTATAATGGGGAGAAAGGCAAGACAAAAACTATGCTGAAACTGGCTTCATAAGCTCAGCTCTAACAAACCATAGGATTTCGCAGCACCATTTTATCCTCACTCACAACAAGGCCTGTTTCTCCTTCTCAGACTGTTCCTCCTGCAACCTCTTCTTCACTGCCTTGTCCACGGTCTCCTTGTTCATCTCATAGTGTCTCCTCAATGCTGTCGTTCCTGTAAAAATCAAATTTCTATCAGTGTCAAGGAAATATGAGGGCATAACAGGTAGGCTGCGTGAATACTGAAGGAAAACCCAAACTCAAATATTTCAAAATAACATCAATGAATTTGTTTCAGCATTTCCTGCCTTCACTGTCTTTGAGGCAGAAGAGGAAGTCTGGCAGGATTCCATTATTGGCTTGCTGTATGGCGTCCAGCTGCGAGTGGTTCTTGGGGAAGTTGTCGAGCACCCAGCCAGTTCTCACCCCCGCATCTCCATCCGCCTCTTCAATCTGTAACACCAACGTTTTGCAATTTAGCAACATCACTGGCTAAGCCTTAAGTCTTTATTGCCATTTCTCTGGATAGTGTTTAGCAATTAACTGAGGTCTCAGGCAGCCACCGAATGTGTTCACACACTCATGAGTATTCTAGATACTAGCTCATATTCCAGTTATTGTGCTATTCAGAACACGCTCTTTATACACATCTAAATCCCTTATACAGTATGTATAAACCTCTTTTGCTATATACTTATATTCTAACAACAGTAAAGGATACAGATGTTTACAAGCCTCAGTATGGTGGCTAATAGTAAATCCCAGTTTGTATTTGGGTGTTTCACAATCAGGATATGACCTTTTGCAGGCTATAATAAACATTATATGGCGTTTACATGCTCCAACTCACAGAAGGAATGCTTACATATCCTGAATAATATCTGTATATTAATGTGTATGCAAACACACTCACTGTCTGTTTACACTCAACAAGCTTGTAAATGGAGCTGACATGTTTCACATTTTGGCATACCTCTTTTATACGCTTCTCTAATACATCAGCATACAGGTCAGATAGAGGTGCTGTGCTTATTTGTTCGACTTCTCTCAGTGCGGAAAGCACCATGGCTTTCACCTCTGGGTGATCTTCTGTCACTGAAAACAGCAGAAAGCATTTGCACAGTGATACATGCTGCCCATTGGGAAAATGCATAGAGCTCCAAAACTCAGTGACCAGCAAGTATCAGCAGGGATGTAAACACAACATCACAAGACTAGCAAGGAATAACATGCATGATATGTGATCGTCTAACAAGAAGGGCGTGTAAATTCCTGATGAACAAGAAAATACATTTCTGAATAAATATGTAAAAGGTAAAAAAGAATCATTAATCTGTGTCTGTGTACGAAAGAGAGAGTATTTTAACAGCTTACCCTCCACACAGTTGGTTGCATCTGATGAAATAAAATGTCATAAGATGAATTCAAATATGACAGCAATATTGAGTATACTGAACATTTTTTTAATTTAACTTGATAGTTATTGAAATAACAATAATTTCAGGCAAATTGCTACATCCACATCCATACTAGTATATTATTATTACATTTGCAAGAGTTGTTCTGTGGAATAATACATTTGTGTAGTAGAAAGCAACACTGCATTACACTTATCTTGAATAGTCAGTCTATTGTCTCTTTGTGGTTATGCAAGAATATACAGTATAATTGTAGAAGTGATAGCGAATCTTGGTACACCCAACATATGATCATCCACACCAAGCTCAACTCACCAAAACTTGGTGTGGCATCCATTTCCATCTTCATCTTGATTTTCTCTATGGCGATCCGGGTGGTGTCTTCTTTGATTTTGTCCAGCCTGTCCTGCTCCAGCTTGGCCAGGACCGGCTGCATCAACTCCTCTATGTCAAGCACCAATGCCCCATAGTGCTGGGCTAGAAGCTTGCATAGGGTGCTCTTCCCTGCCTGTGGGGGCCCAATAATGGATACCTTGCAAGGGGGCTTGGGCATTGGAGGAAGCAAGTACCGCTGGGGGGTTAGAACAAACTTCTGATAGGCCTCCTCAGATGAAAGGATGTACATCTTGTCCTGGAAGCTGTACAGGGGTTGACATGGGAGTTGGTTGATAAAGTAAACAGATTCATCTCATCTCACTTTAAGCCAGTGACTAGAGTCCTGGTCAGACTACACCCTACAACGGATCACTCACCCCACACATAATTCAGGCTTGCCCTGAATGACCTTGCCCTCTTTCAGAGCAACAGGGCAGGTTCTGCCCCAGCGGCTCCTTCTCCACCTGAAGCCAGGGGCCACTGCCTTGGAGGAAGACACAATTCTCAGCAGCTCGTCCTGGAGGAGAGATGGGCTCGGGATTAGACTACTTCATATCTAATTAGAATTGTTAGACATTTCCAATCAATCCTTGACAGTGCATAATTGTTTTGATTTATGAATCTACTAGCAGCACCTCAGCATTTATGGCTCAAACTGAAGTTGTTTGAACTAGTTTCAGTGCATTCAAAGAATTGACTGTAACGCATTGTGTTTTAAGAAAGAACTGCTCCTATATTACATTAAATACTGAGTACAGTCTTTAATGGCAGACCGTTTCAATCTCATCAGGCAATTCTTCATCATCATTCTGGTGGAGACGGACAGGAACAGAGACACGCTTCACTGCCATGGATTCCAGACGGGACATTACAGACTAGAGGCAAAGTAGTCAACACAGTGACATCAGCACCAGAGAATGAATAAATAATCGTGCACACACATGAATGCAACAACAATAACCACTGAACCTAACTCAAAATCATTTCAGCAGCATAATATATGCAAGATAATTAGATTTTTACTATGCATATTCCCTGCAGACAGCCTATTAACCCTTAGTATTGTAAGTCTTACCAAGTGCAGCTCCTCAGGTCTGTTGTTTCCATCCAGCTCAAACAGGTAGAGGGGGTCGTGGTCAGCCATGTAGTCCTTAAAGAATAGCAATCAAGTTATCCTACAATAATTTGGCTAATCTCTGCCAATAAGCCAGGCAGAATCCATTTTGACAAAACTTGAAGGGATGACTTTGGCACTGTGTTCTAGCATTAATAAAAATACCATGATTAACCTGATGGGATAATGGATAATTAAAAGCCAAAATTTCTAACTTTGAAAGCCCATAACTGTTTACATCACTGGTCTGATTTTGACAAAACTTGGAGGGATGATGCATCTTGTCACTGGGATCTGGCATTTGAAAAATTAAACTGATTGGCCTGATAGGAGTGCTATAATCAAGGATTTGTGCTGCCCAAAGGAACTGACCTCCAGGGGTCTGAGCATAGTATCCTTGTACATGTTGATCCTGAGAAAAGCATTCTTGGCTGAATTCTCTTGCGTCCACACCATCTGGTCGATTATGTCCTTTTGGAGTTCCTCCTCCCCGACCTGCAACCCAGAACAAACAAACAGAAGCTATTAATATCAAAGGAGAACAGACATTAAAGGTTTAAATGTGACTGCTGGACAATCAGGCATTTAATTTGGAATGTTTTTATTCGGGAAAAGGGTGTTAGGTGAGTGTTAGCTGTGAGTGTCTTGACAAATAATGTACTGAAATCAAATCACCAATAATAGCTCACTACTACAACTTAACAACGAACATTACTGTTACTTAGGAAAGCAGACTTATGGTAATGTTACATCACCAACAAAGAGTTAAGCCTACTTACAACGGAAACGTCCAATAAACAATGTACAAAACCTAAATAAAAAAATCTAATGTTAAAAAATTATACAACTTAGACTACAGGGACTTTGAAATGAATCTTGTATTAGCTAGCGAAACACTTTCACAACTAATTTGAAGTGTAGAGAAATGTGAAATGCATAGGCAATATTCCAATGCAACTGTACTGAAAAATAGCCACAGCAGAAGCTGTAACTTGCAGGCCATCTGCAGGCCTATAAAGGTTACTACCACAGGCATTTCAGACATGCATAGCTCAACAAGGACCTGATGAAAATACTGCAGTCTCTTAGGACATCGGCACATGTAGATGCTTGCCCTTGTAGCTAGCACAAAAAACAACTTTCATTGTGTGTCAGAGAAATAGCCTAAAACATAAGATGGGCAAGGTTACACCCAATGGCAAATGGTGTTTTTCCGATGAGCCATACCTGCTCCTCCTCATCCTCCACTAGATCCTCCTCTCTGTTCTCCTCCTTCTTCTTGGTGTCTACCTTCTCGGGGTTCCACTGTTCCCTGAGGTACAACTGGCCTGTCTCCTGGTGCTGCCTCAGACCTGACAGCCTCTGGATCAGGTCCTTGTCCCCACACTGGTGGAGGATGGGAGAAATAATAATCAACCAACAATTTTAAAAGCTGAACTTTAAAAATGCAAATGGACTCAAAAAAATTAAAGATACTGCTGACTCTATTCAGTTAGCTCATACAAAAACAAAACCATGACATGGAAATTTAGAAGATGAATCAATTTCTTTGCTAAGCCACACGAAATTGAAAACTATGCACTGCTGCACAATTCTAGTAGAGGAAATCAGGATAACCTTGATGTTGATGATGAAATCAGGTGTTAGCTTGAGGTTTTTGATCAGCTCAATCTGCTCATGTATCTTCAGACACTCTTCCGACATGCAGGGCAAGCAGCTCAGTACGTAACCTGTACCACAACACATTGTACTATCACAAACAAGCCATGGCAGAGCTGGTGTTTGAATGACACCTCACTGCTACACAAAACTGTGCAGTGCTGTCCTATCACTTAGGATGCTATTACTGCTACTCATATGACTCATCAGCGCTTCAAAAATTAGGCTAATTAAATGCCACAAGCTGCACTGTTAGAGAATTCAAATGTACTTTGTTGATAGCTACTATCAACTGAATCAACAGTACTGAATCAAATTCTTTATGATTAGCTAAACTTTGAGTTAATTGATTTACCATAGTGTTCCACATCTGGTGAGTTAAGCCTGGCAATAATCAGCTGGAGCACCATGTCTTCTGGTATACTTCTCCCCTCAGATAAGATATCTAACAGCTGAAATGGTGAGACAAGGCAACTCATAATATGGCAACGGGACATTTAACTGTACTGTCCTGTGACTGCAGATAATGATACTCACCTCTATGCCTTGTTTAGTTTGATCTTTTATGTGTGTCTTGAGTAGTTCTGTATCTGAAATATTATAGAAGATGATCAGAAATTAGTAAAATGTTTTACATAGACATTATGTTGGGATAGATACCAAAAATAAATTTACTTGCCATCAATCAAGATACACTTCCAGGATTCTGCTATTAGTTTGGCCAAGGTGGATTTGCCAACACCCTGCCACAAAGGATTCAGTGAGTCACCCATCACCTTAAAGTTTAAACTGTAGTGCACTGTAACTGAATTATGTTACTGACATTATTGTGTGTGTGTGTGTGTGTGTGTGTGTGTGTGTGTGTGTGTGTGTGTGTGAAAGGCAAAGATAGTGTGTTACCGGTTTTCCAACAATGATGAAGCAGGTGGGTTTAGCAAGAAGAATCTCTCTCTCAGCTTCATCCTCAATGAGGTTGTCCACAAACTTCTCCATATGAGCTAGTTGAGTGTATGTTTTGCAGTCTTTTCAAATGAATAGGACGAATTTAAACACAAAAAGATAACAGTGAAAGACGCCTGTCATAACGTTTCTGTTTTAACCTAGCTAGAAGTTAACATGACATTAACACAGCTAACGTTAGTGGCCACCTGGGTTGACTTTATAAATATGGTGCAACGTTAGCCGTAATTGCTTGCCTGAAGTTTACTCACCGTTAGTTTTGGGCAGTCCAGCAATTCTTTATTATTTTGTTACTAACCTAACTGGTTAACAAAGTCATACCAAACGTTCGTTGGTCATTTAGCATTAACTAAGTTAGCTAAGATTAACAGCTACCGAATAAGGTAACCATAGCAACCGGCAAACTAAAGAGCGAGCTAGGGTTTGGTTTACCAATAGCAATTATCTTACGGACACAACACAACTTTCTGTTATTGCAGGTCTTAAACATGTCTGTTTATTGCAGGCATGAGTGTTAAAAGTACTTTAACAACAGTAAATACTTTTTCCATAAAAAGGGTTATAACACTATATTAGCAATCGCTTTTTCACGTCCTTGGAGCTTTTTTGACTTTGCGAGGATCCGTATCAGCTGAATTGAGGAAGCGCAAGCCGTTCATGACAGTCACCTGACCGAAACAAATGCATGACCGTTGCACGCTCGTATATGTTAGCCTAACTACTGACAATGTGCAAACATATTTGATTTTCTGATGGTCTGAAGCTCTAAGTAGTAGTTTTGGTAGGCAGAGGAGATGCATATTATCAGCTGGCTGGAAGCTTGTGGCTAACACAGCTAATGGTGAGTAGTTAACATTAGCTTAGGTAGCCTAATGCTGAGGGCCATAAAAGATGCCTAGCTGCTAAGTAACCTCTACCCCAATTTCTTTTGCTTTTTCCAGTATACTCTTATTGATATGCATATCCCTATTCACTATCTACAGGTCTTCTGTCGTTTCTCCTGGATTGTGACAAATTTCAAGATATAGTCATGCCTCAGTCAGCGGCTGTCATCAGCGGTATCCAGAGGATGGTTCTGTACGAAACCAGAGCCGTGAGTGTCACATGATTTATATACTGGTGCTGTGTTTTCCTAATCATGTCCTCCAGAACTCCAGGCAGGGTGTCAATATAATCTATAAAGCCTACAACCTATAGATCCATATAACATTACATCTTCATTCTGGCATGCTCAGGGCGGCATCTTGGCTCTCCTGATGCTCACTGGTGCATAAATTATAGTATTTAGTTAAATGTGCTGATTGTAAGTACAGGATGAAGGAAATTGTATATAGATTTACCAAGGGGAAGTTGACTGAGCATGCTTGCTCTTTTCCAACAACACACTACTTCACACATTCATGCAGTTCCACACATTAAGTTCAACCACAGCCTTCTGCTGTTTGTCTCTGAGCTGCTCCACTGCAGCAGCCAGGAGTTAGGTGTCTTGCTCAAGGGCACCATGGCATAGTGATTGAGCGAGGGGAGAGTGTTATTCATCAGTTGTTACATGCAAGTGATGAATATATTTCTTGGGTACATTAGATAATGCTCATCCTTCCTGCTGAAATGTAGACTACAGCAATGGATTTCAAGATATCAGTGATGTAAGGAAGGTATGCATAAACGTTGGAGCCATTGATGGTAGTAGACATGGAGATAGAGAAGGATGCTGGGATTTTGAATAGTTTGCAAGGAAACACTAGATGGCAGCATAAGAGAGCTTGTCATGGTTTGCTGCTCCAGGTACACCCCAATCTTACAATACAATTGCATACAATGCAAAAGAGATTCACATCAGCAACAGATCAACAAATAATATCAGAAACAGGTTAGTACCAGGTCCAATATGTAGATCTCAGTCAAACTGATTTCTTCTCTTATGCATAAAGTGAACTATTATTGGACTTGGTGCTTTCATGGGCAGTTAAGTTTAATACACGTTGCCAGTCAAAAAGCAAGTCAAAAGTTTTATATAGGTTTGATAAGTGCATATTTTGTACACGCATCTTCACTTTACCACCAGTGATGTTACGTCTAGCCTTGTTTTTTTCCTTCTGAGAGAAGACTTATGTGTCTTTCTTCCCCCAATTGCGTGTTGTCTTACCAACAGTTTTTTTCCTTAGCACAATGACCAAGATTACACCAATGTTGAAATGAAGGTGAGGTGTAGCAGAGCGTGATGGCTGTTATCAGGAGTCAAAACCACTTAGTAAGAAAGGAAAACATTTGGCGAACCCTGGGTTATCATAATCCCCCCCCCCCCCCCTCCCACTGTCTCTTCTCAGACCATTTCATTGGATTTTGGATTCCAGATTATCTAACAAGTGCGAGCCAAAGAGGGCTCTATGGGATACTGGGTAGTGTGGAACAGGACGAAATGGCCCTAATGGTTCCCGGCCGTATCGATACAAGGTGTTCCACTTAGATGTCCTGTGGTGGATAGAAAATCTTGCACCATCTTGCAACCCAATGTGAGGAAAAATAATGACTTGAAAGAAAGGGACATCCAAGCAAGACATGTAGCCTTGTGCCTGCATGCTGTACATGGACAGTACTTACTGTAATTCCAGTGCAAATTCAATAGCAGTTTGAATAATGCATTGTCTGCCGTGACATTTATTTATTTTTTTGTATAATTTGACCGACTATTGATACATGCAGTTCTAACTGGCCGTCTCATTGCGTAGAGAAAATCTTGCACCCTTACAAAAAAGATGACCTGAAGAAAATGAGATCTTAACAAGACGTACTGTACAATGCAGGCGTAGCATAGACACTGTGCCTGTCTATTGGACCTTGAAACCTTTGTCTTGTGTGAAACGCATCATTTCAAAGTAGGCTTGGCTAATGTGCCGCGCTCTTGCTCCACACCGGTGATAGAGAGTGGATTTAATTTGAATGTCTTCCAAGAAGAAGCTAATGATGCTGGAAACGAGTAATCACGATACATTGGGAAATCAACCGTGTAATATGATTACTCTATCACAGTGGTTCTCAACATGGGGTCCGGGGACCACCAGGGGTCCTCGAGGGGATTCCAGGGAATGTATTATTAGAGAATGTAGAAGAATGACTACTTTGATCATAGTTCCACTGTTATCTCTCTACCTACAACACAGATAGTCATGGAATTCTGGACAAAATCATATCGAACAATAAAAATATTCTCAGATTTGGGTCCAAGAGACAAAATCTCATCAAATGGGGGTCCATGGCCCTAATGTGGACTAAATTAGTGGTCCTTGATATGAAAAAGGTTGAGAATCACTGCTCTATCATAATCTTTAGCATTCACATATCATCAGAAGCAGCATGCACTGCAAAAGCCCTTATCTCTGTGTTTACATCAATTGTATATTATAGCCTACAGTACGTGAATGCTTTTATTCTTTCTTTTCCAGAGGTATTTTTTGGTGGGGAGCAATCAGGCCCAGACCAAACACCGCGTCCTGAAGATTGACCGCACAGAACCCAGGGACCTGGTCATAATCGACGATAAGGTGAGCGCTGAGCTGCCACCGCAGTCAGTACAATGCTCATGTATATCCTTATGTAATACTGTACAGTACGCCTGGGGGCAAATTATACAATCACTCACCCCGTCCCAAGTGTGTTGTGGATGACAGCTTAGCTGATGAGAGCTGAACGCACCTCCTTCTCCTCTCCGCCGCTCATTACCGCGATCTATGAGCCGGCAGTTGATTTGTTTGTTCTCGTTGTGGGTGATTATGATTACGATGGGTTTGTTATTATAAAGTATCCATTACTAAGTATCCATCACCCCTCGCTCTCGTTCCTGTAGATATTAGACTTCAGAGGGAACCAATGCTTATTTCCATGTGATTGGCTTTTGTGCAGTGGCCTTGGACAGTATTTTATGAACAATGTGTGGATGCTTGGGAATATGATGAGGAGCTGGAGGCGATGAGTTTTGAAGCGGGAAACGCAGTCCCGTCTTTCACTTTCGTTCATATGCAAGGAACGCAGTGTCATATATAATGCCATATACTATATTCCTTTACAGTGTATTCTCTGGTAAGGTTCTCAATTTAATTAAGGTTTTACAGTGAATTGAATAACTCCACTAATTGCACAGTGGAGGTCATTTGAACCTGTGCAACAGTGAAAATACAGTCATATACAGTGAAATGCAAAGCTTGAAAAAGCATGCACACTTTCCACCTTGCTTTATCTAGTGTGTTTTGCAGTGGCATACATTTAATGCCATGAATAAACAAGACAATTCACACACAAATACAAAAAAATACAGTATTTGTGCATTTCTGCATATTCTTGTCTGTTATGCCCGTGTAATACACTGTTCACTTGGGAAGTCTAAGATTTGGATAAACAAAGTTCTTCTGTGGAGGCCCAGCAGGCAGAGATTGTTGTTCTGTTTGCAATTTTGTTTTTGCTTGAAAAACTGAGAAATAAAAATGAGGCATTTACTGTTTATTCATGACGATTTTGCAGAAAGGTTTTACATAGCAGTTAATTTATTTTTGGCTTAATTGCCTTGTAGAAGATCAATCTAAATGCTTTCATAGAAAATGTGAGGGTATTGATGAAAAAGGGCTTTCAGTCTTTTCCTGATTATTCTACTAGAAAGGCTTCAGTTGTTCAAGGCTCAGTTGTTTTGAATTGTAAGATATTAGTCCAAAAATACATGGTCATGCTCTGTTTTCTCCTTTCTTGTATATTAAGGAAAAACAGGGTTTATGGAAACTATGTACATAAATACAGAAAGAGAATAGTGCTTACAGCTTTGTGCATTTGTATCTGTGTGCGTGTGTGTGTGTGTACGTGTAGCATGTGTACAGCCAGCAGGAGGTCCGGGAGTTGCTGGGGCGCCTGGACCTGGGCAACCGCACCAAGATCAGCCAGAAGGGCTCCTCAGGCCTGTCCAGGGCTGTGTCAGCCTACGGCATTGTGGGTAAGAAAGGCCCCTCCACCCTCTGGTCACTCTCCTCCTCACTGCTGTGAGGACCATCAGTCCTCACAGGACTGATGGTCCTTGTCCATGACCTACTACATACTATAAAGGTCTGAAGTAGTAGTTATGAGTTCTAGTGTTCTCTAGCACCTCATCTCCAGAGGCAGTTTGCTCTTTCCTGGTATTAATCCTACAGCTGTGAGTGTTTCCAGTGACTTGGGATTTATCTAAAGGAATTAACATGTATACGATTTTATTCCATTGTCAAATGAAGCTTTCCACTGGGACATGGTTATTACTTTCCCTTTCCACTGCTTTTTGATATGCAGCTTCGACCAGAGAGGCTTTTGTGGCAAATCGAGCACCTCTCAAAATGCACAAAATGAGACTAAATGAAACGATAACAATAGTGTTAAGCAGCGCTACAACAATAATAGTCACATTTTCTGTAAGCGCTAGATTGTGTGCTCACAACCGATTTTGCAGCAGTGTATTAATGGGACTCTCTTACATTTAGTAATGTTCAAAAAGAGAAGGCTAGAAATGTAATTCCAAATCTGTTAATAAGTGCATAGATCTCAGGCTCCCTTCTTTAATTGGGTCTCTGTGGAAATGAGCTTGGCAAACTAAAATGACAGTGTAACACATTTTTTAGTCTTGTGATTGGTTTCTGGAAAGACAAACTAATCTCCCCAATCACTGTGCTGTGGACTTTGCCCTACAGACCTAATTACTACTGTGTAATATCTCATAAGCCTAAACATTTGTAGTATCTGCTGTCTAGCCCTTTTCTTGGTCCAAGGTGCGGCAGACAGTCTGCCCTCGTCTTCTCATTTCAGCCCCTCGTTTGAACAAGGCACAACCGTCAGCGGCCTGGTCGAAACATTGTGATAACAGTTTTTTTCCCCTTTTCAAAATGAATGACTTGTTCTCTGACAGTGAGGCGTCTGGCTTCTTTCTTCTGGTCCCACATTTTATTCCACATATGAGGGGGACATTTAAATAAATATAAGTCAGATCATGCCAGATAATTTGTCTGTCACAGAAACATACAGCGGTGAGAAAAACATTGCAAACCCTTTGGATTCACGCATTAATTGCTCCTAAAATGTGTCTGATCTTCATCTAAGTCATAAAAATAGAGCAACACAATCTGCATTAAATGCATAACACACAAACAATTGCACAGGAGTATTTCCTACAGTAGTAGTTAGATGCTGTATGAGTTAAAGGGGAGTAACACTGAAGTCAAGAGTTTCTGCATCTTATTCTTATGGCATAAAACCATCCAATCAGTATTTATGAACATCAACAACTCTTTCACAAGGCCAGATAACAAAGAACCAAGACTGATGAAGAATCTGTGACGTAATAGCATTTAAGGCTGATAGAGACTGAAGTATAGATTTGATGAGCTCATGCAAAATGTGTCCAAGTGTTTACTTCCAAATGAGCTTCATGTTGTTGTACTGTCATCTGCTCTAACCAGAAAATTGACCATATCACAAAAACATAAGAAACCTGGATACCACCACAATCACCCTTTCCACTTTTTCCAATTCATCTTCAAATGTATGTGTGTGTGTGTGTGTGTGTGTGTGTGTGTGTGTGTGTGTGTGTGTGTGTGTGTGTGTGTGTGTGTGTGTGTGTGTGTGTGTGTGTGTGTGTGTGTGTGTGTGTAGGGGAATATACGTTTCCATTTCTGGCTAAGGGAAATACAAGTGACTGTTAACTAATATAGGCCAGACTCCATTTAGGGCATAGGAGTATATTCAATTCCCTAGTATTCCCCTTTATATAAGTGTTATAATGGCATATTTTGAAGCTAAAATTCAGAGGCATCATCCTTGTAGATGGGTCGGTCACACTGACACCGACAGATTCTGTCTGTGACATCTGTTTAAATGGCTAAATTGGATGCTTTTTCCACTGTGCCTTAACATCATCTCCTTTCACAAGCAACTGTTTGGCAAAGTCACAGTGTCATACAGAATAAAAGAGTGATGTGGCCATGCAGAGTACAATATATCCCTAGAGCCCCTTTCTGTTATATAATGACTACCATTATTGGTGTATTAGTATATTTGTATTCATTTTCATCCAGCAGTTGTGTCACCCTGACCCATCTCTGGCAGCAAGAAATACAGTGAACTCACTTGCAAATTATTTGTTATTCAACAATGCATCAACTGAAAGGATTTTAAGTAGGTCCTTGGGTGTTGTGGAAGTACAGTGTGCTCTCAGACAAGGCCATAGCTTATGTGCTTAGTCTTATTGTCATTAAACGGGGCGAACAATGCCTGACGCCTGCAAATTTAGGTCAGCCACCTTCCACTTAAATCCCTCATGAATGCTATACCCCTATAGTCACCTATAGTCACCTCCAACCTACTGTCATTTTAAAGGGGAATTCACCTATGTTATTTCCTGTGCCCCAGGACAGTTTAGTCAATACTTTTGAACATGTACCACTCTTTCCTAAAGCTAGAAACTGGAGGACTAACCCCTGAATTTGTGACTGGGATGTAAAATCTGGCACTGCCCCACAGACAGTAAATAGGGTGCTGACTTTGTTGATTTTTGTTTGTTCTTGCACCCAAATGGGGTTTAAATTCTGGTTCATGCCTGTTAGCAATGCTAGAATATAAACTTCATTTTGGTGTGACAACTCAACTTAGCATCTTATGGCTCCACAAAGTCAGCGCCCCATTCATTGTCTATGGAGCAGCCCCTGATTTTACAACCCAGTGGCATAACAAGTTCAAGGGATGACTACATTGACTAAACTGTCCTTGGGAACAGAAATGACAAATGTGAATTTTTAAATGGGTGGCATGCCCAGGTAGAGCCTTCTCTCATTACACACCTGGACAGAATGACTCCTGAGTTATTTAGCAGAGCGGGCAATGAGCTCAGAGAAGCACACAACAAAAAAAAGGACAAAGTGTGAAACAATCTGAATCTTACCATTTGTCTTTTATTTATCAACCAGCACTGGTTGCAATAGAGCATGTACAGTGTGTTAGACTCATATATTTTTTGTATTGTACTAACAGATAAAGGACCGCACATTTTACAAACATGGATATTTAAAGCATTTTTCATTGGATTAGTCTTAATCCTTGTCTTTGAGCTAAAGTTATTGTTGTATATGGAATTGGTTGTTAATGGATGCATGGATTTACATCATATGCACCTACATTTGAGGCTTTGTATGTGAAAAGATGGCAGAGATAATACAAACCTCATCCCTCTTGCTAATTGGGTAATACTAGGGTACTGGGGGCATCCATGATGCTAACTAGTCCAAATGTGGGAGGGCTTCTGCAGTGCTGACTTTATTCAGCTGCAAAATTGCATCTATGACCCACAATTCAGCTGACAACAGATTCATCTTGGCGGCAATATTATGAAAGCAGTATATCTGGAAGGCTCACTTATTTAAGGTACTGGCCTTGATGAAGTGAATATTACTAATATAATCAGACCATTATAAAAAAGACACGCAGACATCATCCATTATGCATTGAATGTCATAGATGAGAAAATGGTTTGTCAGAAGCTGAAAGCAAATCATTGAGTATATGTGTGTGATACTCGTTTCTGGGCCAGGTTTTAATTATGTAAGAGCAAAGAAATGGATTGGAGTGTATTGCTGGCATCCTAGCCAATATAGTGAAATGTCACCACTCACACTGTAGCCCACAAATTCACTTGTTCATTTGTTTGCATTTTCAAGGCCCCAGTCAATGCTCAGGCAGCTGAAAGGTTGACCTACAAATTAAGTTGCTCCGAGTTTGTTCAGAAGTTATACGAGTTCTGGCACAGCAAAGTTAACTTAAGAGAAAGTGTTGTAGTGTGAGTGACACATTATACGCTGGATTACTGTGTTGACTAATTATTGTTTGGTTTGGTAATTCATTTGATTGTTTTATCTTAATAGATTTTATATAATGTGTTTTTTGTCTTGACAGGGTTTGTACGTTTCCTCGAGGGACACTACATCGTGTTGATCACCAAGCGCAGAAAGATGGCCGACATCGGCGGCCACTCCATCTACAAAATTGAAGACACAAGCATGATCTACATCCCCAATGACTCGGTCAGGGTCGCACACCCTGACGAGGCAAGGTACTCTCTCTCTCTCTCTCTCTCCTTCTCTCCTTCTTCTTCACTCTCCCCCCTCTCACCCTCCCCTTTCTTAGGCCATTTAAGATCGTGTGGCCAGTCAAGTGTTTTCATCTCATGCAAACACACACACACACACACACACACACACACACACACACACACACACATACTCACTGGGACTGCCCGATATTGACCAAAAAACGTCAATATCGTGCCTTACATGGGAGTACATGTTGACAGTTTTTTACATGTCTTTTTCTGACATTTCTGACTAGAAATTCTACACAGCACCAGAATACCTTGTTTAGGAATCTGCCTGAAAGACATTTCCAGCAAAGGAAAAATTCAGTCTTATGATTTGGAACATACATTAGTCAATATTGCAATGTCAAGTGTTTATGATTGGTTGAGCCCCTGTCTCACACACGCACACACACACACACACACGTCCTCAAGAACAAGAACTTCATTCTCATACTGAGGCAGTATTTGACCCCTCGTCCACTTAACCTTGCCACTGCTGTATCATTAAGACAAGACAAGATAATACGATGAACCTTCATTGATCCCTGTTGGTTGTTGCAGCAGCGAAGGTAATAGGATTGGCTGTATTGCATTATTGTCTGTTGAGGCTACTGCCGTTGGAGCGATTGATATCTCCGCTGCTTCTATGATGGCTCCAATGTCTGACCCACAAACCCATTTACATGTACCCAACTTGTCAGTCTGGGGCTTTGACACGAGCAATGACTGCGAGCGAGTAATTTCATATTTCATTTGGTTGTGTATGCTTCAGTTGTAATTATTGTAGAAGTGGGAATCCTGCCCCATCAAACAGTTTCCTCACTTGCCTTAAGCTTTCTCATTCGGGTGATAACCATAAAACTGTGAATCATAGATGTAGCAAAATGTCAACAGTAGAGCACTCACATTGTTTGAGTACAAAGCTAAATGCCACTCCATCAGTCAAAAACATGTCTTCTTTGTTTCGATGTGAGTTTGACTGACTGAGTTCTGCCTCTCTCCCAGATACGTGCGGATCTTTCAGAACGTGGACCTATCCAGCAACTTCTACTTCAGGTAAGCCAGGCTAGTGATGCGCCCACCTTCCATGACGTGTCGCAGGAAGAAAGTGTGCTGTATGTTCTTTACAGAGCAAGAGTGCCTGCTCTTCAGTGTGTTGCACTTTCTTTCTGAGCCGAAACCTTAGAGCTGCCCAGAATAGGAGTCTGATAGTCTGATTTCTAATTTGAGGTTAGTGAATGGAGGAGGAAGTCTGATTTGTCATGAACTCAACACAATGCCGGCCTCGTGTATGTGCATGTGTACAGTAGGTCTGCTGAAGGAACTCAGATGAGGCCTAGTAACATATGAACGTGCACGGCTTCATCTGTGTCTGACCTCCAGACAGCTGCTTTATTCCGTCTTGACAAGTGCGCCCTTGGTTGTCACGAGGAGTGCGCACACAAGCTGCAAACTCATTGAATGTGGTGAATATTTCCATGACAATTTCTACAAAGGAAGCATTATCTCCATTAAGTCCAAATCTCTCTGTCACACACAAACACAAAGTGTCTCTACGGAGCTGCTCCAGATTTTACACAAATATTGATTGGACTGTCATGAACCATAAGGATAAAATATATGAATTTTTCAATAGATTGCCTTTAGACTCCCAACTCTTTGCACACGGTTCCTATCAGTGATTTTTGTTCTAGTAATTTGTAGCTGTACCGCTATAACAATGGGTCTAGTTAATTCTCTATTCTCTAATATTTATCCTTTCATCTAAGGACCACAGGTCTGTTTTGAAGTAGAAATGGTTGCATAGTAACATCAATGTATGATTTATGACTCATCTCTTTCTGCCAGTGGTTGTAATCACAAAAGGGACATGCAGAAAGACAAAAGCCATGGACAGATATTAAAGTTAGAGCTATTGCATTCAGAGTTGGTCCAGAGACCTAGTTTGTCACACACTAGTCATTCAGCCCTTGAATATATACACACACACACACACCTACACACACACACACACACACACACACACACACACACACACACACACACACACATACACACACACACACTAACTAACTAACTTATCCTGTCATGTTGGCCACTTTGTTCCCCCTAGCAGCATTTCAAGATTTGACTGCTTTCCTTTTGGTAGCTGAAATAAGGAGAAAATGGCTAATTGTTTTTGTCTCCATCCACTCTGTATTTAATAAAAATTAGACAGATGAGATTTTGGTCGGAATCAATTGACTATAATTATGGGAAAATATGGTCCAAGTCGAAAATGGCAGGAGTTATGCTTTAAGAGGAAAATTTAATTCTATACGTGTGTGCCAGCAAACTTCTGTTATAGTTTAATTTACCATTGTACTATTGAATTTCATTATGGTTTACATGACTTTAGAAATTAATTCTGTGCAGTATCTATTTACTAAAAGGGTGAAAAAGATATATTATTGTGAAAATTTACCTTAACTATGAATCTTGGCTGTGAATTTTCAAACAACAATCGTCCTCTCATATTCAGAAAGAACTACTCTGTCGACTCCATTTGTCACTACTTCTGTCAACATCAGAGGAAAAATATCTATACTATACTATGGATAATACATATTTTTTTATACCAAAAGGTCACACTTCATGGTCACAATTCACAACCCTGTCTGACATGGATTATGGCTGATAGTTGCACTTTTACAATGTGTGTTGAAATCGTTTTTAGTCATGCTGTCTGTAGCTTGGCCAAATCATGAATGCGCTGTGAGACTGTACAGACTGTACTTGTTTTAAATGGCCCTGCAGCTACAGCTATGACCTGAGCCACTCGCTGCAGTACAACCTGACTCTGCTGCAGAGGCCCTGTGATCTGGGGTCAGCGGCGGCCTCCTCCGCCGAGGAAGAGGTGCACACACACAGCAAGCAGGACAGCTTCGACATCTTTGAGGACGAGGGGCTGCCCACGCAAGGTAAGCCGAAATTAACCCATAACCTCTGTTCCTCTATTCCTCAGGCTGGTGATTTGTTGAGTTTAAAGTCCGAATTCTGAGAATAAAACCAGAACTCTGAGTTTAAAGTAGAATTCTGAGATTAACCTAAAAAAAATCACCTGCCTTTATTGTTGATTTTATTCTCAGAAATCTGACTTTAAACTCAGAACACACAAAGAAAAAAAAGTTTTGCTCCATGTTTGGAGTTTTCTATCTTCATTTAAGACCAGTCCAAAAGAGGTAGGGATAGATCATGGAAGACATCCAACAACACAAGCATAAAACCACTTATAACTTACTGCTGTGTCTGAATATGCTCTTATTCAGCAGCCTGCGTCACCTCAGCTGAGCTTCCTTTTCCATTTGTTACTGTCTAACTGATAATTTGGTCTAATCCCGGTTCAGTAAGATGATCCGGAGGGTTTTATGTGTTCCCGCTCTTCCACCACAGTGGTCTACGGCCTGCAGAACGAGCCGTACTTCAAGTACGTGTGGAACGGGAAGCTGCTGGAACGGGTCAAGGACACAGTGCATCACGATTGGCTCATGTACATTATCCACGGCTTCTGTGGCCAGTCCAGTATCCTTTTGTCACGTTCGCGTGAGTTTGGATTGAGCATTGCAAGATTGTGTGTCTGTTGCTTTTATGTGTGTTTGCGTGTGCTTGGTGAGTACGTGTGCTTGCTGACTTTTTCTTTTATTTGCATCAGCAACTTGTATTTTCTTTTTTAGCATAAACTTTTTTTAAAAGAATGTACACAAAGTTTGGACAGACCACATTTTTCTTTATTTTTTACTAATAATAGTAAAGACATCAGAACTATGAAATAACACAAATGGAATTATGCAGTGACCAAAAAAGTGTTAAACAAATCAAAACTATCTTATATTTTAGATTCTTCATAGTAGCCGCCCTTTGCCTTGATGGAAAGGCAAAGGCTTTGGAAAGAAATTCATACATAGGCATCAACTTCACTATTTATATTTGTTTATGCATAAGCCTTTAGATCAAAATGGCTTTACGATAATGAAAAATATAGTGCATTCAATCAGGTGTGTCCAAACTTTTGACTGTTAGTGTACTTATTGGGATTTTAATTTGAATAGGCAAAACTATACAGACAAAGAACAACTGATAAATGTAAACTTTACTGTGTTTTTGAGTATCTTGCAATGCGCTACATAAATATAATGTATTATTATTAAATGCAGAGAAACCCACAACCTTCATGAGGCATTAAAGATCACACCGAACAGATCAGAACACAACTGGATGTCTCATGCTCTCATCCTCTGTCTGCACTCCCCCTCATCTCTTAACATCAAGTCACTTGTTGAAATGTGTTTGGCCTCCAGCGAAACACGTGGAACACACACTGCGAGCGAGCGTGCCACTCACCCCAAAACAGAAGCAGCAGCGGTTTCTGTACATTTTCAGGGCCGTAGGAAAACGAGTATGATGGCAATTAAGAAATGGTTATCAGGTATGTAAACACTAGCGCTTGCATAATCTCTCCATCTGTTAACTGGAGGAAAAACAAAACATTATGCATATTTGATTAGATGAGCTAGATAGTTGCTCTGTTTGGATGGAAGATACAAGAAAGGGTGTGTGTGTACATGCACCTGCACCTGCCTGCTACCCCATGTTTGGCCATGCAATCTATCCATTGTTTTGCTTTTTTTCGTTTTTGACTTTTGACTCGACCCAAACTGCATACCCGCGATTTTATATAAAGCTTTACATGACTAATTTCCTCGACATTCTTTGAGAAGCTTTTGTAGTATTGATGCATCGGTTGGTCCTGCAGAGCTGCTCGGGGCATGGATAGAGCCAAGTAAACAGTCTCATTTATTATGGTAAAAGGCTGCCTTGGGTTACCCACTGTAAAGGTTTCAATCATTTTCCATCAAGTTTCACCTCCATAAATCACACCAAACAGGGAGAAATGTGCTTTTTGCTTTTCAGTCAAAAAAGTTAGTTTCTCAGTAATTAAAAACAAAAGTATTAATGAATTAATACATATGCCGGCTATTGTGTTATTGTCTTTGCCTAATGCCGGAGTGTTGCACAGTGAAATGGAGCAGACTGAGCTGGTGCTGTTTACAGTCAACAGTGTCATCTCTCTTATCAGGCAGCACGCTACCACACTGGAATTTAGACAGTTCCTGGAAGCTGTTTGGCTTTCAGGGCTGTTTTCTGAGAGAGTGGCTGGTGCTGGGTGCAATATGGGGACAACTGACGGATGGGGCAAAACCAGAAATTTGTAGTTATTATGGACAGATTATGAGGAGAACGTGAAGAAGGAGCCATATGGTAAAAGAAACAAGACCAAAAAAGAATGATGAATGACAGAATGATTATAAATGAAAGGTTGAAAAGAAGCTATCAAGTGCTGTGGGGGAAAACAGATGGGAGACAATGAGAGATCATGGCCAGGATGGAAAATAACAGAGAGGGAGATAACAAAAAAAGAGAATATGTACTGTAGAACTATGATCTGTATGTGTGTGTGTGTGTGTGTGTCCGAGCATGCGCTTGTGTAACGCCTTGTGTGAGTGGTGTATTAGTATTCCTCCTTTACCTACCGACTACAGAGCTTCTGATCTATGGCCGACCGGTTCACATCACCCTCATCGCCAGGCGCTCCAGCAAATTTGCCGGGACCCGCTTCCTCAAAAGAGGAGCCAACTGCGAGGTACAATGGTTGCCAAGACAACCGGGAAGAATAGATAGTGGAGGCTGGGGTGAGAGGCACCGGGATGATTGAGATGAGTCAGGCTGGTCGCAGGGGGTTAATTTGACCCGCTGCTTCTGCCTTGCGTGCGTGTGGGTGTGTGTGGGGAGAGAGGGGAAGTTACTTTAAGAAAAACACAGATTTGACCCTCTTTCTATTTGCACTTCTGTACTGAGATTGGCTTGGATTTCAGTTTACACAAATTCCTGCTTTACTTTTCTACATTGGCAAAAAGTAAAAAAAAATCCAGAAATCCTGTTTTCTGTTGTCTCTAGGGGGACGTGGCCAATGAGGTGGAGACGGAGCAGATCATCCATGATGCCTCAGTTATGTCATTCACGGCGGGAAGTTACTCCTCCTACGTCCAGGTGCGAGGCTCGGTCCCCCTCTACTGGTCCCAGGACATCTCCACCATGATGCCCAAACCCCCAATACGATGTAAGACCGCTGCTACACGCCAGATGTCTTCCTCGTTTTATACGTCAGTGGCTCATTTGTTGTACAATATCAGCATAGTCTGGTCCAGATATGAAAGATTATGCATTATATATTACATTAGGCCTACAGTAAATGTAATAGTCTAAAATCTCTATCCATTTGCTAAGGAGAAGGTAGAGATATTGGCAAGGCGGCCCAGGTTTTGAGGGGAATTTGTTTGGCATGGACCTTTTCTCTAAACCACTTGCCCTTGCAGAGAAGATCAGAGGGGCTTACTTGTTGCCATGTAAGGAAATAGAGAAGAAATCATCCACTGAATGGCATATCTGGATGTGCTGAAGTGGAATCCAGCCTCAGTGTTAAACTCAAGTTCCTTACAGTAGATTTCCATCAAGAGACAGGTTTCTCTCAATCGCTAGTTCTACAAAACCTGTTTAATTCTGCTGAACAGTTGCGGACTGAAGTTGTTTTTATTTTAATCTACCTAGGCAAGGTGATATTCCTATATGCATAACAAATACAAAAAACGGCCATATCTTCTGGTAAAGCTTAAATCCAGTATAGAGAATGGCTACCACGATATGTTTTTTCACTAGTTATCATAGATAATGCTCAATATATTCATTCTTACAGTATATATAATATATATACTGTATATAACAGTTAATTCTAGCAGCTGTTCAGGACAAGAAACATCCTTGTAATGAGAGAATAGTATAAGCAGAATAAATGCATTAAAAATCACAGTGTGGCTTTGCTTCAGGGCTGTCCTTCTCAAGCACTGGGACAAAGATGAAAAAGAGAACGGTGAATCCAGGACGCCCCCCTCTCGGTTCCATTCTCTGTATCCATTCTTCTGTCGCATTATGAGTCCAACGGGATAAAAATGCAAAAGCAGGACAGGAGGCGATCAGGTCCCTGAGACTGACATTGGAGACGGCTCCGTGTGTGCGTGAGTGTTTGTGTGAGTGTGTGTGTGTGTGTGTGCCCCTGAGTGCGCACGCCGGCATGTGTGCATGTATGTGTACGGGGACTGTATTAAATCATCTTATCGTTTTTTTTCCCCCGTTTGCCCTTTAATTCATCCTTGGATGACATTTACCTGCGTGAGGTAGAGACACAGAGCGTGTCACTAAAATCCCTGTGCGGATCAACTTACCTCATCATCCTGCTCCCAGTTTGCCGCTTTTAAGTCCTTATCTGACATTTGCCAAATCGTCCCCAATGCTTACACAAGCAAGCATTTTTGTGTGTGTGTGTGTGTGTGTGTAAATGTATAGGTTGGCAGCATGTTATGTCTCTGGTAACTCAAGTTTATTCCTGAATAGCTCCTCTTTCAGCTGCCACGTTTGCTTCCATTGAAGTTCCGTTATTTCAATTATCATTCCACCGATACTAATTTGAGATAAAGAAAAAGAAACAAGGAGAAAAGAAAACTCATATTAAGTTTACTTGTCCTCTCTAGAGTTCACAGTAGTGTCTTGGACTACATTGCGGTGTCTTTCTGCTTCAAGTGGTGATATAACAGCCTATATCTACAGTAACACCATACCCTTTTTACATGTCTGGCTTTGTGCTCTCTGTCCACAGCTTTGAATATTGTGAAAATGACTGGAGTCCTCATCTATTCACAGCTAGGCACACCTAAAAGCTGACAAATCATCCAGCCATGTTCAAGTCCATCTAAATATTTGTGTGTCTGCATAGAGTGACATCCATTAGACAAATCTAGGTCAGCGACACGGTTAAGAGACAATGTGAGCCCAGTGCCTGTGCATGCAGAATACAGTAGACCATATCACGCCATGCGTCTGCCTTGCCCTTACCTCTGCCAAGACTCACTGCTACACAAGTATGTACTGTCTTTATGATTGCCCTGAAGTACGTGAATGTCTGGGTTGTGAAGGAGATGACCTTACTTAATGGCCTGACTTCATTCCCTACCCAGAGTGCAATGAGAATGTCTTAGACTCTCATCTCCCTTGAAGTCTAAGCAGAGGAATGACGGACAAAATGCAGTGCAAATAAGAAATAGATAGAGGAGTGAAGTCGAGAAGTGTGTGTTGTTGTTGAGCTGGCGTTTGTGTTAGTGGTGCGGGTCGAGAGAGTTGTCGGCGAGCAATTGTGTGAGATGAACCGTGGCGTGATCTGACCCATTTCCTCTGATCCGTCCCTTTGGTTGTTTGACTGGTCCAATTCAGTGGCAGGCTGCAGGTGTGGGGCTCCGCATGAGCAGCCAATGGAGACGTCAACTAAGATTCTAAAATAAAGAATGAGCAGATGAAAGAAAAAAATTGAGAGAATGCATGAAACGGTGAACAACAAGCAGCGGCTGTGGTCAAAAGTAAATTGGCTTGCTGAGTGTGGCATTGTACCGCACAGCCCAGTATAATACTTTTATTTGGCCATTCATGTTGGCCTTATGAAACAGACTGACCCTATTAAAACAAGTTACATCGCCTCGTCTCTTTGGCTCTGTCTCGGTTTAAGGGCAGAACCTTGAGTTTTGAGAAGGCGCAGGATGTGGAGACGGGATGCATGGAGTTATATAAGGAATTTTCTGGCCTGAATGAAAGCTCATTTTGCCATGTGGCAGAGTAAACTTTTTGTCCCCCCAAGGTGAAATCGGGTGAGGGACAATGGATCGAGCCCGGTCCGTCAGTTTGTTCATTTGCGCAATATATACGCTACTGATCAGATTTTGACAAAACTCTGGGGAATGATGCGTGTCATCATTCATGATAATTGTCTGTACGTCACAATATCTCTGATGCCACTGATCCTATTTTCACGAAACATAAAGGAATGACTGCCTGGTGTCTAGCCATGTGTTTTCACATTTTCAGAATTACACTGATTAGTCCAAAGGGAGACACTACATCATTTGTTCACTCCTCTTTGTGTCACACGTAATATCTCAGACACCACTGATTTTGACCAATTTTGACAAAACTTTGGGAAATGATGCATCTAACCACTCTTAACATGAGATACTTTTAATGCCTTAAACATGAATTCAGACAACATCAATGTGACTTCTCTTTCAGTGGACCAAGCTGACCCGTATGCCCATGTAGCTGCCCTCCATTTTGACCAGATGCTGCAGCGATTTGGCTCACCCATCATCATCCTCAACCTGGTCAAGGTAATACACACACACACACACACCACACACACACACACACTTAAGTGCACAACTTCCTTTTTCCTGAACAGGTATAATGACAGCAAAATGCAATGTATTCAATTCAATGTAAAATATTCAAGGTTAAAAACATAGAAACCATATAACAGTGACAATTGCATTGAAATTATATTTTTTTATAGGGGATTTGCTGTACATGGATAGTACATGCTACTGCCTGGCATGCCACTGGCTGCCATTCAGTGCACAGCAGGTTATAGTATGAATTCTCAGAAATGCACATGTAACAAAGCACCTGTTACACTGGCATTCAGAGAGGTATTTAAGCACACAGGGTCGGTCCTAGACCTTATCCCACTACATGAGCCATTAATGCCAAAAGCAGTTTATGACCATGTGATTTGAAACTGTCCATAATGCAGACATTGTTTCTGGGACCTGAAAATCATGGCTTAACCTTCTAAAATCACAGTCAACTTGTTAATTTTCTTTGTGGCTTATTTTGACCTGCCAGAAGGTAGTCATTCCTTTTGAGAGTTATTTTGGAAACATACTGTGTTCTTCTTGTCACATATTTTTTACTTTGACATATATGGAGTTCCTTTACACGCATGGACTACCATTATTTACATGCATGTGCCATGTTGCCACAAGAGGTGAGACATAAATGAAGGTGGGCCTTACTATTGTTGAAAAGGTAGTAAACTTGGGTGCTTCAGCTTTAGGAATACATATTAAGGGGCTATGTGTCTATTCCTGTTAACCTGTGTAAACTTCCAGTTGTGTAACATTTACATGGAACAAACTGCATACTGTGTTAATTAAGTCAGGACATGAACATACAGTTTTCCTTATCAGTTAGGACTGATTTCTTAGTAAGAGCAATGGATGGCGACCATAGCTGTCCCCCCGGAAAATTATCACTCAAGGAAGCAAGAAAAGATGACAGAGGAAGAATATTTCATTGAGGAATTGTTTTCTGGGAAATTGTATGCTGCTGCTTAACCCTGCATTAAGACCTGCTTCTCAGAGCTGTTATGTAAGCCACATATGTGGATCTTTGCTAAGAACCCGAGTTACGCCCATGTTGTTCAGATGTGTTTGGGTGAAATATGCTGGGCATGTGGAATCACTCAACAAGTAGTTATGTGATGCGGTGGGATGCAGTTGTGTAATTGGCCAGGGTCTTGAATGGTATCGAGCTTCTCCTGGTGGTTGGTAATTACCAGCTGCTGAAACACTACCTTGAATATCGATCTCCCTCGACATTACTCCCAAAACACACAAACACAGACACACACACACACACACACAGACTGACCTGGACACCTGCTGTTTCTCCACCTCTCCCTCATCTAGACTTTGTCTGTTCACGTAACGTTGTAAAAGCAGTGCTTCCTTCCAGTGATCTTACCTTTACACATGCACGTGGACATGCAGCCGTCATTGGCCCAAATACACAATCTAAAGTTAGTAGCATGATTTTACAAGTTTTTTTGTGACAATTAATCCTTTTAATCCTTGTATACGAGGAAAAAGCAACTACAACATGGCCTTCTCTGAGAGATTTTGAAATCTCTCAGAGGCTATGGGGAAAAATAAAATTCTTATATAGGCCAAGGTTGCACACACTAAATGATGACAATAAACGCATTTTATGCATTTCAAAAAATATCTAAACCTTTTTAGGTCTTGAGCACAGTGTGTATTGCTTGTTTTTTGCAAAATAATATTCTTCCACTGGCTCTTACTTAGTTCAGATGGTGTTGTATTCCACTTTCTTAGCTGTGAAAAATGCTATTGACAGCAGCATTAATGACAGTAATGATAAAACATTTTAAATGTATAAATAAAGCTTCAAGCAAACTGTTCAGCCCCCATAATGATAATTTACACATTAGCTGTTAAAAGTACTTTTCTTTGACACTAGTGAAATATACTAAATCATTCTATTGCAAAAAAGATAGCGAAGAAAACTGATAATTCCACGTCAAATCCACATCAAATACTGTATGTTGATTTTTCACCCACATCCCCACGTGTGCGCCGCAGATGGACATTTTTTTTTTTTCATTTGAACCAGTGATCCAGTGGTAGTTTCTGCACTGGCTTCTGCACACATGCAGGCACACAGCCATACGCTCTGTGTAGCTTGGGTTTCATGCTCACGTTGTCACTCACAAGGGGAGCCGCGAGACGAGGGACCAATCGCAGACCTCAGCGGTCCGCACAAGCTCCAGCCATGTGATACTAGTATACTATGGGGAGTAAGGGAGGGGACCCCCTGCTTATACTCCCTCTCTCTTATCCCAGAGAGATGGAGAGAGGACGGAAAATTGCAACTGACCATAAAATCATGATAGTCCTTGCCGTCGTGGGAGTGATTGGGGTTGGGGTGGCCATGTCAGATGTGGGATGGGTGCATGGTTTTTGACCTGAGTTCATGCATGTTTCTGGGCGTGTACGTAGAGAGAGAAAGAGAGAGACTGAGAGCGCACATGGCCAAGCATGTGTCCACACTTACCTATACCTTGCCCAACCAGCTCACTTAATTAGGGTGCCGTTCTTTTCGACCATAGGAAATTACTTTCGCACCTAGACATGCCCCTCTGTGTGTGTGTGTGTGTGTGTGTGTGTGTGTGTGTGTGTGTGTGTGTGTGCTGTCATTCATGATCGGTGACTGCAAGCTTGTGTGCATAACGTGCAGTACTTGCTATGCTGAGTATTGTGTTCACACGGTGCATGAAACAAACACGTGCATATTAGGAATAATGCCCATTTGCCTTACAATATACCAGATTATACCTGTTTGTGTGAGTATATGCACATGTGTTGGCTACAAATGGTGTCTGTCTATATTGTCTTTTGTGCATGTAAAGTGTGTGTGCGCACTTACAAGGCCCTGTGTGTGTGTGTGTGTGTGTGTGTGTGTGTGTGTGTGTGTGTGTGTGTGTGTGTGTGTGTGCACTAGGCTGTGGGAGACGTACTGTGCTGAATGGGTGATTAAAAGCACTGGTAATTTGACTGGTTGCTGTGGCGCAGCTGGATGTGCGGACTGGGAGTGTGAGCTGCTAAATGATGCATCCAAGCTGATTATCACCCAGTGTGATCGCTCCACTGTCTCTTTAGTCAGAATGAAAGGAAGTGCAGTGAGGGATGCAGGGGTACATGGAGAAACAACAGAATGGATATGTAATGACAGAGTGACTATAGGTCACAGAGAAAGACTGTGTGTGTGTGTGTGTGTGTCTGTGTGTCTGTGTGCAATTGTTTACATGTGATGTGTCCAACTGGATGCTAGCAAGCAAGTAGGGACACCCCATGAAGTATTTCAGTTAGAAGAGTTCCACATTAATTCAACACTTCATGTAACCAAGCCTATAGCCATCTGTTGTGAGGAGATGCAGAAGAGGCACTTCTCAGACTGGGGTCAAATAGCATTTGCAAATAATTTCCAGCATTTGTTTTAACTTAAAAATTTTAAACTGAAATACTAAAAGGTGGAGTTTACCACATCAGGACAATTCGGATAGTGTGAGAAGTGGACTGGATTGATTCAAATCCTTCTCTGTGATGTCTTTTTTTTAAAAAATTTTATTGCTCTATATTATTTGAGCCAGGACTAATGGATTTGATGAAGATGTCATGGTGAAGATGGATGGGCTGCTTGATAAGTCAACATCCTTGATGAACACATGTGCGTGCGTACTACACACACACACACACATATATAGAAACACAGAGAGGCACCTGACATGCTGGATTTGCGAGTGACTCACTCGATGTGTCCACTGTTGTCTGAAAACAGTGGAGAAGACTCGGATCAGACTGAATGGGCCTTGGTGAATGCATCAGAGAAAACGAGCAACTCTGTCACGTGTTTGACTGTGTCTTCTTGTATCCTCATCGCAGCCTTTTGAGCAGCTATTATCTTATTAGAATTTTATATGCACATCTTCAACGTAATCCACAATAATCCTCAACAATAATCCATAGGACTATTCATGCTCTCCTTGTTCTCTGACAATAGAACAGACGTCATACATGTGATACGTGTCTCTGTGTTGTGCTGCAGAAACGGGAGAAAAGGAAACATGAGAAGATTTTGAGTGAGGAGCTCTACCCAGCTGTGACCAACCTAAATCAGTTCCTGCCTCCAGACCACTGCATCGACTACATTGCCTGGGACATGGCCCGCTACACCAAGAGGTAGTAGCAGCAGATGTGCTGGCCTTGTTAGCTCAAATGCGTTACACTTGTGCAACCGTAATTGCAACTGAGAATCAGGTTTGTCAGTGTAGTATTGTGGTCATCAAAAGGTCAAACTCACGGAAGAAATAAATCCTGCATCCTGCTGTTACTCAGTACCATATAAGATGCTCCAGCAGGACTGAAATGGTTGTAAATAAATGTATTTTGTGCTGAGAAAGAGTGAAGCGTGAGATTTTCTTGACTGAGTTTGATTTGATGCATCCTTTCCCTAAGCCCCTGTGGTGTTAAGATGTTTTCTGTTTCAAGGTCCTAGCTTGTGTCTTAGTGCCTTGGTGAAATTTGAATAAGTGTATTCAGGGCTTAAAGACCTCCGGCCAGGTGCCGGATTTCCGGCATATGGACGTTTTAGATTCACAATCTATTTTCGACCAAAAAAAAAAAAAAAAAACTCACTCCATTTGGGTTTTTGTTTTTGATGCGTTTTATCCAATCATATTCAGCGAAGCAAAACAATATTTTACATTTACCACTGGAATGCGAGCAAGTTTTTTTTTTATCCAATGAACAGCAAGCTACTTTCTATCACAATGTAGCACCGACTCCGTAGTGTAGCACAGCTGAAATATGGAAAGGAAGTTTATGAAAGCTGGTGAAGATACACGCTTCACTGAGAGAGGAGTAAAAAACAAACGGCGATAGGTATGGACTGAATAAACGGGTGGAGACGGGAAACCGTTTGACACTTGGTGCGACAAATTAAGGGAACCGGGTGTTTGTTCTGCACTGTGTGCTCAACCAGCAGAAAGAAAGTGCTCTTTCCACATGAGTTAAATCCAGACACAACGCCGCTATGCGCGCACTCCGATATCTGACCACACCGGGAGCGACAGTTACAGCTGCCACTTCACTCCAGCAGCAATGACAGACCTGAACCTGATCTGTCTTTCACAATTAACAATCGTCATTCAGCATCAAAATGTGACATTGCTTTGGCTGTTCTCTACAGAGCTCCCCAGGGGTCACCTGGTAAGAAAAAACCCTAACCCTGGTAAGTATATTGATAACGTCAAACAGGGACACCACAGCGGCCCACAGAGTTGCATATAAAATTTAATTAACATGCTTTTTCTACAAGCATGATTTATAGGGAGTAAATAGGTTTCATATTGTCACCAAAACGCACATCGGATCATAAATTAGACCTACTGATGTGATTAATCAATGGTTATGGTTCACATATGGTCTAGGTGCCTATGGCTATTACAGCTCACTATATGTATGCCAAGCTGTGTGTAATGGCTGTGGCTCACTAGGCCTAAAAGTCCCTCTTTGATGTTATCAACATAGATATTACAAATCTGTGCACATAGTTTACTAATCCGTGGGCATGGTTCAGGAGTAAATTGTAAGAAAACCGTGCCCACTGATTTCCCATCATTTTTTTATGTACCAGGTGACCCCTGGGGGGCTCCACAGTTATCCTTATTGCACTAGGTTTATAGATTAATAATGCTGTATGTTGAATATTCATTCATTCAGCACAGAAATGTGTCGATTGTTTTCGTTGTTCTTGTTATTGGACTAGTTTTATAGAGAAATAGAGAAATAAATGGTGCGATGGTGCAGTGTGCCCCCCCCCCCCCCCCAAAAAAAAAAAAATCAGTCAGGAACATTTCAGGCTCAGAATGTTTTTTTGCTGTAAGCCCTGCGTATTACAATTGGTCGCAAAATAATACATCAGCATTGTAGCTGCAGCAGCTATTAAAACACAAAAAATTGCACTGTTAATATAACCTTCATCTGAAGAATTTTCTCTGGTGCTGAATTAAGATGATTGATGACCTCTCTCTCTCTCTCTCTCTCTCTCTCTCTCTCTCTCTCTCTCTCTCTCTCTCTCTCTCTCTCTCTCTCTCTCTCTCTCTCTCTCTCTGTCTCTCTCTGTCTCTCTCTCAGTAAGTTGTGCAACGTGCTGGACCGTCTGGGTATGATAGCGGAGAACGTGGTCAAGCGGACGGGTTTCTTCATTAATCGCTCCGACTTCTACTGTCACACCGTGAGACCAGATGACAGGTGAGCCTTTTCTTGCCATACGTTGACCCTGATGCACCCCGCACACACACATCGCCTCTGCATCTTTTGCTGTATGGTCACTTTCGGTCAGATGACGTGCTCTCAAGACAAACACACTCCCACGGTTGCATTACACTTCCATATAAACCAAACCACCAAGTAGAAGATCACCAGTTTGCTCATGAGTAACATCTGTC
Organism: Centroberyx gerrardi; assembly: GCF_048128805.1. Lineage (NCBI taxonomy): Eukaryota > Metazoa > Chordata > Actinopteri > Beryciformes > Berycidae > Centroberyx > Centroberyx gerrardi. The sequence goes on along the minus strand of NC_136014.1, from coordinate 11,764,038 downwards.
AAGGATATGGAATTGATCAAGACAGCTGTTTAAATTATTATAGGCTACACTGGGTTCAATGAGGGAAGATAAACAGTTAAAGCAGGATAAAATGTGATATATACAAGGGCTGAAAGATATTGACAAAAAATGTAATTGTGATTATTTGACAGAATATTGCAATATCGATTTAAACTGTGATTCATGTCTTGTCAGAAAAATTTTTTCAACTTAAAAATTGTTTAAAGAAAAGTGAATTTGTTAAAAAAAAAAATAGATGCCAGTGTGCAGGATTTACTGAGTTTGAGTATGATATGAAAGATTTTCACCACCATACTTGATTCATGGACCAAAGATTACCCGCAGCATTAAAATACCAAGTTCAGAAATCCTCTCTCTTAAGCAATTAATTGCAGCCTCTGCAATTTGGAAATTACAGAAGTTCTTATAGCGATTAAGATTTTTTCGGATTAATTGCTCTAATAAATATAAGCATAACCTGTTATAACCAGAAGCATGTGTTAGACCACACCACCATCTTTCCTGACCCTTTTTCTAAAACCCCTTGAGAAGGCGTATTATCCATGTTTGGATTCATACATATTCAGAATCACAGATTTATCGACAGTGCCTAATTTATATGCCCACAGATGTGAATTCCTAATAGAGATTGTGTCTGAGTTGCGTCGCAGAGGGTTTTCTGCTAACTGGCTGAGTGGATGGCTTTCCATGTACTTAACGCATGGCTCTCCCCTATGTCTGCCCGTCTTAATCACTGACACTGAACATTACCATGCGGTTACATAACTGAACGACCGTGCTCTAGCCTGCATTTATTACCCCTTATGTTGCATTACCCAACGCCATCTCACGGTCTCATTAATATGATTATACGGTCTCTCTCTTACCTTCTCTCTCACGCACACTTGCATGTGCGCACACCAGACACTCATATGTCCATATGCATTTCATATACAGCTGCTTTAATGATTATGCTACCTGCAGCCTTCAGCGTAAGCTCAAATGAATCTTGGCTCATGGACAATGGAGGCGATCAGCGAGATTGTTACGCTGTCTTTCCCTGATAATACTGTCCAAGCTTAATGTTCTCTCCGGTCCTGTCCATCTGTCCTCTCTCACCTGTCCTCTGCTTGATACTTTGACATACATTCCCTGCCCACCCTGGCTGGTCTCCTCTGTCAGGTCACTGAGTCCATGCCACACCGAGATGCACTCTCCTTTACAACCAAGCCTCTGTCCTTCAACGACCATTTTATTTGTTTTCAGCTTTCAGCTTCCCTTCCAAAAATCCAAGGTTCCTCGCACGGTGATCTCTCACCTCGGTTGTTTTCTCGTCAGGCTGCTGTTGTTGCTTGGAGAGCGGTTTAAAAAGAAAGCGATGAATAGAGAGAAGTGTACTGCATGGGGTTTTCTGAAACTTCTGGAAAGGAAGAGAGAAGGCAGACAAAGGTTTTTACATCAAGATGTTTTTTTTATTTTATATCTTTGGCTTGGATATGGCCATAAACGCACAAATTGTGCATAAGAACCACTTCTAAATGATCTCCCATGTTCCTGGTTCTCTGTTGTGTGTATTGCAATACATCTACTTACTAGACTTGTTGTTATTTTCTGTGCTTGTAATCCTTATGGGGTTCAGTGTGTTTAGATGACTGCACTGTGTGTTTGTGTGTAGTCCATTATGTTCAGGCTTGGTGATTACCACAGTGACCACACTTACTACAGCAGGCCTATAGATGAGTAGAATTGACATGTGAATACTTACATGTTTTGGCCATTTCCAGGAATCTATCTTCTCATTTGATTTTGTTGTGATTTTTTCAGGTGGGGAGATGTAGGTGGACACAAAACATTCAGTGGACGGGTGCAGGTAAGCCACCTAACAACCCAGGGGTTCTCAAAGTTTTGATGACTGAGGGCCAATTTAGGGACCCAACATTGGAAATGTTGGGTCCCTAAGGAGAAAAAATCCCATTTGTAGATGTTTTAATGACAAAGGTGCATGTCTACAATTTATGCTTTGGAAATGGTTTGCAGCCAGTAATGTAAAATAAACACAATTTGTAGTTAATGAGGCTAAAACTTGCAAAACCACCAGTATGAGAAACCTTGTACACAAATTCCCTGGTCTTTTCTGCCCTACAGTCACAAGTGGGAAATGACACAATCCTGTGTGCAGTCATTTCAGTATATTAGTTCATGTCATTTGATTCATGTCAGTTCATTCAGTTGTCTCAAAAGTGCCTTGCAAACACACACACAGAGAGAGAGCCTTGTGCTGGAGTGAGTGATATGCTGTTGATTTCCTGTCTTATCAGCAGGGACCTGATTGAGAACCAATTCCAGCTGCCCAAGCACCACAGGAAAACCTGCAGAGAGAGAGAGAGAAAGAGAGAGAGAGAGAGACAGACAGACAGACAGACAGACAGACACACACAGGCAGGGAGAGAGAGAGAGAGAGAGAGACTTTTAAAATAGAAGCTTACCAAATACCACAACATTCATCATCATCATCATCATTATTATTGTTGTTGTTATTATTATTATTAGGCTATTATTGCCTGTCATCAATAGGCTATTCATGAAGTCACATTGATTATGAATTTGTTACTACATCAACATACCTTTTCTTACTTCGAATGGGATTTATGGTGCTGTCTTCGGTTGGCCACAATTCCTTTGATGTCCGGTTCCATCTCTGTCGTTGCTATACGAAGGACAGCATGTAAATGGGCATCCGTCAGCCTGGAGCTCAGCTTGGATTTGTTGATGGCCATGGTGGAGAAGGTTTTCTCACAAATGTATGTGCTTCCGAACATAGAGGCCATTCTGATGGCATGTTGGCGAAGTGCAGGGTATGTAGATGGGGAAAATCCTTTGTAGAACTCGATGAGCTTCTTGTCTCGATATGCTGCTCTGGCCTCGGAGCTCTCCTGCAGGTCGATGAGCTCGAACTGCATTTCTGCGGGCTCTTCAAGTGCACATGTGAAAGGATCTTGGAAGAGGTTGAATGACTTCTCGTGGTCCCTGGAGTCCGAGGAAGCGGTGGCAGAATTCCTCTTGGAGTTTTTCTATGAGGTTGTGGTTCTTGTCTGAACGCAGGTGATGTAAAACGTCATGTTCACCTGCGAGCGCCTTGCAGGCGGGATCCCCCTCTTTGAGCTGTCCCTGCAGTAGTTGAAGTTTTCGCTGGAAAGCCTTGACGCTGTCAAACATTGTGGAAATGAGCTTCCCATGGCCCTGCAGCTTCACATTGAGTATTCAGTACGTAAGTAAGTAAGTATTCAGGTCAACAAGGAGCGCTAGGTCACAAAGCCATTCAGTGTCACTGAACTGTGGCAGATCTTGTCCTTTCGACTGCATGAACTCAGCGATTTCTTTCCTCAAATTAAAAAAACGCTTCAGTGTGTGCAGTGATATTTGATTAGGTTCTCACCTCCATTGTTGGCCACTTTGTCACAGAGAAACGAGACAGCACCCGCTTTTCTCCCGACCATCGCGGGTGCGCCATCTGTTGTGACACCGACCATGGATGAAAGCTTCACATTGTATGCATCGAGACTACGACACACAGCATCACAAATGTCGATTCCCCTTGTTCTGTCTTTGATACTCTCCATGCTTAGCAGTTCCTCGCCTATTTCAAAGTCCTCCGTGACCGTCCGAATGAAAATCAGCAATTGTGCAGTATCAGAAAGGTCTGTACTCTCATCCAGTGCTATAGAAAAAGCCCCCTTGCCCAGTCCCGCCACACGTAGTCCCAATTGCTCTTTGAGATCGTTGGCCAGATCTTCGATTTGTCGTGTCACCGTGTCATTCGACAAACTTATGTCACAGAACTTTGATTTTTGTTCAGGGCATACCATGTCAGCCACTTTCAAAATGCAGTCTCGCACAAATTCTCCATCACTGAACGGCTTGCTCCGCCTGGCAATGTCTTGAGCTACCACATAGCTAGCCTGTGTTACAGCTTCACCGGATTTTGCCAGATTTGTGAAAACTGACTGCTGGACAGTTAAGCCTCTTTGAAATTGTTCAAGCTTAGTTGTGCGCTCCTCGCCCGTGAACTTGTCGTACATTTTATGATTGGTATCATAATGGCGTTTTATGTTAAACTCCTTGCGCATTGCATTCACCTGCTTGCAGATTAGGCACATCACTTTATCCGACCTGTGAGGTACAACGAAGTAAGCTTTGCTCCATTTCTCCTGAAACTTCCTTTTCTCCTCACTGACACAACGTTTTTTGCACGATGGTCCCGGCTCCTCCATCTCACTAACCGGCTAACGTACATAGCTGCAATGAAGACGTAATCTGTCTCGCAAGTAGGCATCTCACGAGTCATACCATGGTTGCCATGTAACCATTCCTAACTTGACAGTTTAGCCCAGGGGGCGCAGTTTTACCCTTCTTAAAAGCAAAGTACTGTACTGTGTGATGTAGGTAGGTTTAAAACTGTATTACTGGAACTGGACCAAATATAACGCATGCATTTCATCATGTCACCTTAACTCATTGCGGGCCACCAGAAACGTTTCCGAGGGCCGCAATTGGCCTGCAGGCCACACTTTGAGAACCCATGCTTTAATCTCACAATTCTATTTTTGTGAAGACACTGTATTTTCTCCTCATACAAAATTAGAAAAAAAATAGAAAACAGATGGCAGTGCAAACACACGGTGAACTTGGTTGACAAAGTTTTTTAGGCCAAGGATACAGCTATTCTCTGTATTACATAAGAGCAGTCAAGTGGCCCTTTTCACCAATTCATTGCAATAGCTGCAAAACTAGGGCAAGTTATGTAGTTGGATATTGAGAAGCTGTAGGTGTTCTGGAAACCTTGAAATGCCAATATTTAATTTCATCAACTGTCCATGCAGAACATGTTTTGCTTTTACATTGATCATTGTCTCCTGCTGGGTACAACTTGCACCTGCTGTTTCTTGGAATTTCACTGCCAAGAATTTAGGGTAATAGACTAATAATTTGACTATTTATGGAAGATAAATACATGGAAAGAAAATTACCATTTGCGCTCTCATTCTAGTAATTGTTTTTTCATGCAGTTTTTGTCCGGCTTTTTGAAATACAGAAATAGCTTGAAAATTGATCAAATGGTGTCAGTAGATTTTATAACTTTTTGTCCCTATTGCTGTAGACTGGAGTGTTACGGACCAACTGTGTGGACTGTCTGGACCGGACCAACACCGCCCAGTTCATGGTGGGGAAGTGTGCGCTGGCCTATCAGCTTTACGCCCTGGGAATGATTGACAAGCCTAAGCTCCAATTTGATACAGACTGTGTCAGGTAAAGCATCTTGGAGTCACACTGAATTATACATTTCACCAACAATCAACAATGAACAAAGAGTATGAATGCGTGTGTGTATGTGCGTGTGTGTGTGTGTGTGCGCGTGTGTGTTTGTGTGAGCCTACATAAGAGCCTCCGCTGGGACCACAATTGTCGTTTCCATTGCTTAAGGGGTTCTCCCTAACCACTGGGCCCCCTTGCCTGTGTGTTTTTTTGTATTTGTGTGTGTGTGTGTGTGTGTGTGGGTGTGTGTGTGTGTGTGTGTGTGTATCCCAGGTTGTTTGAGGAGCTGTATGAGGACCACGGAGACACTCTGTCTCTGCAGTACGGTGGCTCCCAGCTGGTCCACAGGGTCAAGACCTACCGCAAGATCGCTCCCTGGACACAGCACTCCAAAGACATCATGCAGACGCTGTCGCGCTACTACAGCAATGCTTTCTCAGGTGTGCGCGTACACACACACACACACACACACACACACAGGTACATAACTGTCCTCTTTTACCCGAATGAGCTTTTCTTACTTTATCTGTCAAACTTTTATACACGCATCTTTGAGAAGGCGTATTTACACTATACTTTCACCACTATACATTTTAAACCCCATCACACACACACACTACTCAAAACATTACACTGTCATTTTCTTAAGCCAAATCCACACAGCCACCCCCCCCCCCCCCCACCCCAAACATATCTCCAGAGGTTATGACAACGGTTTACTCATCCTCTTGATCATGCTCACCCCACTCATTTTTCTAACCTCCTCTCCCAAACTGATCCATATTAATCCCTGCTTCCAATCCCTGCTTGCAATCACCCCACGCCTCGTGAAACTGAATCTGCCCACATGTCCCTGGTTACCGTAGTAACACAGATCCAACATTTATACGTACACACACACACACACACACACACACGTACATACAGAAACACACATAAAACCCCTACCTAACCCCTTTGTTACATAACAAAAGCCCTCCCAATGCACTTTCTACCCCATCATCCCCATGCCAGTCAAGCCACCCACACATCTCACTGTCACCCCTCCATCTCTCCTCCCCCTTCTATCCATCACACACACACACACACACACACACACACACACACACACACAATGCTAACCCTTACCATTACAATAAAAGATAATGTCCATGGTGTGTTGCAGAAAAAAAGATTAATGATTTTTATTTGACCTCTGGTTTTTATATGTAAACATTACTCACTGCAGATGGCAAGTGTTTACCCATATCCCCCTATTTACCCATGCCACACTTTGAAACCCTTTGACTTTAGCCTCCTGTTCCATCATTTTTTTGGACACTCCCATAGGTGCCATCGTTCTGTACAAAGCTCAGTTAAGCATAGATAAAGTATTTGGAGACAAATCAAAAAGATGCTCAATCAGCTCAAAGTATTTTTCTCATATAATTCTCAGTATATTCAGTATATATATATATATATGTTCTTGAGTAAAAGAAAATTATTCACAAAAAGTATTGGAAAGGGTTTTTCATCCAATTTGACGCCGATCTCCAGTCATGGCCCTGGAGCTGACTTGATGTCTCATGGCACATTGACACAATATGTTCAATATGCGAGCAAATAAAATTCTGCGTCGTAAAGCTAAGAAACAGAGCTACAGCTATTGAGGTAAACTGAATGAGCTTACAGACGGCCTAGCTTTGCCTTGCCATATCTCAGTAACTACATTTAAACTTGTACTCAGTTGAAATCCTCAGCAGCATGAACTCTGAATGTTAAAACACAGCTAAAATAAGCTGCGCTCCATTTTGAAAGACACTGAAAAGTGCAAGGTATCAATTCTCGCTGTTGATAGGTTGCTCCTTTCCTAAAAGTCGAGTATTTGTTTTAGTTTGGCACGTGGAAAAATAAGCAAGGCACATCACCTGGAGCCGAGGGCAGCGTGTCATACAAAACTAGTTGATTTATTTTTTTATCGTTTTACTTTAATAAGACTGAATACAAACCTTTTGTTTATCCTGCCTCCAATGTGACTCAAGCACCCAACATTACAACGTTACAAAATGCTTTGGTGTCCACAGCCCTCCATGGCACTGCAATATCTGCAGCTGAGCACACACTGTCTCATACAGCATAGCTCCCTGAGGGAAGTGGCTGCCGGGAAACAATGCTTTCAAAGGAAATTTAGTGACACTTAGAATGATTTTATAGTGACATGTTTTTTGTCATCCTAATAAATTATCAGATTCATTCTCATCTCATTCATTGTTAATGGTGAGCTTTTTTGGGGTGTAATTTGAGTGATATTGCGGATATTTGATTTCCCATAATGTTGTCTTGAGGTTTAATTTAGCTAACTTGATGCTGCTCTCTCTCTCTCTCTCTCTCTCTCTCTCTCTCTCTCTCTCTCTCTCTCTCTCTCTCTCTCTCTCTCTCTCTCTCTCTCTCTCTCTCTCTCTCTCTATCCCCCTTTGTAACAAAGACTTAATTGCTCATCACTACTTGACAAACTGACTGTACGATGTGTTTCTATGTGTTGGCAGTAATGCTAAATGGCACCCCAGTTAGTGCTTGGATACAGTGTGTCTATGAAAATGTGTGTGAGTATACACAAGCATGTGCTTATGTATGTGAGGAGGAATATGAATGTGTGTGTGTGTGTGTGTGTGTGTGTGTGTGGGGGGGGGGTCTCACTGTGTATCAAGCCAGATGAATAGAGACATGGTACCTGACCCAGTAAACTGACCTCCTCTCTGGCTCTTCGCTTTCGACTCTTGTCATTCACTTCATTTTGAAAAATGCCATTGTTGATTGGTTGCAGAGCAGAGCCAGGAAATAGCACATTGTTGATCCAGACTATTGTTGAGTGATACCCATAATGCAGTGCACACACACACACACACAGACTATGACTCTCTACATACAGTACTGTGACCCACACGTTCAATAATGCCGTGACCCAGATGAGCTCCTAACCTGTAGCGGTTGAGCAAGATGACTGTAATGATGACGCTCGATTACACCTGTCCTGTCACCAGGGGAGCCGGATAAGAATAAAATGCCTAAAAAAGAAAAGCAAAAAAGCAGCTCCTAACCCATTAGTTTGAGTACCAGCTACTGTCTGCTGTCAAGGTGTCCTTTACAAGGGCATGACTACTCATGCCCTTGTTCATACATTTACCCCTGATCACATTTCCATAGCCTAGCTACTAATTCACAAGTCTCCAGCGGCCACCCTTAGCCAGGGCGATGTGACTGAATTGAAAAACTCTAATTCTAGCCTTTTTTTACTTGGTCCTTCTTGAACTAGAACACTCTGTACTATCCGTCTTTTGAGATTCTCTGCTAAATTTGATTTCTTAGGGGTAATCAGAAAATTGATCTTAAATTTCACCCATTGAAAAAGCTAACAAGTACAGATGCTGTCCAGTTCCATGGTGCATAGCTAGGTGTGCAGCATCAACTGTTGCTGTAGTTGAAGTCATTACAGTCCTGGAATAATCAGGATAATCACATTATTCACCAATGTGTTGTCAAGAATAGACCCACTCTATATTGCTATACTGTACTATGTTGCTACACAAGGTTAGCTGTAACTAAAATATTTGCCAACAAATATGTTTTTTGTCAACATAAATTAGCCTCTGCAGTTTCAAAACATACATATATGAACACTAGGCAAACTAGGTTCACAATACAGGTGAGAGACCGCCGTTTTGTTAGCATTGGGCTAAATTCCAAACCTGTTATGCAAAAAGCAGCTCTGCTAGCTCAGTCCAGTTGTTACTAAAATATTCGCAGGCAAAAAATATTTTTTGATGAAGAGAGAGAGCACCGTTTGACTGACTGATGGGCTGACTGACCTAAATTTGGCTCCTGATGAACACATCTTGTGGGAAGTTGACAACAACAAAACACCCCCCCTCCTAGTTATTTTGGAATGTTGAAAGGCTTGGGATGACTCACCGAAATGACTGGTGTTGTTGTAGCATCGTCAGGAGACCACTAAACTAACATAGCTGAGGTTTAATAATCAAACTTTTACTTCATTTCCATGAATTGTATTCAAGTAAAATATCAGCACAACACGAAAGCTCTGTAAACGTACCGTTCTCTATGTAAACTGATGTTTCACATTTTAATTTTTTAGTTTATTCGCAAGCTTTTTATTTTGTTTGACAAGAATTCAGACGATGGTGATGGCAGAGAAGCGCCATGGTGCACGAGTCATAATTTCAATGCACCTTAAGCACATTTGTGAGTTTTGGTGGGTCACTGCACTTAGTGTGGGTAAGTCCTCATGGGGAGGAAGGGTGGGTGGGCAGTCCTAGTTTTGTTAGTTTTGATTTTTCTCCCTCATGATACCTTGTGTATTGCAATTCAATGCAACCAAGATTGCTGCCCCATCTAAAACGGCTGCTGCCATCAACAATTTTAGTGAGCAATACATACAATACAACAATACATTTTGATACATCAAAACAAGAGTCAAATGGACCATCTATATGACCCTTGTTTTGATGTATCAAAGTTCTCATTTTTGTACTACAGAATTACATGAGCCAGTGATCCTTTGGTTCTTCATAGTAAATGAAGCCTGCTTTTCCACCTTGAATTTGTTATGCTAGACTCTCTAACAACTTCTCTCTTGTTCACAAATACATTTTGGACAAACACGTACGTTTTGGATACACACTGCCTTGTGCTTTTCTGCCTCTTGAATAGTTGGAGTGATTAAACTTGAACGTGGATGTTGCGTTGAAGACCAGTGGAAAGGGGAAAAAAGCGTTGCACTTGTGCATTGATGATTATTGGCTGATTTCACTCTATGCAATTAACTCATAATACATCTTGTGAAACCACTTTTTCCTCAATGACTAATGTTGCACGTGTATGTTATGTTCACAGGTCATCCATAACTCCTACCTCATGTTTTATTGAATGAATCTCAGGCTGTAAATTACCTAGAGAAATTACTCGGTAGCAGACAGTAATTAAAGCCATAGACCCTAATTTACTGTCTAATTATCTAACATAGCTGTCAGAGCAGCAGGCACGTGACTACGCAGTTTGGGGGGGGGATTAGGTAGCACCAAGCTGGGCAACACGCTAAACACGTGCCGCACGCTAAACACACGCAAAGATTATCTTGGCACCCTCCCACAGCCCAGCGCCACTTTGCAAACATGTTTGTTGTATTGTGTTTAATAGTGTAATAGTTTTTGCTGGTAAGTCTCCTGTTCATGTGAAGAGGCCCTAGAGCTGAGTGTGTTCATCTTTTCCTACATTTCATTAATTATCCTCTTTATCTTTCTCTACTCATTTGTCCTCAACACGAGTGGCTGCTGCACTGCATCTTGTGGGAGGTTGCACTTTAAAGTTCAGCTTATGAGGGAGTGTGATTTGATAGTCATGTGGGTATGCTGCTTGATATCATTGGCAGTATGCTAAGCTAACTCAAAGGGACCAATTTATTAAACATAACAAGTGACAAACTCAATGATTCAACCTCATTCTTCTAACCTTTTCTCTCACTTAAATTTATTGGTGTAAACTTCTCTCTTGATTGACTTTTCCTCACCTCATCTCAGTCATATATGGATTTTCTTTGTATATTTCTTACCACTCTTTTGTCTCTGTTTCACTTATGATTTGCTTTCCTCCTCTCATTCCTCTTGCTCCCTCTGTCGCTCCTTGCTCTCCCAGACGCTGACAGGCAGGATGCCATCAACCTGTTTCTCCAAGTCTACCAGCCATCAGAGTGCAAGCCGCACCTGTGGGAGCTGCCCACTGACTTCTACCTGCATCAGAGGAGCACCATGGCCCTGCCCCAGGAGAGACGCAGGTACACACACACACACACACACACACACACACACACACACACAGTGCGCAATTGCCTTTGCGCTCTTCAAATACTGTATGTGTGTGTTTGTCTTTGTGCTGACTGAATAGCCCAGTGGGAGATCACTCACACAAGATTAACACCTGCACCTGTGATTCTGAAATGGGTGTTAGAAGGCCAGCCTTCACAAGTCTGCCATGGGTGACTAGGTTTTCACGTGAGAGTGCGGGTTCATGGCAAGTTGTCTGTGATTGCCTTTGCTGTCACATGGTAGCCTTTGTAATGGATTCAAAGCCAGAAGCTTTCAGGGCTGTTTGTTAACAACAGAATCAACCTGATAGTGGAAAATCTTTATGGTACTGCCGAAGGAGGTTGTATGGGAAGGTGTTCTTTTCCTCTCTATGTATTGGGCTTAACTGGGAAAGCAATCACAAACAATGTATTCTTTGAAGAACATCAGATTCCTCTTGGAAGAAGCCGGTCTGGACTGTCCTTCCCATTATGAATCTGTCAGTACATCGTGGCGCGGAGGCACTGCTTTTAAAGGGAATGACAGGAGCTGATTTGATTGGCCATGACCGACGCCAGCCCCTACCACACCCACCGATAATGCATTCCTCCTAATCCCAGCCCATTTCCAACTGCACCGCAAGTGCTCCACGCGCCTCTGCCCACGAAAATACCAAAAGTCGTTCCCACGCCCTGTGCGCCTTGTGCCGTTAACTTTGTTAACGTTATGTTATGCTTTTTCCCTCTCTTTTTTTTTGGGCGTTTCTGCTTTATTGGAAAGTCACAGTGGCGCGAAACAGGAAAGACAGGGCAGAGAGAGGAGATGACATGCAGTAAAGGGCACCGTTTCACTATCTGTCACTCTTTGACACTTGTATTTCTTGACCTAGTTTTGTCTCTGTTATTTGTGCATGTGTGTGCATACAAGCATGTGGGCTGTGTGCTTTTCATTGTCTTCCTGCTTGCATAATACCAGGCCCTGATTGCCTCTGCAGACTACTAGTTTATGCAGCCACAATGGGCCTGGGTAGCTCAGCCATTATTCCAAGAAATTACCATGGCTGGAATTGAGTTCAGTTCTGCGGCCACACGCTGCTTTCTCCCTTGAATTCGCCAAAGTAGCGCACAGTATTTACCCAAATTGGTCATATTGAATAAAAGGCTGATGTATTCAGCTGTTGTAGGTGGTCCAACTCAGCCAATTTTCATGTCTAGGTTATGTAGATGTCCTGGGGGAGTCTGTGCAGGTGTACTGAATATACATCACTCACTGGAAAGTTTTTTCAGAAGTGCTAATGCATTTGTATATCTTGTCTCTCTCCAGCTACACATTCTGGTGGTCAGATGGAATCCTATCCTACCTGCCTGTGGCCTACGACGAAGGTATCAGTTGATGCAAAATCTGCAATTATGTAACAGACATGTGTACTAGAGATTAGTACCTTGACCCATTTTCTGAAAGTGTCCTAATTGTGCTGTAATCAGTGAGGCTCAATACAGCCATAGGTTTGTCTGTGTGCATATGTCAATAGCATTTCTGATTTGTTTTAAGTACAAGCAGCACAAGATATAAAAACACATTACAAACATTACAGTACAATATAAAATCACATGAAAATCACAGGTTCAGATAAACAAGACTATGAGAAGCACGTGCAATCCCCACATAATGCATCCTCTAAAAGCGCCCTGAACTTCTCCATAGAGAGTGTGTGGATTGTCTATTTATGTGTGTCAATGTGTGCTTTTGTGTGTGTGTGTGTGTGTGTGTGTGTGTGCAGTCCCCTGTGAGAACAACATGAAGAAGATGAACGTGAAGAAAGTGAACCGCTACGAGGAGAGCATCGACATCTACACAGAGTTCTTCAAGCCTTATGAACTCACCTCCTTTGACGACACCTTCTGCATCGCCATGACCAACTCTGCAAGGTGGCTGCACACAAAGTCACACTTGCACTATTTATATTTATATCTTTTTTTTTTGTTCCTTCTCTGAGTTTTTGTTTGTAGTCAGTGTTGTTTCTTCCTATGTCCTTTTTCTTCAGTGGAACATTTATTAAGTTTTGCAGGGTAAAGCACTTGAGTCTGCTGTTGTATAACCTTTTGAATAGCCCACTATTTAGTTACTTTTGAATGAATTCATTCATTCGTTCATTCATTCATTCATTCATTCGTTCATTCATTCATTCATTCATTCATTCATTCATTCATTCAGGGGCGCGGTGGCTCACCGAGTAGAGCGCGTACCATTTAAGGCTCAGTCCTTCCCGCAGCGACCTGGGTTAGAATCCAGCCCGCGGTCATTTGCTGCATGTCCTCCCCTCTCTCTCCCATACCTTCCTGTCTCTCTCTGTCAATAAAGCATAAAATGGCAAAAATAAATCTTAAAAAAAAAAAAAAAAATTCATTCGTTCATTCATGTTAAATTGTCCAACCAAAAGTCATTATCAACCCAGTGTTGGCATCAAAAAGTTATTCTCATCATTTTAAAGTGTGTTGACAGCGAAGACAGCTAAATATGTAAAATTTGACATGGCTAACATCATGGCAGGCAAAAAAACACAAAATAGATCAAAAAATACATGGATTGGATGGAAGTTTTGTTTTTGTTTTGTTTGTTTTTGCTTAGCCATGCCTCTCTCTGCATCTTTTGCATATGCTTACAGATTCTAAATCAGTTTACAGTACCTTTTAATTTTAATTAAAGGTGACATGAATTATATAGTGAATAATGAATCACTCAATCACAATATGATATTCGAATGTTTCCATAAATGGTATCAATGGTTCCATATATAAATTGATTGAGCTTCTAAAGAAATTTCTGAAGGAATTTGATCCCAAATTTGGTTAATAAAAAACACTTCAAATGGGATAAATGGTATTAGCTAAGAGTCTATTTAACTACTTTATTTATCCTGACTACTTCCTTCCTTTCTTTGTATGTAAAGGGAGTTTATGCCCAAGACAGTAGGGGTGGATCCAAGCCCCTTCACTGTACGCAAGCCAGAGGAGACGGGGAAGTCAGTGCTGGGGTAAGTGCATTTGAGTGTATGTTTATGTTAAGTGTTAAGTGTGGTGTTTTGGTTGCCATGTTTTGTTTTTGTTGTGTAATAAAACCTGTTGTTTGGTGTCACCGTGTCCTCATACGCATGCTTCATTTTACACCGTGTCCTTAGGGAACCGAAAACAAGGCTCTTTTCCTGTTTTTCCCGATAACACACTCAGCATTGAATTCACCTGCCGTGAGCACTGTGTGTGCATACATTTTTAAAATGAACACACACGCACACATGCCTGCATGCACACACACACATACACAAACTCGCACACTTACACGTGCAAACACATCTATTCTCGAGTACATTGGGTTTCGTTTTTGGTTCACAGAAAGCTAGTTCAGACACGTCTCGTTATTCATGATGCCCCAATGCAATTGTTTTCCTGAAAATGAGGTTGCCATTTTGTATCACATTTGTATCCCACATATAGAGCAAATGTTACACTTAATGAGTGTACAAAATTATCAGAATCAGAATCAGAATCAGCTTTATTGGCCAAGTATGTGGGGGGGAATTATACACATGCAGTAGGTGTTACAGGTTTATTGCACAGGGATAGTTTCTGTCACTGTATGACTGATTTAAGTGTTCATCAGAGTGATGGCCTGTGGGAAGAAACTGTTCTTGTGTCTGCTTGTTTTGGCGTACAGTGTTCTGTAGCGCCGAGTTGGCACAGGTTGTGTCCAGGGTGTGATGGGTCTGCAGTGATCTTTCCTGCCCGTTTCCTGACTCTGGAGATGTATAAGTCCTGAATGGAGGGCAGGTTGGCACCAATGATTTTTCCTGCAGTCCTGACTGTCCTTTGCAGTCTGTTCCTGTCCTGTTTGGTGGCCGATCCAAACCAGACAGTGATGGATATGCAGAGAACAGACTGGATTATTGCAGAGTAGAACTGGATCAGCAGCTCCTGAGGCAGGTTGAACTTCCTGAGCTGGCGTAGGAAGTACATCCTCTGCTGGGCCTTTTTGATGAGTGTGTCTATGTTAGACACCCACTTTAGGTCCTGGGAGATTGTGGATCCCAGAAACCTGAAGGTTTCCACAGCAGACACGGTGCTGTTGAGTATGGTGAGGGGGGGCAGTGTTGGGGGGCTCCTCCTGAAGTCCACTGTCATCTCCACAGTTTTGAGCTTGTTCAGCTCCAGGTTGTTATGACCACACCAGAGGGCCAGCTGTTCAACCTCCCGTCTGTATGCAGACTCGTCACCGTCTCGGATGAGGCCGATGACCGTTGTGTCGTCTGCAAACTTCAGGAGTTTGACAGATGGGTCTCCTGAGGTGCAGTCGTTTGTGTAGAGGGAGAAGAGCAGAGGGGAGAGCACACATCCCTGGGGGGCGCCAGTGCTGATTGTCCGGGTGCTGGATGTGATTTTCCCCAGCCTCACCTGCTGCCTCCTGTCTGTCAGGAAGTCTGTGATGATTGATGTGGAACAAGCAAGACAAGGTATATACTATCAAGTTTAAAATATGTAAATATTACGAGAGTAAGCGGCGTACATGTCAATCTGGTGAGGAAAAGAGAAATCCGATCCCAGTGTGGATGCATGAGGCGCATTTTAACGGCAGGTGTAAATGTAATCCAGCTAAAAGATATCTGGACACAAACTGAATACAAGACTGATGTTAATGCCAGGTGTAAAGGGGGCCTTTGATGCACCATGTGTGTTAAGGTTGCATGTGAGGCTCATTGCATTAGGCTGTCTGCTTGTCAATCATGTGTGTGACAGCTTGCGCTCATCTGACTCACTGGCCTTGAAACCTCACACATCGCACACACAGTATCATTATTTTCACTGAGATGATGAAGCATCCATCCATCATTTTCTAGCAGTTTGTCCGGGTCGGGGTGATGGTGGCAACAGGGCAGGCAGAGCAGCCCAAACGTCCTTTTCCCCAGCTGCTTCCTCCAGCTCCTCCTGGGGGATCCCAAGGTTTCCCCCAGGCCAGCTGGAAGATGTAGTCCCTCCTGGGAATGCTTCGGCATCTCCCCCCAGTCGATTATGCCTGAAATAACTCCAAAGGGAGGCACCCCGGTGGGCATCCTTACCAGGTGCTCGAACCACCGCAACTGGCTCCTCTCAATGTGGAGGAGCAGTGGCTTGACTCTGAGGTCCTCCCTCCCTCCCAGATTGCTCATTCTTTCTGTCACTACTCAGAGCTTGTGCCCATAGGCGAGGGTCGGAACAAAGATCGACTGGTTATTTGAGAGCTTTGCTTTGTGGCTCAGCTCTCTCCACCACGACAAGATACCTGGAATTTGGAGGGTCTGAGCCGATCTACTTGGCAGAGGTCACTGGAGTCATTTGAAAGCTCCTCCGGGGGTGGATGAGATCCGTCCTGAAATGTTGAACACTCTGGATATCGTTGGGGTGTTGTGGTTGACACGTCACGTGGATTTCGGGAACAGTGGATTTGGATTGGCAGACAGGGGGTGGTGGTCCCCGTTTTCAAAAAGGTGTGTTCCAGTGCACCGCACAGCCTCCAAGGAATCCTGTGGGAGGAGCTGTGGGCCCAGGCACCCCGGCTCAGATGAGCTCATCTGAGTGAGAGCTGGCACCCCATCTGAGTGAGAGCTGTGTTCGCTTTCTTGGCATTGAGTTGAGCTTGTTCAAGGTGGGCGGTTTACTGCTCGGCTGGATTTTAAATGATATACTGTCTAATAAAATAGGAATGCAAAGAAACTTCAAAATTAAAATGGCAGCCAAAATGCTTTATGTTATAGGTAATGATATGGTGACTCGTTTCTCTTTTGTTCACCTGTCATTGTGTGTGTGTGTGTGTGTGTGTGTGTGCGTGTGCCCATTCGCAGCAACAAGAGCAGTAAGGAAGAGACAGTGCTCCAGAGGAAGACTGCGGCCAGTGCGCCTCCTCCCCCCAGCGAGGAGGCCATCTCCAGCACTTCAGAGGACGACTCGGAGGAGGACCGCGATGATGACGGAGCCGTGTCCCAGCGCTCCACCCCTATCAAACTGCTGACGGAGTCCGGGGAGAGCACCCGCACGCAGGAGGTATGGAGAAAAAAACACACGCGCACATGAACAATACACGGGGAGAGATTTATGTGTGCAAAGACAACTGTACACACATCAAACTCAAAACAAATGAACACATTAACGTGATTTGGCACAAGCAGTCATCACAACAATGAAATATCATATCGTGTGCAAGTCTGATTTAAAATACTTCTGTGAGGAATGGAATAGATGCGTAAAACAAAATAAAATTTGTATCACTACAAAGCCTTCTTGACCTATCGTGTGACTTGCAGAAAAGGAAAGCCTGTCTAGCCAATTATATCATCTCCTGATTCAAGGATATGTAATCCCCTCAGATGACCTCAGGGAAATGTCACCGCGGTGCCCAGGTTGGGCTGAGGCTGGCTGCCTGACATTAAGCGGAGTCCCGCATTTTGGACATCAAACTCATTTTGCATTACCACTTTGCATTTTGCAAATAAGGTTTGAGCATGTACCCCTGATTGTATTTTCTCCTCCTCTTCTCCATCCCCCTCCGAGTCTCCCAGAAGAAATTAGTTGTGTCTTTCTGTTTGCGTCAAAGGGAAGAGTTGACGTCAGCCTAGCCGGCTTCATGATCATGCTGAATTTAGATGATTGATGACCTCTCTCTCATTTTTTTCTGCCTCTCTCTCTCTCTCTCTCTCTCTCTCTCTCTTTGTCTCTCTCTCTCTCTCCTCCTACTCTCCTCCTAAGTTTGGGTTAGAAAAGTATTTGTTGTGGTTGTTTACACAGTGTGTGCAAACTTTTTCTCATGAACTTGTGATTTTGATGTGTTTGTTCTCAAAACCGGGTTGAATCAATGTTCCATAATGGCCCCAGTTCTATACACATACGCACACGGAACAGAAAAGAGTCATGTATCCCTGTATGACTTAAGTTCTCCCTCTGTGTTGCCATGACAACAGGTATGTTTGACTAATCTCCCTTTGAATGTGGCCTGTGGGGGTAAAAGGGGAGGAGAGGTAGGATATCAGTTGGCCAGAAATGGCTCTCTGATAAAACCTCTTGATGCCAGCTGGTGACTGCTGATGGCAGGATGATATAAGGCACCCAGGTGGCCTATTAGACTCAAGTATGTTCAACTAAATGACAACATTGTATACAAAGTAGAAAATTTGCCCAGAAAAATGGAAGTGTGTTTTATTTTTAAAATTAATTTATTAAAGACCGACTGAATCATCAAAAGGGGAACTGACTAATTATGATCTAGTTATGATTCTGTTCTGGTTTCAGAGAAATAAACTAGAGGTAGAACTAACGAGCCTGCGTTCTTATTCAGTCTCAATTCCTTTCCGCCTTGTGGCAAGAGAGACGGATCTGTCTGCACCGCTGAAGTGTGTTGTTTAGGATTTTTTTCAACCAGTGTTATGACTTGTGATTGGGAGCCTATACGACCTATATCTATCTATCTATTTATCCATCTGTCCATCTATCCATCTATCTATCTATCTATCTGTCTATCTATCTGTCTGTCTATATCTTGTTGTGTACAAATATCAGGTCCTGTTGCCGCTGTCTTAGCTGATAGCTCTCCCTATATTGTACACATTATCATGCTCTAATGTGTGTGTTTTACAGCTTCCCTGCATCCTTCACTGCTCCATCAGTGTTATCTATGCCCCAAGTGGACTGATTGCAGGTTTACCAGCCCCCAGTGGCCCAGATTCCACACCACACTGGGGAGAATAAGCCCAGTAATCAGCACAGATAGCAAGTCAATGTGTCAGCAGCCATGGATAAAATGCACTGGGAAATGACATCCTCTTGAAAAGGTGTTAGTTTGAAAAAAACAACATTGTGGGGTGTGAGGAGAGGCATAAAAACGTCACAGCCGTACTCCAAAACCCTAATTGTCTTCTTAAGGGCTGCGTGGCGCCGTCGTGATTAGATTTTATGCAGCACAGGTTCATGTAGAAAGCCCAAGTGTCTCGTTGGCTGGCGACCCAGCAGCCAAGCAGCCGGCTAGAGGCAGTCACATTTCTCACACTGTCGAGAATGCGTGGTGTCCAAGGCACCAGGGGATTGTGGGTAATTAACTTCTTTGGCATGCAATTCTTCGCTCGACAGCGTTTGAAGTCTCAGGCATCTCCTGCTGTTGAAACACAATTTGCTACTGTGCTAAGCTGAAGTCATTTTCTCTGTAATGATGAGGATGATGAGGAGGATGACAGACATGGCTTCTCTCTCTCATCCTCTTTCAGTGTGGAAGTTTAAAGGATTTTTGGATAAGGGAATTTTGTTTTGGAGTGAAATTGTCGATTGGAGAGTAGTGATGATTACCCTCACTCCAAAACTACTGCTGATGTGCTATTCAACAAGCTCTCGACTCCCCAGACTGCTCAAGTGGAAATGCGGCATGGCTCAGTAGTTCCCAGTTGTGTGTGTGTGCGAGAGAGAGAGAGAGAGAGAGTGAGAGAGAGACAGTATCTGAGCATGTGGCGTGTGTGTGCACACCTCTCTCCCCCACCACTACTCCTTCCCTGAGGCCATTGCTGCGGAGAAAAGAGAAAACACCTTTCAGTTAATGTAATCTGGGTAAATAATCATTCACTCAAGCCAAACTGTAAATATTTTGCTCTCAGTGGGATTTGCAATGCAGTTGTTTCAAAGAATTTGAAAAGAAAACGAATAGCATTAATACTATTAGTTCTATTAAGAATAAGACTATATAGATGCTATAAATTTGTTTCTTTTCATGTATCACAGAATAATATTAGAGAAAATCAACATAACTAGTGATTTTTGCATACATTTTTAATAAATCCCAACAGTGGTTTGATTTGGACAATTCGAGCAGCCGAGGAGTTCCCTCTTGCTCCGTTCCTCTCTCCTCCTCTCGCCGATTTCGAATCTAATTTCCTCCTGCGTTCTCTCCGTCTTCTCGGGGCTCGGAGCGAGGGGCTGGTCATGAATATTTCGGGGGGGACGACGGCTGGCTCACGTGTCGGGCACACGCGCTCGCATGCGTGCGTCTCGTGTCGCTGCCTCTGAGCCTGTCCGCGAGAATGGATTGCCAGGGCGCCAGCACAACACAGAACTGTTAAAATATTTAAACATCTGATCATTACTGTGTTCGCCATGTAATTACACACGCTCATTTCATATTCCCCTCGGTTCGGCTGTGCGTGTGCTCGCATGAGTGTGAAGAGAGTCAGAATGCGTGTGGGTGTATGCATAGGCAGCTGTGTGTGTGTGTGTGCGCACATACTGTATGTATGTACTCTCATACTTATTTATATACCTATATATTTGTTGCAATGTATTTGTATCCCCACAAACACATGTACATATGTGTTTGTGCATGGCTCTGTATCTTTGTGTGTGTGTGTGTGTTTGTGTGTGTGTGCACAGCTTCTGTTTCTTGGACATGGTCCTGGAACACCCTCATCTTTCTCCCCACCCTGCAGCCTGGATCAATACAAATAGAGTGAGAATTGAATGCGTTATGTCCAATATATCGCTGCGGCGCTGGAAAACGGTCAAAGTGAGAGCGATGGCATAGCTGCCTGCTTTAAGGCTGATGCCATGCATGCTGTTACATAATGAGCTTCTCTGGGCCCTTGTAGGTTTACTGAGGACAGATGGAGAAGGAGAGTGAGATATACCTTGCTGCCACTCTGCAGCTTTCATGTTCTATTTTGAAGAAGTTCCATTTCCGTTTTGCCTTTTTATCTTTATGGACAGAGGTGTAGTGCTGAGGTTATTGCTGGTTGTCCACAATACCGCATCAACCCATCCCACTTCAAACAGAAAAAAGATTATGATCTTTTCATGACAGTATATGCTATTTATAATCGCCTCATTCTCTATGGAGAGTGAGTGATTCCACCTTATCACTGGTGTGGTTTTCTGAGCTTTGAACCACAAAATTGTCTTTGGCCAACATCAAAGCGGACTTCTCCTTCTCTTCACTTTTATAAATCACTGTGACCAATTACTGCAAAGGTCATGAATTTAAATCCTTGGCACACAATCTATTGACATGTCACTCCCATGTATCTCTGCGTATTGTACGTGACAGTCCAGTCATAGTTTTAATAAAATTTCTGTTAAAACCCTTGACCTTTCCCGTCTGATGTTCCCAGGAGTTCCAGCAGCAGCAGCCAATCAGGGAGCCTTACGGACTCAATCTGGCAGAGTTTCCTGCTGAGGACGACCTGCTCATATACGAGAGGTAAAGGACACATAGCGCACTATATACCATGTTCATAATTAGCAAGAGGTATATTCAGACATGGAAACAAAAACTCCAAATTGCCTGTTTGGACACCACACATCCACATGTACGAGCTTGTATGAGCTACAGCGTACATATAAAAGATCCATTAAGGACGGACTCCGTAAGTCAGAGAAATGAACACACACAGTGTTAAGTACAGTGTAGTCCTCTCTTCATACTTACCCACCTGGGCTTCAGCTGTCGGCGTATTGCTTGTCACGTTGAAGAAAACACCTAAATGGAAGAACTCCAGCCTTTTTTTTCTGACTGCCTTTGTCCATTTACCTGGTCTTAAGGAAAATGCTTTCCTTATACTGACACTGCACCCAGTACCCAAGAGAGAGAGGGAGGAACGAGCACTCAGTATCACCCCCCCCCCCCCCCCCCCCCCCCCCCTCAGGGTGATAAGGGTGATTTTGGAAAAGGGCCGTTGTCAGCTCCTGCCCTGCTGTGTGGATCATACTTCTGACCTCACCGCTCTTTGTCCAGAACTCTCCTCCTTCACCCCCGAGTTTCTTTTTCTACCTGTCCTTTCTGTTTCCTTCTGTCCTTTTCTCCCTGTTTGCTCTCTATAACATCGATGAGCTACAGCAAATAGCCATTGTTGGGCTCTCAGACTGTTGAGAGCCCAGAACGTTACCACCTGTTCTTTCGATGCGAATTGCACGTTCGGCGAGGTGTCTTTGATGGAGCTTTAATAGCTCCTTCTCACACTCTGCTGTCCTGACTCGCTGAGGATAATTGGACCTACAGTATGTGTTATTCTAGTAGCCAGTGTACGGCGATGTCCTCACAGCAATGTTGCCCCTTGGTAGAATAATGAGTGTAAGTATGAACATATGTGTATGAGTTCATTAAATGCGAACCACTTTCAGGACCATTAACTTGAAGTTGCATTATATAAAGCAATTAAAAATAACAGGTTTATATATACCTCTTGTATGCAGTGTAGACCCAGTCATTATTTTTTGTGTTCATGGTTGTCATATCAAGGATTATGCAACTGGGGCAGAAGGTTTGTGTCGCTGTGTATGAGACGGCCCTTCAAACGGAGGACCCAGGTACAAGTCCCTATGTTGGCAAGCATCCACCCTGCTGAAGTGTCCTTGAGCAGAACACTGAATCCCTACCAGCTGGAGTGGCTGCTGCTCCGTAGGTGACGCTGCGGTCTGACCTCCCTGTGGAAGTGGGAAAACAAAACACACAAGTTCCATATGGGAATCAACAAAGGAAAAATTCACCCTGAAAAAAAAAACTGTTATAAACGTCAATTGGCGATGTACCTTGTATTCCCATTTTGTTGTTTGCCGGTGTATTTTTCTTATTACCATGGATAACTGGCCAAACATAGACAACGTGACGTCAAGATATTTCCAGCGCAGCTACAATGGAGTTTAATAACAGAAAATGTTCAGCGAACTAAAACATCAACGGTGTCAGTACCTCAGAATCAAAGAGCAAGGGCTTCTTTCTCGTCTCACCATTTTGCACCATTTTGAAACCCGTCGTAGAAGAGGAAGAGAGACCAATTTCCCCACCGACAGCAGCCTCAATAGTTTATAATGCAATGCAGCCACAAAACATGTTGTTTTGAGTAAGGGGCGCAACTCTTGCTGTTACTGTGCTGATATTAACTCTATGTAACTCTTCATCAAAAAATAATTCTAACTCATTGAACATCACAAATTCATGATATATCACAGTGTAAGGGTATCTGAGTGGAATTTTCCTTTTAAAGGTTCAGTGTGTAATATTTCTGTTTTCCTTAAGCATAATATGACTAGTAAATATCAGCAGGGGCTCCTGAATGTTAGCGAGTGAAACAAAGTAAACAACTCCGCACTCAAAAGCACAGAAGCTCTCCTACCCGACTCCCAGAAGACTTTTCCTCTGAACTGTTCAGGCTGCAGCGATCACAGCAAACTGAAACTACTGAAGCCGTTTGAAGGCGGTAGATGTCGGCAAACGAGCGGCTCTCGAGTCGCAAAGTGGAGCCAGTAAGCCAAAAAAAAGCTTTGCTCTGAAGTGAAAAAGGCACGTGAGGAGAGGAGGGGTTATTTCACATCGCTGAACCATAGAGGTCAGCATTGAGACAAAAAATACAGATAGCTCCTTTAAAGTGTCACATTAGTATTATTATCATTAAAATTAAAATAATGGATCACCATAGAAGCATGTGTCTGACTTTGACTGTTCATGAACTTCTGTGGAGGAATGCTTGGTACGAAGTAAAACCCAAACCAACCAAAGTGAAATATGACTTAAGCTGAGACTGTCTTAGTCTTACCAAACACATGCTGCTATATGTCATATTGGTTTCTAATATGAGAATCAGATGCCAGATGCAGCTATGAGGAATGGGTGAAACAGTGTAATTAAAATCGCTGTACAAATCATAATGTAGTGAAGAATGTTGTTCATACCATTTCAGCAGCACATAATCAGAATAAAAATCCACACATTATTGAGGGCAGAGGTTTTTGTGCAACAGTTTCTTGTACTGTATTGCATTCTTTGGAGTGGCTCTAAAGATGTTTAGTTGCATTCAGAGCTCCACTAATGATTGCATGAATATTAAAAAACGTAGCTAGAGCCAGAGGGGGGGAGTCTTAACTATTGCTTCTTATCCTGTTTTTCGGGAGAGAAAAAAAACATCCCACAGGGAAATAAAGGAAGATTTTCTAGCAGACTTGTGTGGCTCAACCTCGAACCTCGAAGCGAAAAGCAGAAAATGGGGACCTTGAAATGAATTTTATTTCATTTCATTTCTTCACATGCTGAAGATGGAGGGGGAGTGTGGGGGAGAGACACATTCTATACTGTACAAATACTGGACATCTTTGCCTTATTTTGCAGGAGTATTTGTCTAATTGTGCGTGTGTGTGTGTGATTTTGCAGGTTTGCACATCTGGGCGAGAGCCAGCACAGGGTGGAGAGAACTGAGCCCATAAACCTGGCAAACATCATCTGCTTGTGAGTTAAAACGTGACATGGAAACCTACACACACACACACACACACACACACACACACACACAACCATATACCAGCACACAGTAATCCCCACTCACGTGTGATGCTGAGCACTATGTCGCAGTACTGGTTTGCTTTATTATCCAAGCCTTTTAAAACCCACTTCAACATTTCCAGTAGCCTTGGGACAAGCGAACAAGGTTGGCTGCACTAAGTGGTCTCCAAGGAGGGTTCTGGCTGTGTGCTGCTTAATCTTCATCTCCTCTACCCACTCTTCCTTCACTTCTTGTCATCCTCACTGTCCGTCCCCCTACTTCCCAGTCTGTCCATCGCTCACTCCTGCCGTGACCCAGTGGGCTGCGGACGGACGGTTTTCCTCAGCCAAATTCAGAATTCAGCCCACACGTGGAATGGCAATGTGCAGCCATACAGACTCATATAAGCGATCTCTCAACTCACACACACACACACACACACATCATCTCTATGACAAAATGCCTCCTGGTGATTCCTCCCAATATGTATTCTTTTGAATTCTTTCTCTCTCTCGCTCTCTCTGTGTCCCTCCCTCGCTCTCTCTCACACTCACACACACACACACACGTCTATTTTACTTAGTAGTCAGTGCTGCAGCACCACTGGGACTTGAATCAAACGGGCTCCAGTGTTTCTCTTTAGTCATATCAGAGGGGATAGAGGGAGAGGACAAAAGAGAGGGGTAGCAGCAAGAGGCGATGGCTGCGCCTGTTCGCTTTATATCAATCCTCCTCCCCACTGCTCTCGCTCTCTGAATCCCTCCCGTGGTTCTCTCTTTTATCGTACACTTACATGTGCTCCCTCAGACACACCCACACACACACAACGGGATGCAAATTTTTACACAGTCGTGGCATCAACGTA
The DNA here is from genome assembly GCF_048128805.1 of Centroberyx gerrardi. Lineage (NCBI taxonomy): Eukaryota > Metazoa > Chordata > Actinopteri > Beryciformes > Berycidae > Centroberyx > Centroberyx gerrardi. The sequence goes on along the minus strand of NC_136014.1, from coordinate 11,738,720 downwards.
CAGGTCGCCTAGAGAACGAGGTATTTACAACTCCCAGTGTCAGACGCACGCACACATCTCATGCAGAGACGGTGCAGGCAGACTCTGGTGTATTCCCAAACCCAAAGCATACTAACTGTCACATGTAAACTGTGCATGCTGAAGTGCACGGTAGGACAGTGCACTTGACCACCAGTCTACCCAGACTACAGCTGTGACTGTTTAGAGGATGAGAAATACAGCAGAACAGTAATGGGAGTAATGGAAGAAGAGTGCAAGAAGTTCAAGAGTTTTAAGTTGCTACTTGTAGTGAAGGAGAAATGTCTTTATGCTGGATATGAGTGTGTGTGCGTACAGTACTGTGTGTTTCTGTGTGTGTGTGCATGTATGTGATGGAGGTGAGAAGGGTTGACAGAATATTTCATTATATACTGTATATACCCATACATCTCGGTATGTTTCAGTATCAAATGTAGTTTCATTTTAGACAGAAAATCAGAGTGTGATTCCATTCCTTCAGAAAAGATATTCTGCACAAGAGTAATGCGTCAGTCAGTGTGAGTGCAGCGGTCCTCCTAAAAATATAAACCCTACTCAAGCCACATAACCCCTTGAACTCCACTCAAGATGAGAGATGCTTTAGCGAGGCTTTTGAAGGAGAACAGAGGGAGAGAAGGGGTTGAAGTTCTTTTATTGTTTCGCTCTAAAAATACATCCAGGTAGAATTTTGGTTGGCAATGGACGTCGTAACTGGATGGAGCATCTGCTGAAATTGGCCAAATAAATGCCTTGAGGAGAGGGAAATGGGAGGGTGAAAATGTTTTTCTTCCTCCCATGGTGTACTTAGCTCCGCTGTGTGCATGTGCAGGAGAGAGAGAGAGAGAGAGAGACACAGAGGAAGAGCAAGAAAGAAAAAGATTTCTGTTTGTACAAGCTTCACTCTTAAAGCAGGTTTTTAAGTGGAGCATGTGTTAGAAGGGTTGTTGTTGCCAGCTATTGTCTGGGAGTAACATGTGTTGTTGTGGTGGTTCCAGCAAAGCAGTCAAGTGGCGGCTCTGCTCAGGACCAGATGGAGCCAAAGGTCGCTGTTCACACAGAGGGGGGGAGGGGGGGCGGTGTCAGGAAGAGGGGGAGGTGGAGGGTCGAGTCAAATTTAAAGGAGGCTAAAGGCAGGAAGTGGTTAAAGTCAATGGAAGGGGGAGTTAATCAGGCAGAGAAAGAGAGAGGGAGAGAAAGGAGGGAGGAGAGAGCTGAAGAATGGCCATGAGAGTGAAAGAGGAGGCAGAGTTGCTAAATGACAAAGGCTCAGCAAACCTAGTGGCAGACTGATGTCATGACACTGAAACCCCCCATATGGTTACATTAAAACCTGAAAGGTGACGTGCTTATAAGCCATTATCAACTCAAGTCTTTACGGCGCCATATTGGGGCCATTGTAGGTGCTTTTTTTTTTTTTTTTACCGCAGCTGTGGGGAAGGGGGGTAAACTCATTTTTAAACTCAAATTTACGAGAAAAAAAAATTAGGGGTTTACCACATCAGGACGGTTCAGAAAATATTGACAGCATACAATATTGACTTTCAAACGCGCCCCTGTAATCATCTAAAATTCATTCCTGACATTGTCCTATCTGAGAAAACCCCATCCATTTGCACCATCCATCCATAAAAAAGTATTTGCAAACACGATTCGACCATTAGATGACTAACCCTAACCCTGACCATTACATGTACCGCCGTGCTGTCACTGTGTAAGAGTACAGCTTTAGAACCTTATACATAAGCAGTCGGGCCAGCTCCCTGGAAACACACCTTTTCCACTTCAGCCTCTCTCATGACTCAGCTGTTTCACGTCTCGGCTGTTCTCTCCATATTGATGCAGCCCAGGTCCGACAGGTGGGCCGGCGATGGGATGGAAATCGGTGACTTGAGAGAGGGTTGGAGCCAATGTGTTTATTAGGAAGAATGACCACAGACCTGTCACGTGAACGTTTGTCTTGTTCCCGCTCTCTCGTCGAAGTTGTGTCCAGAGTCTTTTTTTTTCGAGGGCGCACGTGATGTACGTTTTTTCGCGATTCCAGTTTGATCTCGTATAAACTTGTCTGCCGGTTGCAATTCACGGACGAAATTACCATCTTAAGATCAAAGCCAGGTCAAAGCCATTACACATGTTGCACAAAGGTGGCAGGCAGCCGTTCAGATGTCTGCTCTTTTGGGTAATTGTGTGTGTGTGCATTCTTGTGTGTGCACACGTGTTTGTGGAGGGGGACTTAAGGAGCTCGCGCAGAGAGCAGGGAATCAAAACATCTTTTCATCCGTCCTCGCACCTCAATTCAGCTCGCGTCTCTCCTCGTCTCCCTTCTGTCTTCGTCTTTCTCCTATCCGCCCATTCATTACTCCATCCATCCGTCTCTGTCCTCCTCATGGCAGGTCCACGGGGTCCGGCAGGTGTGTCTGTTGTTGCATAAGAGGGCTATTCTGAGCCGCCGTTACAGCATCCCAAAACATGTTTTTTGCCCCTACGAGCCCCTTTCCTCTCTCACCTCCCTTTGTGCAGTTTCCTTTTGCGACATCAGGCAAAGGCTAAGCTGACTGGAAATAGCCAATTGGTTTGGGGGGGGGGGGGAATGTGATTGATATTGATTGTGATTGAGGTTTATGTGGAGAAGCGGCAGTGAGTTGTGGTAGTTTGTTTCCTCCGCCTCAGGCAGTGCTGGAAAGGTCAAGCCTTGACAAAAAAAACGTGTTTGTATGTCTATGCACGTGTGTATTTGTTATGAGACTACCAATAACAGTGAGCAGGGTTTTTTTTTTGCCTTTTCCAAAGTCCCTCCCCTTGGCTGCACAGTCAATGTGCCACTTTTTTTATATGTGCTTATAGATATCATGTTGCGTCAGCGTGCCAAGCTGTAGTTTGTCTATCACTCCCCTTGTTCTCCATGCTGCAGTTAACCAGGAACCACATAAAACTTCACTACTTAAACATTGTATCTTTAGTTCCTCATACAAACTCCACTCCCACTCCTAGCTACTCTACATCCCTGGGCTTTATTTATCTTTCTCTTAAGAACGTAGAAATAATGCAACTCTTCTTTCTTCAGAGGCAAACATCTTACCCCAGATCTACTGTACGTGTAATTCATAGTTATCTGCATAGGGATAGGTAGAAGGAAAAGGTGGAGAGAGATGCTAAAAATAAGAGATGACACCTAAAACACTCTTGTGGATTACTGAAAAGAAAGTAGGTTATAAAATGTTGTCCAGGAGGCAGAAGGCAATTTTAATCACAACAGGCAGACGGAGAGATTCAATTTGTCAAGGTAGCAACTGTGACAGTTAAGGGATTTAACAGAGTAATAATTTCCCGTACAAACTTCCTCGAGCGCTCATTAAACATTCTGTTCCCGTAAATTGCCAAAGAAGAAAGAAAAAAAGAGGACACATAAATTTTAGGCTCGCTCAACCATCACTTTTCCTTTTTTCCATGTATTTGGGTTAAATCTTGCCTCCGTGTTCAGTTTATTAACACACTTAAAGAGCTGTTAAGTGATGAAGCCACAGTGTGCTGTAATTATGTCATTTAGGAGCAGGAGCTATGATTCAAACATGCTCTCTGTTTGGTTCTGGATGGTTATGGGTGACTTTTTGACAACAAAAATCAATTCCATACCTCTCTGGATGAACTGCACTGACTGTCTAGTGTGACAACATTTGTGCTAGTCTCTGACTCAACACACACTGCAGCTGTCAAGTATTTCTGTGGCATGTGTGATGACGATTTTTGGGGGAAATTCTTAAGCAATAAGCTTTTATAAACAACTCAAAATTCCATCTATGCTTTCTCTAATCTGTCTACTAGAAGATCAAATGTATGTGTCTATATACATACACAGTGTGCGTATATATATACAGTATATATATCGGGGGGGGGGGTTCTCGCCTGCCCGACCCCACAGCGCACATCACTTGATCTGTCAGCAGTCTGTGATGATTACGGTAGCTGCCAGCGCCGCTCAGATCTCCGCTGAGTGAAGAGGCTCCACTCAAACACAACCAAGAGGGAGGGTGAGAGAGGCTGAGGAAGTGTAGCTACACCTAGTGCCTCAGCTATGAGCAATGCAGACAATGCAACAGATGAGTTACTGTCACTCACCAATAGGCTCCTTTAGTACTCCATTATACACTGTAGCTGTCATGTTGTTTCAAACGGTTTTATTAGTATACACATTACATTCCCTAATTCATAAAGTCAGATGGAAGTCAGAATAGTATCAGAATCCACCATTTTGGCTCTGACTACTCACAATTACTGTGATAATGCACTTTTTTTAGCTGTGTATAGTGCTTGTTTGTGAATATAGTTATGCATGCTTCCTTCCTGCCTTTCAATCATATTGTGCAGTCATACACATTAAGCCCTACAGCAACCATCTTTCAAGCTTTGTGTTGCATTTAAGGCAACTCAGAACTGGGAAGTTTCCAAACTCCAAGTTAGAAGAAAGCAAGGAAAGGACATTGGCTACTTTTACATGCACACAATAATGGAATGATTGCCAATACTGTCAATAGTTGCCAACGATTGCCAACAAGGCAATAGTTCGATTAAGCCGTTTACATGATTCCATAATTGATGACAACTCCCGATAATAATGATTGAAGTATTTATTTCTATTATCCAGATAGAACTTTGAGAATCAGAGTATTTATTGCTAAAAAATAGATTTAATCGAAGAGAGGTCAAAGTGAGAGAGTGTGTATGGGTTAGAGCCACTGGACGAGTTTTGCTTTTTAACTGTCTAGTATGCAGCCTTCAGTGCTTTCTGACAGACACAGACGTGTTCTGTTGTTCTGACACATCCATGCATGATCTCCATGTCTTGCAACACGCGTAACATAAACTACCCTAAACTCCTAAAAGTGTTCACTCCTGCCAACCGCCATCTTGGTCCACAGCTTGACCGCAGTTCTAGAAACGTGACTACGGTGTGTACGTGTACTAATTGGTGTCTGTTTCCTTTTGTGACCCATCAGGCAGAGGCTAAGCTGACTGGAAATAGCCAATTGGTTGGGGGGGTTAAAAAAAAGGAAAATGGATGTGATTGATATGGCAGGTTTATGTGGAGAAGCGGCAGTGAGTTGTGGTAGTTTGTTTCCTCCGCCTCAGGCAGTGCTGGAAAGGTCAAGCCTTGACAAAAAAACTTGTTTGTATGTCTATGCATGTGTGTATTTGTTATGAGACTACCAATTATAGCAGTGAGCAGTTTTTTTTTTTTGGCTTTTCCAAAGTCCCTCCCCTTGGCTGCACAGTCAATGTGCCACTTTTTTTATATGTGCTTATAGATATCATGTTGCGTCAGCGTGCCAAGCTGTAGTTTGTCTATCACTCCCCTTGTTCTCCATGCTGCAGTTAACCAGGAACCACATAAAACTTCACTGCTTAAACATTGTATTTTTCATTCCTCATACAAACTCCACTCCCACTCCTAGCTACTCTACATCCCTGGGCTTTATTTATCTTTCTCTTAAGAACGTAGAAATAATGCAACTCTTCTTTCTTCAGAGGCAAACATCTTACCCCAGATCTACTGTACGTGTAATTCATAGTTATCTGCATAGGGATAGGTAGAAGGAAAAGGCGGAGAGAGATGCTAAAAATAAGAGATGACACTTAAGACACTCTTGTGGATTGCTGAAAAGAAAGTAGGTTATAAAATGTTGTCCAGGAGGCGGAAGGCAATTTTAATCACAACAGGCAGATGGAGAGATTCAATTTGTCAAGGTAGCAACTGTGACAGTTATATCATTTAGGAGCAGGAGCTATGATTCAAACATGCTCTCTGTTTGGTTCTGGATGGTTATGGGTGACTTTCTGACAACAAAGATCAATTCCATTCCTCTCTGGATGAACTGCACTGACTGTCTTGTGTGACAACATTTGTGCTAGTCTCTGACTCAACACACATTGCAGCTGTCAAGTATTTCTGTGGCTGATGGCTGAAGTCTGATGATGATTTTTGATGAATTCTTATACTACTACTTTTTCATCGGCTGGAGCAAGGCGCCCCTTTTCGTCAAGAAATGACAGATTGGAATTCTGTTAAAAAAAACAAAAACAACTGACGCACTATTCTCAAATCTGATCTACATTTCCGGTTTTATTAGTATACATGTTACATTCCCTAATTCTTAAAGTCAGATGGAAGTCAGAATAGTATCAGAATCCACCATTTTGGCTCTGACTACTCACAATTACTGTGATAATGCACTTTTTTTAGCTGTGTATAGTGCTTGTTTGTGAATATAGTTATGCATGCTTCCTTCCTGCCTTTCACTCATATTGTGCAAAGTCATACACATTAAACCCTACAGCAACCATCTTTCAAGCTTTGTGTTGCATTTAAGGCAACTCAGAACTGGGAAGTTTGCAAACTCCAAGTTAGAAGAAAGCAAGGAAAGGACATTGGCTACTTTTACATGCACACAATAAAGGAACGATTGCCAATACTGTCAATAGTTGCCAACGATTGCCAACAAGGCAATAGTTCGATTAAGCCGTTTACATGATTCCATAATTGATGACAACTCCCGATAATAGTGATTGAATAATGATTGAAGTACTTATTTCTATTATCCAGATAGAACTTTGAGAATCAGAGTATTTATTGCTAAAAAATAGATTTCATCAAAGTGAGAGAGTGTGTATGGGTTAGAGCCACTGGACGAGTTTAGCTTTTTCACTGTCTAGTATGCAGCCTTCAGTGCTTTCCCACAGATGCAGACGTGTTCCGTTGTTCTGACGTCCATGCATGTCTTGCAACACGTGTAACATAAACTACCCTAAACTCCTAAAAGTGTTCACTCCTGCCACCCGCCATCTTGGTCCCACAACTTGACCGCAGTTCAAGAAACGTGACTAAGGTGTGTACTTGTGCTAATTGGTGTCTGTTAATGCAAATAAAATCGGAGCCTTACCTGACCCAACAGAGCCTCCATTCTGGCTCGGAGACAGCCTGCTAACAGCCGGGCTCATGTGTGAGGCAGCCATGTGTCTGGGCAGCTCCTCACTGGGGCCTCAGCTGCTGTTGACTAGACGGCTAGCTGACTGACTGGATGACCCGACAGGCACGCAGTTGATAATCCACCCTGAGGATGATGAGACATGCTTAGAGTCTAGCTTCCACGAAAATATGAGTAATTCTGCCCGTCTTTGCAACCCTCGTGTTGTTTCCATAAACATCCCTCTTAATGACGCTTTTTTTTTTTTTTTTAAAACCTCTATTCAATATCTTTCCACCCAATTTCCAGTGGATGTAGATGGGTGGATTATAACAGTTTTGTTGTTTTCTTGTCCTCAGTACAAATTTTTTTGTACGTTGTCTGGAAAAGGTTGAAAGTGAAAAGAGTTTTTTTTAGCCGAGGATAGTCGGAGGAAGTTTACCACCTGTTTTCCCCGGACACACTATAACCCATCACCGCTGGCTTTGTTCATTTTAAAGGATAAGTTCAGCAATTTTGGACCTATATATAATCCTATACATAATTTGTCTCATATCTGTAGTAGTTGGACCTGCAGACAATATTGGCTCCCGAGTCAGCTGTCAGTTGAAGCAGCGAGCTCCCCCTAGCCTCCAAGCGGGGTCTGTCAACAAATCTCCAAGATAGCCAACGATATGGTGACCAACCGACATATTCATATTCACAGCCTGGAAAGCAGCAGCACCGCACCATTTTCACTCGGTGGATAGCCTCCCACCAAACTCTAACCGGCTCCATGTGCAATTGTTTATAATCTGACCTGACAGTCCGCAAAACTAGATTACGCCACCAGTAAGGGACTTTCACCCCACAGCAGTTGGTGCTGCGGCAGAGAAAAATAGTTCTGTGATTTCCTGATTAGTGAAAGTGTGCGTAATGGCGGAACTCACTCAGTCATTAAATCTGATTTTAATTTATGTACTTTGCAACTTTTCCATTTATTCTCAACTCCCCTTTGGAGCCTACAATGGCTTTTTGGAATTATTCTGACAAACCCCATTAGGACTCATTGATAGCAGCAAGAGGCCTAACAACAGGGCTCTTCTCCCGTTTGATTTGTCTAAAATTAGTTTTTCTTTTTTTTTGTCGTGCATCCATGATTTGAACGCCTTTCTCTCCTCTCTCTCTCTTTCCCCCTCCCTCTCAGAGAGCCCGTGTCCCGCTTCCAGGAGGACAGCATCTACGGCGTTTGTCCCCCGCAGGTGGACAGAGACAGCCGCGACGTGTTTGAGAGCCATGTGACGACCGGCCAGGGCCAGGTGAGGGCGCTGTGCAGGGAGGACATGCTGATGTACAGGGAGTACATCAAGAACAGATACATGTGAGACACCGAAGCCTCAACCGGATCTCCCTTTACCAACATACCGTATATATCCAGACCCTTTACCGGAATGGACAACCGCAGTCTGGACTGTGCTTACGGAGGCCAGAAAGACGCTCCTGCATTTTGGAAGTCTTGGCATCAACAGCAACGTTCCAGCACCAAGACTCGGAAAGTTTGCTGACTTTAAGATTTGCGTTTTTAGCTCTACGACAGAGCAAGAGAAGTTTCCTGGATCAGGAAAATCGTTTTGGTTCCAATACCCAACAAGTTTTTTTTGTTTTGTTTTTTGTTTTGTTTTATCTAGTTAGAGAATACAATTTGATGATATTGGTGCATGAACAACCCATATGTACTGTTGTAGCAAATTATGTCTTGAGGGTTGATTTAGTTTTTTGTTTTTTTATTCGGAAGAGTACTCATTGGGTGTTCAGTTCAGTTGAGACACCTTTTTATTCATGCGGACATATGCCGTAAAAGGCATGCTATGTGTTGCTTTTTATTTATTCTTTATGTAATTTTTTCCCCCACTGGTTCAATTTTAATTGCAAAATGTTTTAGAAGAAGCTTATTTAACTAAATGTAAATTGCGTACTTGTTTTGGCTGATACAATCTACGCTCCGTGAATGTGATGTCAGTTCCAAAGTTTGTGACTTGATCCTTAAATTCCACCTCATGTGGCAGATGTGCTTTGGGCTTGACAGAGCAAATTCATAACATGAATATGATTTTTTACATACTTACTTACTTGGAAAATTTCAGGAAGGAGTCAGCTTTAATTCTGCATTATGCTGGCACAGAATTGTTACGTGTCGCTGTGACAGAAACGCCATGCAACTCAGAGTTTACATTGTTATTTATGTGTTGAATGAGTCACGTGACACCTGTTAAAATGCCATTTTAATGTAGAATTCCAAAAACACAAGGGTGACAGTGAGGAAAATAAGCATCCTTTTCTTTTTTCCTGAAAAAGTTACTTTTGCAGATGATTTTTGTTCGCCAACAGTATTATAAAATGCAATTAAGTCAATCAAATTTTTTTGATCAATGACTCATTTTTTTGTGATCATATTTTGCATTTAGTTCACCACGGGATTTGATTGAACCTGAATTTTACTATTTTTCACAACATCTCACACTCATTAAAAAAGAAATAATATGATACATTGGTTTTAGGAATGATGAATGTTGAAGTTCACAGCCACAAGAAACCGGACTCTTGTAGTAGGGTAATTCCTTTGACGCAGTGTGAATGGTGTTCAGTTAAGCTTCTCAAAGAAATCACAGCTGCCAGAATTTGGAGTTGATAACTATCCAATGCTAACAGGCATTCAAATTGATAACATCACTAGCAAATGAATGGTACCCTTCTGGTTGCTGTATGGCCTGTGTGTATCTATTCTGACCCAGTACCTCTGCAGACAAAACACACCACTGATACCTTGGCATTGTGGGTTTCATCAAATCCCGGTCTCAGTTTACTTTACAAAATTGCATGATGTTTGATTTTGTTTCATATGAATGCCTTACTGAGATGTCAGCTGATTATTATGTGCAGTAGTTCTAAATTAAACATTTATTTATTAGCTGATGTGAGGTCACTTTGCGTCATAGATAGATTGGATTGCAGATGCGGAAAAGCCATTGTCCGCACTGTCATTTTTCCTCTTTCCTCTTTCATTTCTAAGCTCTATCCATCCATTTTTTTTGTACATGCAAAATTGCCTGTACAACTCAGAGTATTGTTCCTTTTATGTGGAGAAAGGATGTCAGCCGGCCAAATAACTCTGCGGTCTCCCTAATTGTTCTTTATCTGTTGCGCTCTCCTCCACCGTCAGCACCTCTTTCTCTCATTCCTTTTCACTCCACCTATTATGCATCCTATTATCTTTTGTTCTGTCTATCACACTCTCTTTCCCTCCTGCCCTCTCTCTCTCTCTCTCTCAGCCACAGGTGTCAGAAAATGTGTAATGTGATTAGAACTCGCACATGCACATATGCACATACAATAGAATACACCTTCTTGCCCACATAATCACTCATAATTTCACATTCAGGCAGCATTCTCTCCCTCTCGCTCTCATTTGCACGTTCACACACACACACTGACCACCGGTCTCTCCATCCGTGCCTCGTGAGCCTGGGCACGGGGAAAGGGGGGGTGGGGGGGGGGGTTGTGAGTGAGAAGAAAGGGAGAGGCATACGACGACGGGGTGGGGATGGGGAGGGGGCTTGCAGCATGTGATAGAGAGTGAGAGAACAGTTGAAGGAAAAAAAGGTTTCAGCCGTTATTAAGTCCTTATTAAGTCAGGAGGATAAATGGATAAATGACAAAATTATCGGGGGGGGGGGGGGGGGGGGGGGTTGGTCCGTCTCTCGTATTCTCGAGGCCCGCAACACTAGGTTGAGTGCTGGGAGAGGTAAGAATAGACTGCAGAAAGATACCCTGAATAATATCCAGTACTGACACCTTCACAACTGAGTGAAGAGAGGAGAGAAAGAGGGGAGGCTCCCTGCATCCTTTACAGCTGGGTAAGACCAGTAGAATGGAAAAATGATGATGTTGGGATGTTTTTTTGTTTTTTTTCTCTGCCATTTCTTCCTTATGTCTGAATAAATGCAGGAGAGAGGAACGGGATACCTCTGTAGGCTTGTGATGCTTCCTTAACTTGTACATTTTTAGGTTTTGCCCTGTTCTGTTTGTCTGTCTGTTAGCAGGATCACTCCAAACATAACTTATGACAGATTTGCATGAAACTTTGTGAAAAGTTTGGTCTTGGGGCAAGGAAGAACTGATTAACTTTTCACACCGATTGGCCAAAGGGGGACTCATTAACTTTCATGCAAAACACCATGAAACTTTGTGGCCAATCAGCAGACATAAGAAGAGGCAAAGTGCCAATTTTTCGAAAACTTGGTCCAGTGGTAGAAGGGCAGCCCTAATGCCCACTGAACAGATATAGAGCTGATTGTCCATGTCATGCTGTGATAATCGGCTAAAATGCGTAAAAGTGGCTAGAATTTGAACAGGCAGATCTCATGTCCCATTTCGGGTCCAGTCATGAAAATGTGTGCATCTCCTGATGTCAGACGGCAATGTGGGATGGAAGAAATTATGATGAAAATCCGACATGTGGAACTGACATATATTGACAATTGCATAGTGTTGGCAGAGGTATGTGCTCTACTGAGTGCCATCTAGTTTTGTTTTCTTTGCTAGAAAAAAAAAAGAAGCATCTGACTACACCGCCCTTCTTTGTTCTTCTTTCTTCTATTTTCTTCTTTGGAGATACAAGGTTTTCACCCGGCAACAGGGACTTCCATCCTGGGAAGTATATTATTGTTGAAAGAGAAAAACAATGGATAAAGAAAAATTGCTTGTGTGATTTTTCAGCTTCTACCAATCTTTGAGAAAGCGTTTTTTTGTCATATCAGTGTGACATCCACAGAATTTTGACTATGACAGGCCAGTTTGGATGGGATATTTGGCAGTACTGACATTTTTTTTCCATGTTAGGACATTTCTTGAGGTTTGTCAGCTTTTTACAACCAGGCAAATTCCTAACAACAGAGTTGGCATGGCAATAAAGCACTGGATATTGAATCAAGTTAATTTCTCAACACAATATAGTTTTGAACTCATTTGAAGTTGGCATTCAGCAATGCATTTCCTGTAATTTTCGCAAATTCGGGTCAGGATGACAACTACAGTCAGGCAACTAGGTCAGAGACTTGTGTCAGGTTATGTGACGGTTCCTGTCTGGGCATGATTCATTCATTTTGTTTTTTACTAACAGGTGTGTGACAGGCATTAGAAGTGCAACAGTGTGTGTAGGTGGGAACCTGCGTTGGCCTTGAGTGAGTGCATCTCTCTTGTAAAAAAAACTAGGTCAAGATCAGGCGTGATTGTGAGGTGTTACATCCCCACCGTAAATGCCTCTCCAGTGCCTCTTCTCAGCCGTTACGGGCCCATTTCACCTCTATTTTCCACCTACTCCTCCTTCTACCTTGTCCATGAGCTCCCCTGCTACTTCTGGTTGTCCCCTACCCCTCCAGTGTCCCATAACTCATGGTAATCCCTCTCCCTTTCCCCTCTCCACCCGTCAAACCATCACTCTTCTTAAATCAACCCCCATTTAACGTTCTTTTACCCCCCTCCTCCTCCATGGTTTAGAATTTTCTTGTGTCTCTGTTGCCTTGTTAATGACTCTTTCTCAGGCTAATTGGAGATTCAGTCATTTGTTCCTGGGTAAATAGTTGCGGAGGGGCATTCATGCTGTAGATGGAGCGGTGAGTCATGATGGCTGTTTGTGCATGAGCACGTGTGTGCGGGCGTCGATGTTTGTGGGGAGCGTGACTGTAGACACAAGAAGTTAGAGGGTCAGCTTCCAGAAGGGATGTTTTTAAAGGGAGAGAGGTCTTTATGCAAGCTCCTGTTTTTCCTATGTTTTCGTGTTCCTAATGCTAGGTGTCTCATTACTGAGGAACCTCTCAGGACATGGGTATGGATGAGTGAGTGCGTGTAGCAACTGCTATTTTTGCGCAGTGTTGTTGGCAGACCTGCGCAAAAAATAAAAACATCATCTCAGGTCAAATTTTGTAGCGACTTCAAGTGTTTGTGTCGGGGAGCCAGCGGTGCAGTGCTTCCGTTTTTCACAGAAAACAATCAATCAATGGAGTTGTATTTCGCCCTGTGTTTGGTTGAGCATGTGTTTAGTGTTTGACATGTGTCACTAGGCCCCCCCCCCCCCCAATCTTCTGGCAAAAGATGGGCAAACAGTTGTTGCCTGGAAACCAACACTGGTAGGGATATTACTATGCTGCTGTGATACTCTCTTTCTCTCTCTCTTTTTTTTTACAGGTCTCATTTCATTGCTCAATGCACGCCTCACTCGCGATGCTTCAAGTCCCTCTAATGTCAATATGTCCCATAGTCATACTGGTCACCTGGCTGGTACTGGTTTCACTAAGCAGCTAATCTGAAACAACTTAAAAAGCATTTCCTCCATTGCAATATTGTTATATTGCAATTTGGTTAAAGCCTCAGTGCAGGATTTTTACATCACATAAATCTAAGTAAATGTATACATTCTTCAAGGGTAAGATTCACAGAAGTTAAAACAAAAGGCTTTGGTAACTTTAAGAATTCATTCATTCTCAAAATACTGGTGAGTTTAAGGATTAATGAAAAATACTGTAAAACATAATTTCAGCATGTTTCGTGTTGTTTTATTTTAAATTCTCAAGATCCCAAGGTTTCCAAAGATACCAAATATGTCATGCTGAATTACACAGAAATGTGTATAAAATGGTGTACAAGACATTGGGATTTTTTCCATTTGAGGTAAAAAATGTGGTCTTGAGGGTTAGGGTTAGGGTTAGGGTTGAATATTTCACTCAGTATAAGCGTGTTATAGCTTCAATCAGGTGTTGGAACAAGCAGATATGTATGAGAATATGTATGTGACATTGTCGTACGGTATGGGAAAAATGTTACTTTAACTTTGAAGCTATTTAAGGTGAAATATAAGGGGAAATTTAGGGTGCAAGTGGTTAAATAAAGGTAATAATCTGCACTTTATCACTATAGTTATTGTGTCATTTTGTATCAAAAGTAATAGCACAGAGCCAAAAATTGACTGTGGCTCTGTCGAATTGTTTAAAGAGCTCACTGTATACCTATGGTTTCAACACTGAAGCACATTTTCCCATCTCACCCTGGTGGCAAATATAAAGAGAAATGTATCAGGAAAAGGAAGTAAGAGTGGTGCACGTGTTTCGAAGAGAGAGGAAGAAGAAGCCAGGAGGGGGATGGGAGCGATGGCTACAGCAAAGGACCAGTACAGTCAGTACCTATTGAGGACTACATGGTGTTTGTTCCCAGGGGAACAACATTTACCTGACTTATTGAATCGTGTGTGGCAGCCCAACATCCATTGAGCTGCGGTGTGTGTCTTCTGAGATACTGTAAATTGTTGCTGGTATGCAGAACACACAGTACTTAGAGACAGATCGGACCAAACAGAACTGGAAGCAGACTCCTAACACACACACACACACACACACACACACCATGCTGCACTGAGGGGGTAAATCTACCGTACACTCGGGTTAGATCAGTTTTCTGCTGTTACACTAACTTTCTCCAGCAGTGCCTTATTTTTTCAGACCATCTGCTACGCCTACATGACACCTCTCCTCTGTTTTACCACGGGCCATATTATCTCTTTTCATCTTCCCCTGTTTATCTATCTCTCCCTCTCTCTTTCTCTCACTCTTTCTCTCACTTTCACTCACTGTCTCTTTAAGTCTTTAATGCACACACTAAAACTCACAAACACACTGATAGCAGCCTTTAGTACTGATTCACTGATTTGGTTTGTCAAGACTAGGCTTCAACTGATATGGGTTTTCGAAGGCTGATATGGAACCGTTTTTTTTTTTAATTGAAGCTGCTGATATTTTGTGCTGAATATTTAACAAGTCTAATTAACCATTTTCATCCCAAACCTCTCCAAAAAAAAAAAAAGACTGGTACTCAGTGTTTCCCCTAATTTTGCTCATGTCAGGTTGGAAAAGCCTCTGAAACACCATTCAGACCATGGGACACTAAAACACTCCATTGAAACCCAGACAAATTCATTTCTATTAGGGTTAGCAGCTCTTTAAGGCAAGGTGACCCACCCCACCTGTTCAACGGCAGGGGAAACTCTGGGATACATGAGGCCTTTAAATGAAGAATTGATTTACAGAAAACATCATTGAAAGATTAAATGAATAAATATTGTCTGCAAAGAAAATAGCATTACCCTGCAGGTTTTGCAGACTTTTTCTGCAGCTGTGGTCAGAGAGGAACCTCCATCACATCAGCAGTGGATGACATGACTGGCTTGATAAGTGACCCTCACTTTGTGTATAAATACTCTTTATACTCTTCATTCAGCAAAATATTAAAGATATAATACCTGGGACTTTACTTTTCCCCCCCTTTGGCTGTGGCAATAGCAACAGCACAGTCTTTTCCCCCTTGTTACACACCAATTAGCTTTTGACTGAATTCAGATTGATCATGTCGTATTTTGAGAGCGGTGTGTTGGGTTTGCTGAGGTGGAGAGAGCATGGTGGAGCGAGAGAACCTGGAGCTTCATATTCTTGCTGGAAATTCGTGGAAAGGTGCACAGTGAGAGAGAAAGAGCCTGACACAGTATCTGACACGTGTTGACACATATCCACAGCATGTGATCATCTCTCTCTCTCTCTCTCTCTCTCTCTCTCTCTCTCTCTCTCTCTCTCTCTCTCTCTCTCTCTCTCTCTGTATCCCCCCTTCTTTATGTCAGTTCAATTCACTTCAGTTCAATCAGCTTTACTGACATGGATGCTAGATGACCAGTATTGTCCAAGCATCTAAATAAAATGGAATAAGAAAAATAAAAACTCAACAACTCTAAATAACTAGTGCATAACACTAGTAGCGCCCCCTCCTCCTTCTCTCTCTCTCTCTCTCTCTCTCTCTCTCTCTCTCTCTCTCTCTCTCTCTCTCTCTCTCTCTCTCTCTCTCGCTCTCTCTCCCTCCTGACGTCACCTGGGTTTATAGCTCTCGGCGCGTCTCTCCGGTCGGTCCTTACACCGCGCGGCTCCATCCCCTCCGCCCTCCTCCTCTTCCTCCTCACCTTCTCCACCGAGCTGAACACCGGCCAATGCTTCACGTCACCCCTGCCCTGCCCTGGGTGTCTCTCCCATGCGTGGGGAACAGAACAAAATCAAGGGCTTCACTTGAGAGGGTCCAAAGGACAGAGAAAGGGGACGGTCGTTGCGTCTTTTGGACGACCGGGGGCTCTAATTTCACGGAAATCTCAGCGCACTCCGTTTTGTCACGGAGGTATGTAGCCTACTCTTTACCTATTGCTTGTTCCACAGAGGTGATTGATGGGGTGTTACAGATGATGTTATAGGTCTGCGTCTGTGAGTGATAGATATAAGAATGAACTCCACTCCTTATGAAAAAAAAAATAGTATACTAGTCCTATAATAAATGTTTAGAATGATACTATACAGATATCGCAGCAAGACTTAAAATATCATGCAGCTACTGTATTATGTGGCTAAATATTAAATCACAGAAAAGTTTCCTAACAGCGTCGGGGATAAAAAAATAATAAAAAAAAGATCATTATAAACTCACTATGGAACTTCACAAACATACCAGAAGTCCGTATTATAAGAAATTTGTAATGAATTGAAGGGCACTGACAATACGGATGGTGTTAGGTTTGTGTCAGTCTTCAGGGTTTCATTTTCTTGGTTAGAGATTTGCTGAAGTTTCAGCACCGCGGACAGCGCCTGTGCCTGTTGCTGCCGCTGCTGCCTCTCTAAACAGGAGTCGTCTTCAAACTTTTACATCACTGCTTTTAGTTTGACTTCAGATTTTCTACAAAACGATTATAGTTTGAGCCAATGATCTGCTAACACTCTTATATCACAGGTATTGGTAAATTACTTGATGGGATCTTTGATTTATACACATTTTTGCGTTATGCAGCAGTGTGGCATCGTGATTTTTATTTGATTTGCTTTGATTTTCCCAGAGCATGGGAAAACCATGTATAGTTGTCAGAAATTGTCAAGGATAAGCTGGTGAGCTTATTATTAGATTTGTGGTCCTTGATAGAATGATAGAAAGGGGGTAAATGGAATTATAGGATGCAATCATATAATAATAATACCAGGCAAAAATACAAAATTGGCAGCCCAATAATGAATAGGGAATGAATAGGCATAGTGAATAGGGAGACTGTCTTTGAACCTGGGAAATTGGGTTCAAGCTTCCACTTCCATGTAACTGACCCTAACCTCTGACCTCCCTGAAGGGAGACAAAAGAGAATTTGCCTTCAGGGATTCAATGAAGAATCCCATTATCCTGACCAAACCATGACTCACTTCTTGTTCTCTCGCTCTCCACAGGACAAAGGGGCAGACAGCGTGGAGACATGAACGAGTCGCTGGTGGTGAACGACTCCTCTGCGGCCGCGGCGGCCGGAGCGCCTCTCCCCTGGCTGGAGGCCGAGTCTCCGGAGCTGAACGGCAGCCTGGAGCTCTCCACCGCCCCGTTCGACTTCCCCATCAACCCCTGGGACATTATGCTCTGCATGTCGGGCACCGTCATCGCCTGTGAAAACGCCATAGTGGTGGCGATTATCTTCTACACGCCCACCCTGAGGACGCCCATGTTCGTGCTGATCGGCAGCCTGGCCACGGCGGACCTGCTGGCCGGCATGGGATTAATCCTGAACTTTGTGTTCCAGTATGTGATCTCCTCCGAGACCATCAGCCTTATCACCGTGGGGTTCCTGGTGGCCTCCTTCACCGCCTCCATCAGCAGCCTCTTGGCCATAACGGTGGACCGCTACTTCTCCCTCTACAACGCCCTGACGTACTTCTCAGAGAAGACGCTGCAGTACGTCCACCTGATGCTGCTGGGGACGTGGGGGGCGTCTCTGTGCCTGGGCCTGCTGCCGGTGCTGGGCTGGAACTGCCTGGACGACCCGGCCTCCTGCAGCATCGTCCGCCCTCTGACCCGCAGCAACGTGACCCTGCTGGCCGCCTCCTTCTTCGTCATCTTTGTGCTCATGCTCACCCTCTACTTCAAGATCTGCAAGATCGTGTGCCATCACGCGCACCAGATCGCGCTCCAGCAGCACTTTTTCGCCACGTCGCATTACGTGGCCACCAAGAAGGGGGTCTCCACCCTGGCCATCATCCTGGGGACGTTCGGTGCCAGCTGGCTGCCCTTCGCCATCTACTGCCTGGTGGGGGAGAGGGAGTACCCGTCGGTGTACACGTACGCCACCCTGCTGCCGGCGACCTACAACTCCATGATCAACCCTATTATCTACGCCTACAGAAACGCAGAGATCCAGCGCTCCCTCTACATGCTTTTCTGCGGCTGCTTTCAGGCCAACGGGGCGTACCGCTCCAGGTCACCCAGCGAAGTCTAAGGGTGCTAGGGCTTTGTGTGTGTGTGTGTGTGTGTGTGTGTGTGTGTGAGGGAGAGAGAGAGAGAAAGTGTGTGTGCCTGTGAGAAAGCGAGAGAGAAACCATTGTGTGACCATCGACAATCTGCTTACAGTTGACAGTGAATGCTTTACCAACACAAGGGGATGCGATGCTAAAAATGTATATCTCACGCATATCTGCACTTTACCATGTCTCAACACAATTTAGGATGAGATTTTTGAAATGCTGTGAACAAGAACTTTTGTGAAAAAGAAAAAACAAACCTGTGAATGTACTTAAGCGAGAAAAAGGAATGGAAATCTTGCACTTTATTCAATGTTTTTGAAATGCCAAAGCAGTATTGCGTAGGCCTATTGTGTTTTAAAAGTTTGTACTTGTCGGTACTGTGGGTCATTTTCTATTTTGTATTGTATTGTCTATGATGTACATTTTCTACAAGAGGATCACATGAATAAAATTTGTGCAAACAGGCTCCATCACGTGTCTTCACTGCAGCACGTTTCTTTGAAAAGGTCCTTGAGTTACACCTGACTTGTTTTTGTTTTTGACTCCCTCCTCTCTCCTCCGCTCCATCTTCCTCCTCTGGAGTGCAGGTGGGTCTGTTTGAAGAGACTAATGGCACATTAAGACAGTGTGTGTGTGTGTGTGTGTGTGTGTGTATGTGTAAGAGAGAGAGAGAGACCACAAACGTGTGAAATTGTGTCTGTGGCCAAGTGTATACAGTAGTTTTAGTGATCTCCCCTGTGAGCACGTGTATATAGCCTATCAAACGTTTCATGACTTAAATAATCATTACAGAAATAATTTAGCATTAATCAGTAAGGCTAGAGAAGTCACATGAGCAATTTCTGCAATTCACTATCAGTGCAGCTTGTTATTGGTCTGGGTATATGGTTGCATGGATAAGATATGATGCATAAGCGCAGGAAATGAGAAAGGTTGTGTTATGCATCGCCTTATCTTGCCTTATCTCGTTAACATCCACAACTAACCACAACCTATGAAGCGCGTGTGTGTGTGAGAGTGTGTGTGAGAGAGAGAGAGAGAGAGAGAGAGGTGTGATAATGAGTCCGTCTGCTCTCCCTTATAACTGCACTGTAAAGACTCTGAATGCCCCTGGCACGGTTGTGCGCAGACTCGGTAGCCACGTACACAGCGGTTTATCTGCCAGGCTGTTTGAACACATTGGCTCGGGGCGGCGGGAGGCCATCGAGGACCGAGGAGAGGCGACAACAGGACTGCACACCTTCTCCCTGTAAACGTGTTTACACGGCAAGCTGTGTCATTGCTTTGCCATTGTAATGATAATATAAAGCAATATTTTTTAAAATGTTTTAATCGATAATAATTAAATAATGATAGTATTATTCTTCCGCCAAGCAATGTAGTTCTTGAACGGTTGCTAAATAAAGTAGTTGCTAAGCGACACCGGTATGAGTGGTGATTTTCGGTTGGCGCATTAATACTTCAATTAAATGTTAGCGGTCACAGGTGTGTTTAGGCTATCGGGTGTTTTATAACGGCTTCAAACATGACTCAGCCAGTCAGAGCCGAGGATCAGAGGATCAACTAGGCTACCTACTCTTCTAACAACAAAATGGGTGTCACACTTTGGTCCGATATGAACTGTGATGCTCCAGTTGGAAAGCTTTGAAGCCCTATAGCTCAGGAAGTCTGGTCAGGAACTGGGGGAAAGGTTAGACTACGGAAGGCCGCTAATGGACAGCTGTTCAGCCCGGGCGCTGTGAGAGCAGGAGATGTTTGTCCACGGTGTTATTTCTCCACCAGAGCAGATGCTGAGCTTTTTGAGAGTCATTTTTAGACGTGTCGTCACCCCGCACCAAAGCCACCTGTTCGTATAGGGCTCATAAATAGCCTATAGGCTATAGTAGCCTAAAGTAGCTAGCCTAGCCCAGGCCTATATAAAACCGACTCATGACATTATAGCCTACACTATTTATAGCATTTACGTAGGCTGCGTTGAATAATTAAATGTTGTCATGCGAAAACCTTGTAACTACAATGTTGGTGCTTTTCATGTTTTAAATTCACTTAAAGAATTGCATGGTTCATTATGGGTTGAGGAAACCCCTTCAAAACCCAATAAACTCAAAAATGTATAGAAAGCTAAAAACAAGGCTTTTTTTCTTTTTAAGAGTTGACATTTTGGAGATAGGAGGTTGTCACCCGACAGCGTTGCCTTGCTCAAGGACTCCTCGATGGTATTTGTTGCTACGGGTTCACTTTCCCCCCCAACCACATTTTCCCAGCCGGTCCGTGGATTTTAAGCGGCCGTCCCGTCACAGTCTATAGCCTTCTTCCCCCGGCATGAAGCACCAATCTGTGACTTCCTCTCGGACCTTCTCTGTACTTTCATCATCCACACTCATATTCACGGTGGTCAGCATCACTGCAGCCACAGTGATGCTCCGTTACCACAGTGTCAAAACGCGACTGACATGACTAAGCGGCGGTTTCAGCACCACGGACAGCGCGCGTCTAGCGATAGTTGACGCTCCGCCACAAGTCCAAATGGTAATGTTGGCGCTGAATAAACAGTGGCACAACGACAGCTTATTATATAATACCTACAGGAGTCATGAAATACAATAAATACATTTATGTATCCCCGTTGTGTGTTTTCAACATGGAAGTGGGCTCTCGTGTTGCAGAAGTTATTATTAACGGCACCGATTTCGCCTGTGGTGCTCTTCACTTTGATATTACATCCATTAGACTAAATAGAAGCGGGTCGCAGTGTTTGAATTATGTAGTGGTTGGCCAGTGGAGACCTGAGCAGCACTAAAGGCAATTACTAAAGTACACTGCGGAATGATTCACTCATTAATAACATTAATTACAGTGTAGCAAATACTTTCCACATTACTATTACTGAGTTCGCCATTAGCTCGATGGAAAAGGGAGGCTTTGGTGTTATTGATTATGTAATCACACAAATTGCTAGTTTCTACTTTCCTTCTGGGTTGTCATTTCATATTTAGATGAAAGTGCTGTCACTGGAATGTCTCCCTCCTGTGAGATGGCAGAGACAAACTCAGACTGATGTCACTGTTTTATCTCCCAGTATTTATCCTTATCCAATGCTGGTGGTGATGCAATCCACATCCTTTACCTCTGTCCAATGTTTTATACACAATACACTCACACACAATATCTCTCCCTCTCTCTCTTTCTCTCTCTCTCTCTCTCGCTCTCTCTCTCTCTCTCTCTCACACACACACACACACAAAAAAAATCAATAGTAATCTTCATTCCTCTCTTGGTTCAATCCTTGCTCCCCATGGGGAGTGTGATGGTCTCAAGGAAAAAACAAGGGAAGAACTGGAACCTCCTACATGGTGATTATTAGACAGTGCACCTAATGGATTCACCATGTTACACACACACACACACACACACACACACACACACGTTATCTCCTGCAAAAGCGGTGACAGACCTACATCTCCCACATAAAATCTGCTTAGCAATAAAAGCTATACCCAGTCACCTTCCCCCCTCTGCCTGTGTCTGTTCAAACACAAGCGTGTGCGTGTGTGTGTGTCTGTGTGTGTGTGTGTGTGTGTATGTGTGTGTGTGCGTGTGCACATGTATGGGCACAGGGTTGTATGAGTGTGTGAATTCATCAGGATACTTGACAGCATGAGTGGGTGGGTGTGCACGTGCATCTGTGTGTGTGTGTGTGTGTGTGAGTGTGTGTGTGAGAAAGAGAGAGAGCAGACAGGGCCAGTCTAAACCTGGTTCAGGAGACATCTACTTCTCTCCCTCTGTGTTCTTAGAAAAACACTGCATGATGTGACGGGTGTGTGTGTGTGTGTGTGTGTGTGTGTGAAGGTCATTTTTCAAGGTACAGTGAGCTTAATAAGTGTTTTGGACAGCAACACACTGATTGATGTTTCAGCTTTGTGCTTGTGCCACTGTATTATGTGCCATTACTTTGGATGTGAAATGACACATAAAGGGTAGATTTTCTGCTCTAATTGGAGGCATATTGACAGAACAGGTACAAAAAAATACTTCATTTCAGAGCGCTGAAGGTTTTCAGAGGGATTCAAATTATATTCAATGAGCTGGTTATTTTATTTTTTGTTTGTAGTCAAAAATGATATATAGCTGTCTGGAACCCATGAACATCACCAAATATTTTATTGTCAGGTTCTGTATTCAGTTTTTTTTTTTACTATATCTTTATAAGAATTGAACACTCTAAATTACTTATGTGCAATACATGGCTGCATGGGTCAATAAGTACGGCGCTTTAATTCAATCAATTCAGCTTTAGATCATCACGCTCCAAATTCTGTTCTTATGCTTATTTTCCTACTGAATTCTATGGGAAACTTACAGTATTAGGCAGAGAAAATCTCTGAAGTTAACCTCCCCAAATCCTCACCAAGTTCTTCTCCTGTCACTGAACCCCCTGCCTGCACTCTCTCACCCCTTTAACTCCAACGCTGCACTCTGACTTCCCCTCTGCTATCATCAGATGCTTATAGCTCTCCACTCCCTGCAGCTTCCCTCCATCGCTCCACTTGTCCTTCTCTTCTCCCTCCTGACTCCCCAATTGTGGAATGAACCTTCCCACCCCCCGTCAGGACAGCGGAGCCACTGTGCCTGTATTCCACTATAACCTGATTCTCTACCTCCTAAATCACATCCATCACCCTCCTATCCTCCTCCTCTACTTGTACCTGACTGTGCTCTCATCTTCTTTATAAGTCTCCCTGAACTCTCCAGCACCACTCTGGCTGCAGCGATGCTGACTCATGTAGAAAAATGAGTGCGGGGGGTTATAAAATCATACATGATCATTGTGGAGACTCAGGACTATGAGTTACATCTATTTTCTGGGCACTGTGACTTTGACCTTGGTCACTTTTAATGTTGATAATTTAGGAATTTAATATTATGCCACTTACACGCTCATTGTATGTCGCTCAGGATGAGACAGCTGGCTAAAGGCATAAAATGGAATTATGTAAATGCAGCAGGAGCCTGATCACTCAAAGCTGGATTGATTTACATCCAAAGTAATAGGAGTACAGAGCCAAAACTGTGAGTCATGGTCTCAATACTTGTTGAGCTCACTGTATAATGTGTCATGCTGTGAGAGTGTGTGTGTATGTGTGTGTGTGTGTTAATTAGAGTTATTAAGGCTGAAAAAATTTGGTTTCAGTTGGGGTAAAGGCTTAGGGAATGAAGGTAAGTCAAATGAATTTCTTCCCAAATTTTGTAATATAAATGTGTGTGTGTGTGTGTGTGTGTGTGTGTGTGTGTGTGTGTGTGTGTGTCTGTGCCCAGGTGTTGTAAATACTTTGTTCCCTGGGCAAGCTGAACTGTGACGCCAAGCTCTGGAACAGTGTGTGTATTTGACTGTGTATGTGTGTGTGTATTAAAGATTTATTGGATTTCACAGCTGAAATTTACAGTTGGATTTGCATTGCAGAAAAGGAATCCCATAATTATCCATTCATGTGGGTTTATCTGCGTCTTATCAGATAAAAAGGGGATTTCACACTGAGAAAGATTAACCATGTTTAACTTAGACTGGTTGGAAAAAACTGCTACGAAGGAAAAGGATGTGGAAAACATGCTGAACCCATTTTGAACTCTTTTTCTGAGAGTGAATGGAGGGTTTTAGAAACTTGTCCCACACAAGATCAATATCTGACAACAGTGTGCAGAAGAGCGCTAGAGGTGGAAAGAACAGAGATATTTACTCAAGTAGAAGAACTGTTACTTTAATGTATTTTATGTGTATCAGTTTGGGGATGGTCTCTTTATGCTTATATCAACCATATATGGAGGTAAAGTACAGAATGGCTTTGTTTTACTGTGAATGACGAATCTCAACTCATTTAAATAAAAGTAGGAGCAAATACTCAAAATGATTCAGTTAGTTGTTAAGTACAGAATTTAAAAAGAGCAAGAGTGTTACTTGTAAAATGTATTCAGACAAAATAGTGAGTTCAAATAATAATATTGAGGCATTTTCAAGTCACCTATGAATATTCGAAGATATCCAGTGGCCATAATTGCTCCTCTTCTCCTCCTTCCTAATCATCCTTTGATTCCCACAGAAGTGCTGCATATTGGACCTGTTTGCACTTGTTTTATGCAGAGATGAGAGAAAGAGTGTGTAGGCGTGGTGTGGACTGTGTTTTGCGATAGGAGAGTGTGTAGGAGGCGGAGGGCGCACAAACAATTCTCCATTGGACATTCCTCTCATGCATTTAGATGGATTCCCACCACAACAAAAGGTCTCTCAGCATCAGTGAATCCTGATCAGTGCATCCTATGCAGAGTATAATGTATAGTTTGATAATACTGTATAAAATGTGTTTCCTTGGAGCTAGAATAGATTAGAACAGTAAATCAACAACAAAAACACCTTGTTTACAAACACTAGGACCTTTGATGAGCAAATTCCTGGATCCTTCAATCAAATGAACCTCAAAACTTGCATCTGATTGTCCAAAAGGAAAGCGTATCTCCAACTAGAATAGCTAATACTTCATTCATTACTAGTTTGAATTACGGACTGCTCATTACATGAAATAGTCTGGTGAAAACTAAATGACCCCTTATTGATTTCACTTATTAAATCCATTTCAGTCATTAGGAGGAATATGAAGAGACAGGTTTGAGGTCTTGAGCCAACTAAGAGAGGCATTATGCAAAAGAGGGTGAGATTCAATATTGGGAATGTGGCCCTAGTTTTTATTTTTATAGCTTACACTCAGTAGAAGCCTGAGCACTTTTCACACCATCTTGTCCCTGGAGCGCCCCCTGGTGGCAAGCTAATCACATCATAAGAGATTACTCCTCGCCTTCCAAATATAAAGTTCCTCCTCGGAGCACTTCTTCCCCACCATGAGAATCATGTAAGTGACACATTTTTGTGTATTTATTAGCCCTTAGGCCAACATAATGGTCCTTTACATGATGGTGCTCTGAAAACTGGCTCAAGACATACAATTTGTGTCAACATAGATATTATCCCCTAATCTGCTTTTAGTCTGACGTGCTATTTGTTGGTGCTGTGTGATGTTTTTTAAGAGGAATCACGAGTTTCATTCCAAAATGACACAATCACCATTTGAAAAAGTGAACACCTACGCCGAGTAACTAATTACTGGCATGAAAGTAAAACACATTATGGGTTGCAATTCAAGTTCTGACTCATCTAAAGACCTTTGCTTTCAAAATACTTCAGGTTATAAGGAAAGAATACTGATGATATAATAAACTGTTATATTTCAAGTAGCAGCTAGCAGCGTGTTTTCAAAATGGATATAAAGCATTTTTTATTTATTCTTTTGTGGAAACAAAACATACAAGAGCAAATACTGGCTAAACAGACCAAATGCAATTTCTCATGCCCTCTGTTGTTCATATGCTTATTGAAAGAAAGGCAGCTGCGTACATGTGTTGCCTTGCTCAGTTCTTGATAGGGGATAAACTGCATGGGAAGCAGTGAATGGACATCAAAACACATTCTGCAATGTGGACTACAAAAACATGAGAGCACCCAGAGGTCTTAATTATGCAAACATTTCCATCCATTTAACTGCAAGCAGGCTTTGGCATGTGTGTGTAACATACAGAGCCACACATATGTATTTACATGTTGCTGAAAAGGCTAAAGGGGACGTCATTTGGCACCGTAAGCTTTGATAAAGTATCACTTCAATACATTGTATGAACTAACATTGCTTTAGCTGTTAAATCAGGTGAAGCTTGTAATCACAACGCTGACTCAGGTGATGAAGCCTAAACATAATGGTAACATTTGAGTTCCTGATCATGTTTGATGTCACAGTACATAGCAGAGTCTTGATACAGCAATGAGAATGAAAAACGGACATCTTATAAAAGCGGGGGAAAAGACAAGGATCACACTTTATTTGGACAGTCCAAAGCTGATACTCATTTTACTATCAAGTGACTATAATGCGTCACTAAAAAGTCTACTGAGTTTCAAGTGATACTCAAATAAGTCTGAAAGGTCAAGGGTTGAGTTTAGGGTTAGAAATAGGTTAAGTCAGGTTTGGGTTAGGCTAAGGTTACACAGTCTGTAGAGATGCAGCAAATAGGCAAGTGACACATTGTTGAACATCTACTTTTTGCCACCTGATAGTTGAGTATCAACACTGGACATAATAACTGGACAAATAAAGTGTTACCGAGACAAGACAGCACACCTTTTTAATCTTTGTCTACTCACAAATGCCTATGTAATGACAAAGTGATGCTTGCATTGAGATTTGCAAATAAATTGTGCTTTCAGAAGTGGCCGGCCCTCTGTGGAGCATGACTCAGGAACACAGCAGGCAACTATTATTAGGGAGAGCAAGAGAAATGGAGAGAGAAAACAAACATTGGACTTGTGTTCATCCCTTCTGTGGCCCCATTTCCCTTATCTGTAGAGTACAGCGAAATATCTGTAACCTTGACAGAGGCAAGCGGAGCGGATGAAACGCAGCACGGTAAACACACCGGCTTTGCAGTCCGTGAAGCTGCCTGAGTGGTCTTTGGTTGTGCTAGATAAACCCAGCGTCATTAGCAGGGCAGAGCAAGGAAACGACAGCGATGCCACCTAGAGGCAGAACTGGGGTATGACATATAAACAATAATCTTCTTCATATATTTTCAATCCCTCTGCACATATCATACTCCAAATTCTGGCCTCATCTCACGTTTCATGGTGACGCTGTCCTCTCCTTGCCGCTCCCTTAAGAGCAACAGGTGATATGATAGAGGACGAGTAAGAGATATTCCCTTTAGGATGCTGGGTGGGATCATGAGAAGTCTTCTTCGCTGTAGATGAAGACGTAGTAGAAGAGAGCGCTGACGGCCAGCAGAGCGACCGACAGCATCATGTTCCTGCGGTTCTCTCCTCTTAGAGTCTCCAGCTCCTTATCTAAAGAGAAAAAAACAGTTGGTATGATGTCATGTTCAATGGGGATGGTACAGTCAGCTTGGCAACCATCAGTTTTTATAAGTGGGACTTCAGAATGGGACTAAACCTGCAGGATGGTCTGATTGAAATGTATGGCAGTAATAGCATGGTTCCCACTGAGGCCCTGATGCAAAATTCCATTCATTTTCTGTGACTTTCCACAAACAAGTCAGAGCTTCCATTACCTATTTTTTTTTTTTATTTCTTCCTGGTTTGTTAGGAAGAAATATGTCATGTTTGTTGCTGTGGAGAAGTGGCCACATAGAAACAGCTGAAAACCACCATCTAAAGCAGTGAACGCATGAAACAAGTTGTAAAATACATCCTGGTATATATCAGTATATTCCTGGTATATTTCCCACATATGCCACGGTCAGTGAGAACCCTGGTTGAAGCTGTTGAGAAGAGCTTCACGCAGACCCACCTAACTTTTGCACCCTCTCGTTCATGATTGCCATTTCATCTTCCAGCTCCTGTCTGTGGAGCGGAGAGAAGGAAACAGGGACAGGCAGCAGCGTTACAAGCCAGAGTCGAGGATGATAAAACGAGGTATTGATAGACACTCATCTCTGCCACCATCATCATCATCATCATCCTCCTCCTCCTCCTCACCTCTCCTTGTCAGTCAGCTTTTGTCGTCGCTGTCTGAACTCGGCTCTCTCCAGGTTGTCCTGGCAACGCGCCCGCCGCTCTTCCACGCGATCAATCTAAAATAAAGATGATATATGTGTCAGGATAAACCGATGCGATGGGATAAACGCACACACCGTTCATCAAAGAAGTGGCCAGATGCTATCTGCGGCTGTGAATGAATGAAACTTGTCTGAGTCGTAGTTACACTTCAGTGTCGTTAAACTTAAGAGCCACTAGCTATCAAATGGCAATAAAATGCGTCAAAATGTCTTACTTCAGTGGCGACGCTGATCTTCTCTCGCTTTTTGTCCTTAGATTTTGTCATTTTGTCTCCAAGTGTAACGTATTTTGGCACTGTAAATCTGTTTGAGAGTCAACACTTCAATGCGGAAGTGCTCTTCTTCTTCGTGGTGTTTTATCTCTTCCTCTTGACCAGCGCTCATCAGGAGTTCTGCTGCCCTCTATCGGTGTCGCAGTAACCAGACTTCTCTGCTCCAGATACCGCAGCTAGGAAAAATCACTAACTGTCCATCTTGAAATCTTGTCCTTCTGCATCCACTTCTCTTAGAAAATACATTTAAACCGCATTAAAGTCTAGATGCTTGGTTGCTAAAAAATAATAATACTTAAGCTTTCATTAAGACCTTTGATTTTTGCAGCTCCATAAAACCAAGACCAAACAATCAAGATTCCTTGACAACAGCGGCGAGTTAATATTGAAATTTCAGATTATTTGCTATGGGATACTAGGGCTATCCGATTAATTTCCCCATTCAGAAGTCACTAAATATGATCATTAATGCCTGAGCTGTCCGTGTTATTTCTCAGGTGTCACTGTCACCTCCCCTTGCAAAGACAACGCAACTACCAACCCGTTTGCGCACAGATGACATGGAGAGAGCTTGTTGACCATTCCTAATCGGATTATATGGTTTGAGAGGACACCGGTTGATCAGCGGGGAAGCAAAGGGACAGGCCTACCGGTTCTGCTGTCTGGAATTATTTCCTCTTCTTTTCAGCAAAATGCCACTCTTTATAAACCGGGACCAAATATTTGCGCATCAAGTGCATCTGCTGGAGCACAAACTGAGGGTGAGCGGCTGTTCAATTAGAGTGTAGTGAGGGACAAATACGGCCGAAGACTAGAGTACTGTTTGTTCAACCCCTTTATCCATTGATGTTTTATAAGTGACTTAACACACTCTCATAATCGAATAATAACCCTAATAATTTGTAATAGGCTATAGGCTACAGTGGAGGCTTATCTCATACAACTGTGTTTTCAGAGTAAAGAGGAGCGCATACTTGAGCTGGAGACTGAGAATGCCATTCTTCATTTAAGACTTGCAGAGGTAAGAAGACTTTATTCTATTCTATTCTATCATGATCCGCATTGCCCACTCTGTTTATTCCTAGACATCTTGAATGGCTCAGCAATGTGAATGAGTGTTTTTGTGCCAAGTGTGTGTACTTATGTGTACTTATGTGTACTTATGTGTAGGATACTCTGGGTTTTATACTCTTGGCTTGAATTCAAAATGTTTGGAACAACAGAACAGAATTGTGATTTAATTTCATTTGAGGGTGTTTTAAAGAGGGATGCCACTGAATTTGAGTATTCAAGTCATGTTAAATTATTAATAGTCATCACAAATAAAGTATAGGCTACATTTCTCTTGGTGAAAGTTCACTATTTCTCCTGTGGCCAAAAGTAAAAATGTAGGGTCCAGAACCCAAATCTATGATGTCAAACTAATGTACAACTCCAAAAGGGAAAAAAAGGACATAGTGATTGTGATTGTATCCAGTGTGATTTTCTGGGGATATGAGTATATCCTGTACAGAAACAAATGTGCTACTTTACAATGGAGATCACTTGAGTTTAAAAGCTTAAATAAGTCTTCAGTTCACTGCCTTCAGGCGACTTCAGGCTGTACGTCTCAGTGACACCCTGAGGTGAGAAGATCCCCATCACTCAGTATGCATGAGGCGTCACCCTGTGTCATCTAGACACACTGGCACCCTCCTCTCAGTTTACACACAGGCCT
The DNA here is from genome assembly GCF_048128805.1 of Centroberyx gerrardi. Lineage (NCBI taxonomy): Eukaryota > Metazoa > Chordata > Actinopteri > Beryciformes > Berycidae > Centroberyx > Centroberyx gerrardi. The sequence goes on along the minus strand of NC_136014.1, from coordinate 11,708,706 downwards.
GGATCTGACAGGTGGACCAGCTGAGACGGTCTGCTGCAGGATGAGGTGCCAGCAGACAACAGATGTCCACTAATTTCACCTACAGTGTTTACTTATGCCCTCCAAGAAAAAGGTTCAAGGAATACACCACGTTTTGGGGAGTGATGAGAACATAGACAACAAAATCATCCATATGTCCCTGGTAGATTGTTTGGTCATTCAGGGGCTCAATGCTAACACTTTAGCACACACTATACTATACACTACTATATTCACTTTCTATGGGAACAGGGAAAGTAGTCCCTAGTGATTCAAAACAGTCTGTTATTTTTATATAATGTATATTTTAAATGTACCAATCTCCTAAACAAACTTCCAGCATTAGCCACATATCATTTAAGATTACTTACCATTTAGCTTTAGAGCTCCTACAAGTTTTCAGTTTCTCACTTTTGAAACAATGCTAATCGCCTACTATCACTCAACATGATGTATGCTAAAGTGTTAGCATGGAGCACAGGAGTGAATGATCTATTGGGGACACATGAATGATTTAGGTGTCTATGTTCTCATCACTGAACGGTTAAAGTGATCAACAGGCCAATCTCCCCCAAAAAACTTGGTGTATTCCTTTAAATAGTTTGGCCATGGGAAGAGTTATGGATGTGGATGGTTATCTTATTTCAGCCCTTTACTAGTGACAGCCTGGGATAATAACTTACTACTAGTATAAGCACGCTGCTGTCATCTTGTCTTCAGTGTCTGGGGAAACTGCGGCGGGAGCATGAGGAGGAGGCAAAGGCCCAGAAACATCACCAGCACCAGAGGAACACACAGAAGATAACCCAGTCAGCCCTCACCAAACTCATGTCTGAGGTCCAGGTACAAATGCACAGAAAAGTGGTTGCCTAGGTGTGTGCTTGTGTGTGTGTGTGTGTGTGTGTGTGTGTGTGTGTGTCTGGCAGGGTGGGTGGGTGTGTTAGATGGTCAGTTTTTAGTGTTTATTGCATTTTTTCCCCTCTGTCTTGTTCAGATGTTTCACTAAAGAACATCGAAAGTCAATATTTCTCATCGGCACTCTATCTTTAGACAACCAATCTATAATATCAGCTAGGGAGAGAGCCAGACAGGCAGGTTGTATAGAAAGACAGACAGATACACACACACTCACACACACAGTGACACACAGATACACGTAATTTGTCCTCTCTGTGTGTTACAGGCTGTGAAGCAGGACTTGAGCGAGGTGTTTGCGGTGTATGTGAGCTTTGCCACTGAGCTGGAGGACCAGAAAAAGCAGCTGCTGGAGAAGGTAGACCAGGCCAGCTCCGCCCTGAAGGGTCACCATGGAGACGAGGTGCAGAGTAAGTACCTGATTGGATGGAGCCAAATATTACATCACCACTTAATCAGGAAGTTGTGGGTTTGCCTCAGTTAGGAATTCTTTGGAATGATTTTCTTTTTGCACGTTTTGTTTTGACTGGGTTTGACAGCTGATGGTCCAACAGGCAGTTGTCTCTTGGTAGTTTATTAGTTTGGAGTCTTTTCTACCTTCTTTCCATTTAACTTTCTTCTTCTGTTACAATCAGTAACAATCGATAAAAGCAAACATCCCTCCTTTTTATTTGCAGAATAGAGTTTACCCAGTTTTTCGTTATGACCTGATTTCATAAAATACATCTTAAAAAGTTGTGTCAAACTGATATAAGTTATATATGAGGATGGTATAAGGGAAAAAAAACCCATAAATGAATACATGTCTGAAAGTATAATTAATGTTTGGGGTTGGTTTGTTTATGATGATCACTGACTGGAGGTCAGGGTATTCCCACCTTTTTATTTACCATTACATCACTAACACACCACCTTAAAATCAATTAAAACAAGTGAAAAGAAGAGGGTGAAAACAATAAAATAGTCAATACAATAGGATAAAAGAATCACATAAAAGCATGTCTTTAAAAATAGACTTTTAAAGAACTGATTTAAAAGATTTCACATTCTCTTCCAAATTCTCTGCACCTTTCTGTACTATTCCCTCATTCACCCTTGCTCTCTCTCTCTCTCTCTCTCTCTATTCTGAAGTGGCTTACAGGTTATGTGCTGGCCATAGCTCAAGTAGGGTTTGTGTGGTGATAATCCTGTGACGCCGTCCCACCCCCCCCACCCCCCCACCCCCCACCCCGCCCTTCACCCTCGAGTAAGAGCGTCAGCAAGGCTCTCCAAGGTTGACTGTCTGGTCGCCGCAGCTCTGCCGATTGGTGGAAACTGATCTTGTCACATGGTTTGGCCCTCACTTAAGTGGGGAAACCCCTTGGTCAGGCATAGAGGCAGCTCACTGTTTTCCAATATGGAAATTCAGAATTATGACCTGCAAATGTGTTACAAAAATGAGAGAAAATGTTGTAATTTCTGGTGATAGCAACCATACAGGAGTGTATTTTAAACTGCTGAGACTGTCTCACATTTAAAAAATGTTTTTTGGCTTATACAATGAACATAGCAGATTTGTATGTAAATGCTCAGAAACAAACATTCTACAAATCCACACAGTCAGTTTCCAATTCGTTGTCAATGGAGCAGGCTTTCTCTTCTTCTATGTCAAAATTAAAACTTGAATCTTTGGTTTTCAGCAATGGTCTTGTTGCTTTAACAGAGTTGTTGATAGTACAGTAATCTATTCTATTCTGTCCTGTTCTATTCATGATCAACACATGTTTATTCTTGAATGGCTCAGCCTGTCTTATGTGTGAATGGAGGTGTTTTGTGCCAGGTGTGCTCCAGGATTAAAGACTTGGCCTGAATTCAAAAGGCTTTAAGCAGAGATGAACAGACAGCTCTTACTGACTGGGCTGGGTTTGCCTAACCTGGTCTAGACTGACACAACATGACGTAGTAGGGAGTACCATATGTTAAAGATGCAACATGGTGTAGGATTTTTAAACATCAATATATCATTGTCAGTTTAACTGTGATACCTTGATGTAATTATTGTGAACAAAGAGACCATGGTTGGGTGATTGGCAGCCTCTATCTCACACCAGTGGTATTGTTGCTGCTATTGTTTATCAAAATTAAGACCACATTTCCCATAAACCCTGTTTCCTCTTGTTGCAAAAAGGATGTTGCTATTTGTCCCCCCTCCTCCTCACTCTGCTTTACTAAAGAAACATGTTGGAAGTGATCAATCAGCCTTTCACTCACCATACCCCACCATACCATTGTAAGAAACCAAAAGCTATAGCTCTGTTTGCTCTGGATCAACAGCACCCTTGTCCTTTTTGTGCCGTAAAGCTATACGGCAGATTTCCCACAAAATCCAACTGGCGGCACACAACGTAAAATGCAGTGTAGAGGCTGCCAGTCTTCTCAGCAATGGCCTTGTTTGTTTACAGCAATAATACAGATGTCTCAAAATGAATGTGGTAATGATTTATTGATGCTAAAATGCTACATGTAGCACCTTTAATCTCAGCTCATGATACAAAATTCTTCATATTTTTAAATATTGATTCAACTGCTAACATTCAGTGGAATAACACTGCTTAAAAACAGGATTGTTCTTCCCCTTGAACCAACTTTCCGCTGTCCCTGTGCAGACTTGCAGGCTCGTGTGGCAGCTCTGGAGCGCTCTCTGGAGGAGGAGAAGCAGAGGTGCAGGGCGGAGAGGCAGAGGAGGAGAGAACTTCACAACACAGTGGTGGTGAGGACAGGCTTTTTACCGCTGTAGGCCAGGAGTAAACTGTTAACTAGGTTTATATGCTCTAGAATAGGTTAACAAAGACCTGCTGCAAATCTGACAGGATTGTATTCTGTTTGATTTCGATCTCTCTGTCTTTCTTTTGCTGCAGGAGTTGAGAGGGAACATCCGGGTTCACTGCAGGGTGCGTCCTGTTCTGCCTTTTGACCACAACCAGTCCTCCACCTCTGCATCAGGGTGGGTCAGACAGCCTGCATCTATTGTCAGCATCACAAAACACTTCCAGTTTTCCAATTAAGATGTATGACCAGTTGGTTTGTGCCTGACAAGCGGAGGATAATCCAATGCTTGTTTTCTGTCTCAGGCCTGCGTCATCAGAGGAAGTGGTTTATCCAGTCAGTGAAGTGAGTGCTACAAGTGCTTTCGCTGAATCTTCAAGTTTATTTCATTTGATTGTTACTAGCCTGCCTCAAAATTTCCTCACCTTCCTTTTGTCCCTCTGCTTCTTTTAAAGGACACGGTGCTGGTGAACTGCATGAAGTCCGGGACCCCGGTGCAAAACAAGATGTTTGAGTTCGAGAGGTAAAATCAAACACTGACCTGACGTGTAGCTGTGTGTTATGTTATGATAATCTCATATTTGTACTGTTTATTAACAAGTGGTCACCGTGGGGATTTTGTCGGACAGGGTGCATGGACCAGAGGACTCCCAGGATGCAGTGTTTGGGGAAGTCAAGCCGCTGCTCACATCACTGCTGGACGGGTGAGTGTGAAACTACAAAAGAAATTCATACATAGGCATCAACTTCACTATTTATATTTGTCTAAGAAACACATTTCAAGCATTTAAGCATAAGTCTTTAGATCAAAATGGCTTTAAGAGAATGAAAAACAATTATAGCAGTTTATACCAAATCACAATCAAAAGTCCCGTTCAACCTGTGTGCTTTAATCACTACCTGCTGTAAACTGGGGATTACAAATGATGAGAAAACAGAGTGAAATACACAACAAGCCCATATTTTCAGCATCATTTCACTAGAGGAAATCAGCAGGCTCACTGTGCAGTAATTAAATGTAATCTCCCACTCTGTTTGTGCAGGTATAATGTGTGTATCATGGCGTACGGGCAGACCGGCAGTGGGAAGACCCACACCATGATCGGCTCCCAGCCGGCGGAGCCTTCAGGGGCGCAGCAGGAGGCGTGGCAGGGCATCGTCCCCAAAGCTGCTGCTGAGCTCTTCAGGTGAGACTGAGGCAGAAAGGTCCGGTCACTCATCTGTTGCTGTGACATTTGTATAATGAATGAGCTCTGCAGGCACCGAGCCTGTTGTGGTGCACTGCTGGCTCGCTTTTACTGTTGGTATACGGTAGATCTGATCTATTCTATTCTATTCTTCAAAATGCTTGAACAGAACAGATAAAAAAAATGTTAGATCAAAAGAATGAATAAATACATTAACAGACAGAAAAGGTAAAAAGAAAAAGGGCTAATCATAAAAGTCATCTTCTATTCTGTTCTATTATATTCATAATAATATAATCATAAACTTTATTTATATAGCAATTTTTTAAGCAAACATTACAAAGTGCTTGAACAGAATAAATGAAAATGTTAGATTAAAAGAAAGAATAAATTAAGACAGAAAAGGTAAAAAAAATCCTAAAAGTTAAAAAATAAATTCTATTCTATTCTATTCTAGTAATTCAGTCTGTCAGAAGTTAAATAAATTCAGTTCATTAATTCATAATGTGCACAGAAACCTGGAATAGAATATAATCGGGTTGAACTTTGAACTTGCTCTCCTGTTTACCTGTACACTGTTGTACATCTGTGCCCATGGCTGATAATGTGTGTGTGTGTGTGTGTGTGTGTGTGTGTGGGCCAGGCTGATCTCGGAGAAGCCTGCGGAGAGCCACACGGTGGAGGTGTCGGTGGTGGAGGTGTACAACAACGAAGTGTTCGACCTGCTGGCCAGAGACGAGGAGGGCGGCGGCGCGGGGCAGCGGCGGGACGTGATCACCACCTCCTCCGGCAGCAGCCAGGTCACCGCACTCACATACGAGTGAGTACAGCCCGCGCTCGGCAGAGTGTGTGTGTGTGTGTGTGTGTGTGTGAGTGTGTGGGCGGGTGTGCATTTGTGTACGCATGAAGAGTTTAGAGAAATGAAAAGTGACAGTTAATCCTGTGGAATGGAACTGAAACAAACTACTACTTTTTAAAGGAAGAATAGTAAGTAGCTGAAGTCCTTGGTTGAAAAAAAGAACACTTTTACAGACTTGATGCTCTACATTTTTGAGATATTGAATGATGAGGTCAGGTTTTCATCAGTTTCTATGAGGAATAAAATGCGTATGTCAGGTACAAGCGTGGAAGTAACAAATTACACACACACATTTACTCACGTTACTGTAATTGAGTAGCTTTTTTGTTAGTAATTTTACTTTTACTTAAGTACAGTTTTACTGAATGATTGTACTGCATTTTAAATCACACCAAAAGCAACAGAAACTGGACCAATGTAAATTGGCCAACTGTGGAGCAATCCACAGTGAATGATCAGTCAGTAAAGAAGAGAAGAGTAATCTGGCTTTACCTTGTTTGTGCACTTTAGTTTGTAATTTTCTGTTTTTCCAATTAAAATAATGTAGTTTGAACTCTGTCCTCTCAGCCTGTTACATTGCATTGAAAAGATCACATATAACAACGTTCTCTTTTCTGAAAAAGTAACTCAGTAACTTGGTATTTTTACTTCTACTTAAGTAAAAGTAGCAACACTTCTACTTGAGTAGGACATTCTAGTCCTCTGTCAGCCTGGTCGTAATAGTGTAGCTATAGCTGTAGTGTTTTTTTCTGCGTACACGTGTGTTACGTGTTCCTCTTGCAGGCCGGTGTGCAGCTCGTCTGAGGTGATGCAGGTGATCAGCGGCGTTCTGAAGCTCCGGGCTCGCTGTCCCACGCTGGTCCACGGCGACTCCTCGCGCTCTCACCTCATAGTCACACTCACCATCTCCTCCAAGAGCCCCAACGCACTGGCCCTGGGTGAGACACGTTCATCCACACACTCGTACACTGGGACAGAGGCGCACCCACACGGGGAGCTGCATGTATAGTCCAGGGTCGGGGACGAATGAACTCATCAATTCCAGTTCAGTTGTGGAATTGGAATTTCAGGAAGGGTTAGTTTAATAAAGTTTAATTTAAGGTTTAATTTAATTCATTCAAATTCTGTGAAATTCCATGTGTTTTTGTATTTTCTTACCACAATTTATGCGGTGTTATATATTATCAATACTGAATATCAGAAAATGTTAAAGGTACCTCTCTGGTGGCATTTGATGCATAACATGTAATCGTAATACATACATTATGATGGAATGTATTTGATTCATTTAACTGTCTTTTATTTGATTCATAATGTTTGATTTATAATGTTTAGCAAGTCAAGACAATCTCTCTTAGAAGTGGAATTAATTCTGTTTCCTGTCTTTTCAATTTGAATTCCAACTCCAGGAATTTAATTGGACTTTACCATGCATTCTCAATTCAATTCATGAATGGCCCCAACTCCCCTGGTATAACCCCTGCTAGCATAAATGACACCTATGTGGTGTCATGCCAACCACACACACACACACACACACACACACCCGCATAGTGACTCTGCTGCTCTTCCCACTCCAGCCCGCAGGCTACAGAGTGCCAAGAAGGACATGCAGCGCTCCACTCCGCAGAAGGAGTGGTGGAGCCCCCGCTGCCGCCGCGCCAACCCCGCCGCCCGCCACTCGTACGACGAGCTCTCCGCGAGCCCCGCCTCCTCCCCCTGCCCCTCCCCCTCCCACTCGCCCTGCCCCTCCCCCAGGAACAGCATCTCCCAGGCCCCGTTCAAGACCAAGCTGCAGCTGGTGGACCTGGCCGGGAGCGAGTGTGTCGGTAAGAGAGGCTCGGCCGGGTCGGCCAACATGATTTCTCATCTCTCCTGTCTCTTCACCATGACAGAGAGCGGCCTGCGGTCCTGTCTATTTAATGATTAATCCATATGTAAAGGTTCACAGCACAAACAATCATTACTCACTGTCTTTGTAATTCCAGTATTTTTTCACCCTGTATTTACCCAGGGAAAGTTGACTGAGCTTTTGTGTGTGTGTGTGTGTGTGTGTGTATGTGTGTGTATCAGGTATGTCTGGAGTTTCAGGTGCGGCTCTGTGGGAGACGTCCTGTATAAACCGCAGTCTGTCTGCTCTGTCGGACGTCCTGGGAGCGCTGGCCGAGCAGAGGCCGCACGTCCCTTACAGGAACAGCAGGCTCACACACCTCCTGCAGGACGCCATTGGTGAGACACACACACACACACTCCGTTGACCTCTGAACCCCTGCTTCTCATGTCTATTCTCCCTGAGGCAAGACTCATTCAAGCACACAAATAAGAAAAAAACATGTACAACGCATATAATCAAACACTAAAATAATCATTCCCATTGAATCTTCTCCTGTGCTTCTCCGTCTTCTTCACCAGGTGGCGATGCCAAGCTGCTGGTGATGCTGTGCGTCTCTCCCACCCAGCGCTTCATCACCGAGTCGCTGCAGTCTCTGGGCTTCGGCACCCGGGCCCGCCAGGTCCAGAGGGATCTGCCCCGAAAGAAGAATAACACCCTCAAAGTGAAGTGAGAGAGAGAGAGAGAGAGAGAGAGAGAGGAGATAACGGGTGTATGGGAATCTCTGCCTGCAATTTTGTGTATAGTTTGCATATTGACTAACTGTAAATATTTAATATACATATGTACATTTTTAAAAGCTCATTCTTTCATAGTAATCATGTTGCAGGGTATCTGCAGGTCTGTGAAAAGTCTTGAAAAATCTATAAAAGTTGGAAAATAAATTATCTAAATTTAAGGCCTTAAACAGTATTAAAATATCTTAATTACAGTTATTAGAGGTCTTAATGTTTCCCCATGTAATGGCAGGTGTCTTTGCGCTGTATGCCCACTCTTTGTTTAATACAGAATAGGGAAGAACAATACGTAAAATGTTTTTGTTTCATCATATCTGCTTTATTAAACACATTTAGACTTCCTGCCCCTTAACAATTAATTTCCTGGTATCCTTTTTCTTATACTGCCGTTTATAGTTTCAGAATTTTCATTAGCTTTGTTCAATCAGAAATAGGCTGGTTTTGCCAGCTTTGTTTTGTTATTTCGGTTTGTAATTGATCTTGATAGCATTAGAAATGTCTTAAAAAGTCTTAAATTCGACTTTCTGAAACCTGCAGATACCCTGTAATATTCAGTCTGTAATTATCTCTAGTAATGAACAGTAATGATGAGTGATGAATGAGTGCTGAATAGTTTTGATTGACAGTGATATTGTGATACAGAGTATGGACATAGTCTAGGTTGGGTTGAAATAATTTGTAAATTATTGATTTTGATTTAGTACTTTATCATGTTTCACTTGATCAAATTCCCTTTAATCTATCCTGCCATTAAGCTGCAGTTCATGTCAGTAGTGAATAGTGTAAGCGAAGGCTTTTTGACTGCAGTAGTTCTCCATGTGTTTTGTTCTGAATACATTTCAATGCTTGCTGCCCATGCCATGCCTTTTCTGAGAACACTTGCACTTATTTTAGTGTTTTGGGATGCATCTGTGTTTATATTTATACACATTGTGTTGTATTCTGAACCTAGAATGTGGACGGATGGTTGTCATCACTTGTTTAGTTACACAAATCTTTCAAATGCCTTTATAGAGCAGTTTCAGTAGAAAAAGGTGTCAACATTACGATGAAATAAACAGACTTTCTGCAGATGTGTATGTGTGTATCAGCCTGGAGAATCCCAACACTAAGCTTTCTGTCACTGTGTAGATTACAGTGAAGTAGAAACACATGCAGGAACACTTCGGCTATCAGCATTAGGGAAAACAGTATTTGCAAATCATTTTTAGCCTTTGTTATAAATTGCTTGGAGCACCAGAAGGATGGAGTATACAATTCAACTAGTCAGTAAAACACAGAAATTGACTGATTGTATTGTATTATGTGGCAAACCCCATTCATATAATACTAAGTATTCTGTCTAAGAATTATTTGCTTTTTCAGGTCTGTTGACAACACAGTTCAATGTTGGGAAAACAAACAATCAAGAACAAACAGGTAACACAGGCATTTTCCTCCATAAGGTGAAACTGTTGGAAATCTTCCCAGCATGAATGTAAATACAGCAGCGTTCACCACCGCTACACACAGTATCTGGTAATTAAATCTCTTCCTCATCATCTTCCCTTAGACATACACACACACACACACACACACTTTTAATAAGCCTCCTCCTACCAGGGAACTGCAATTGTGAGGAGAGCGCTGCAAAATGTATTCAAGTTCTAATCCCTGTAGACCCAAAGCTGGCATATTTTAAGGCGCAGATGTCATTTGCCACCCTGACATGAAAGCTGAAATGCCCAAAGCTTATTCGACACTGCTGGCTTAGGGGATAAAGAGTGACAGGACAATAAATAAGATAATAAAAAAGAGTGGCAGGATAATAAATACGAAAACTCCAGGAGCATCTTCTGTTTAGAGAGACGGCGGGGAAGAATGAGACAGGGAAAAGAGGAGAGGAGAGAGAGAGAGGTGAGGAGATAGGGAAAACGTCAGAGGGGGGGAGGAAAGAGGAGTGGAAGAGAGGTGAAGAGAAACAGGAGAAGAGAGAGAGAGAGGGGGAAAGAAGAGAGGAAGAGAGTAAACTACAGCACCAGCTCGACAAAAACAAACCTATAACAGCTAAGGCTGAAACATAACATTAGATTTTTATTAATTCAAGCAAACTGTTACAGTCAACAGTTACATAAGTTACATGGTATACAGTATTGATCTAATCTTTTTTGTTTTTTTAAAACCAGGGCTTCTTTTTCCCTTTCCGCCCCCTTTCCCCCCCCCCCGAACATAGAAACAGCTAATCCATACAAGCGCAGGCAAGTAAGTAGTAACAGCACGATACATTCATCAACTCAACGATACGTTTTGTACGAACAATAAGGCAAGTAGAAGAAAGAACAAACGAATGAAAGGAAAGGACGGCAGACATTTTCTTTGAAATGAGCCAAAACGAGGCGTCATGAATCCTTCTCTGTCTTCAGCCTCAAAAGGCAGCGTCACACACAAATTTTTTTTTCATTTTCTATTGAATTTTTCGGAGTAACTGTTATTACTGCTCTAGAACCAAACGAGGTAAGGCTTCTCGTTAGCGGACAGGTACGGAGTAAAGGGGGATCTGAGGTGGGATAAGCTGCCTTCAAGTGGTGTTGAGTGGTTTGTACCTGGTGTTGGTCGGACACTTCGCATCGCAAGCCTTTCAGTATCGCAGGTGTGCGTTCAAAACTCCCCTACCGCAGCCAGAAGTCTCTTCTTCTCGTACACTTTATATCCTTTTCCTCAGCGTTCTGTATACTCATCAGAGAGAGAGTGGTACATGAGATGCGGTGCACATCTACAGCATGTAACCACTTCCAGACCGTGTCCGCTCGTGAGGAAAAGGGCATGTAGGGAGGATGGGAGCACGACATACTGAAAACCAATGGCTCAAGGTTGATCTTTGACATTGCCTCAATGTCAATATGAGCACAAGCGGCTCAAAAAAAAACTGCTCAATCTCTTGGCATACATTTCCCTGGGGTAAAGATTAGTGTAGATGGATGGATATGCGCACACCCGGCCGAAGCCGTATACCTCCCCCCTTCTTCATTTTCACCACAATCATACAACAATCATCACATGACATATCAACAATCTTTTGCTTGTTCTGAAGTGGTAAAGTTGAGTCCCGATGCAAGAGCGAAAACACAGACGACTCGGCAAGATGAAACCACAGCTGGTGTGCACGATGGGCGACTGTTCATGAAGTGGTCAGTATTGGCAACTACTGGCCCGTTAAAACCGCAAAATGTTTCAGTAGAAAAAGGTAAATAAAAAAAGACGGTAAAATAAAAACGGCATCCGTTCAATGCCACCTTCAACCACCAGGTGGCAAAACTGTACTGGAGAACTAAAAGATAGATGCAACATGCCATCGCTTTTTTTCTTTTCCCATTGTTTTTTTTCTTCTTCTTAACATCGACACACAACATCTGGGAACAGATGAGGAACAAAAACAAGTGGTTCTCCAAAAAGAAAAGTTATTTTCATGTATAACAATAGTAAACAAGGGGGATTTCGTAATAAGAAACCCAGCAGAAACAAGGTTGCGTGGTAGTGCAGGGAAAAAAAAAATGAATACAAAAACTTCTCTCAGAACACTAGACAGACGAGGGCGACACGGAGATTCTCCTCCAAACACAAACCACAGAGAGAGAGAGAGAGAGAGAGAGAGAGAGAGAGAAAGAGAGAGAGTTGAGAGAATAAAAAAGTAGTGGATAACAAAGATGTTTCTCCTCTTTGTGGGGTGCAACAGACTCTTGTTGGAGGGGTGGTTTTGATGGTGGGGGGGGCACTTGAACACACGTTCGGCCTCAGCCGCCGCCCCTGCTCTTTCTCTTCTCCCTGACGACCCGCCGTCACTCCATCCAGTCCCCTTCGTCGAACTCGGACTCGTCCTCGGAGTCGGAGTACTCGACGGCGATGCGGCGCGACAGGATGGTGGCCACGTCGTTGCCCACTCGCTCGTGCTTGGCCTCCTGCTCTCGCTGCTCCTCCACTTTCCGCAGCTGGATGCCTGCAGGTGAAGGAGAAAGGAGGGTGGAAGGAGGCTTTAACTTCTGATGTTCTCATATCATGGTTTACTGAAGCAGAATATAATTGCCATAGCTGCGGAATGTGTAATTTAAAGCTGCACTAGGCAAGATGTTTTATGTCAAAATACACCTGTCTAATCGGCCTAAACCATGAAGTTGGGCTGCAACAGAGACTGTGAGACTGGACCCACCTTTTCGGATAGCTTCCAACAGGACGCTGCGCGCGTCGCTGATGGGCGGCAGGTTGGCGGGATGGTGCCTCTTGGACCCCGCATCGTGGGCGTGGGGCGGCGGGGAGGCCATGGCTCCTGCTGAAGGGAAGGCCGGGACAGGGGGCGGGCCCGGTAGACAGGGGGAGGAGCTCCGCGCTCCGGGGAGGGGCAGAGGGGGAGGCGGCGGCGGCGGAGGCAGGATGGTGGCGTCCGATCGGCCCGGCATCGGGCCCTTGTCCAGGACCTGCTGGAGACGGGCCGGGGAGGACGAGTGGAGGGGAGGGGCCACGGGGGGCGGGGCCGGGTGGAGGACGCCCGGGGCGATTTGGAGAGGGGCGGGCGGCGGGGGGATGGCCGGGGGCTGCTGCTGGACCGGTAGGGGAGGGATGGGGGGAGGAGGGGTGCCCCGCATGCCCGAGCACGTGGAGGGCAGCGGGGGAGGCGGAGGGGGGAGAGGCGGAGGCGGAGGAGGGGGAGTGTTGGAGTTGAAGCCCGCTGTCCGGGCCGGAGACTGGGGTCTGCTGTCGGAAAAGCCCGAACTGGAGCTGGAGGGAGGGAGAGAAAGAGAGGAGACAATAGAGGGAGAGAGGTTGAGGGAGATTGGAGAGAGAGGGAGAGGGCGAGAGAGTCAGCCAAAAAGTAAATTCAAGTCAAAATCAATTGTCAACTCTTGGCAGAGGAAGTGCAAGTCAAGTTCCAGGTCATTTTGCCCTGTTTTGTTCAGCCAAATCAAAAATAAAGTGTTACCTTAGTTTACAAGACAACTGATTCCTTTTCATTTGAACCTAACCAGGCTCAACTGCCACACAGCTCAACCTCAGTTTGACAGGGATTGTGACTGGTGGAGGTAATCACACACAGCTTTTTGAAATGCAGTGTGTTTGTGGAGAAGTTTAGAAGTCTGGATGGAGTGATAATGCTCCTAGAGGAGGTCTTTAACTTTGCCACAAGCCCCTACGAAACTGGAAATCACAGCATGCCGGAGGGTGCAATGCTTCTTCAGGCTGCCATATTAGAGGGTGAAGGACATTATATATAGGAGAGGAGGAGTGAAAGAGTATCTAGACCTTAACTTGTATATTCGAGATGGAATGTAATCAGTAGTGGCCCTTCATTCAGGCTGCATCCCCAGCTATTTGTGGCTGTGTGGGCGATCGAGCTACCGCACAGGACATCGCAACACAAAGACCGACACGTCCACAATCAATTTTCTTCCTACAGAGAAAATTGCTTCAGACGTTTCAGCAAAAGCGGAGAGACGGGAGGGGGAGGCAGATTATGTTTGGAGCGTTTCCTCCGGGCGTACTTGAGGCTGTATCTGTACCAATATCTGCTCAACATATTAAGCTAAATGCGGGGAAGAATCTGGAGGGGGGGTAAAGTGAGAGCAAAATGAGAAAGGGAGATATGGAATGAGTCTATAAAAAAAAGATAGAAAAGGAAGAAATAGAGAGACGCCGGATCCAAAGGTCAGAAAACGATTGAAAAATAAAAATAAACAAGAAGAGGGACGGGCAGAAGATGGTGAAAAAGAGGAGAGCGTAGCTGCGAGGACCTTTGCAAAAATCAATGAGATATTTCTCTGGCGCTGCAGCCATAGGCTTAGTCGCTCCTTCTGATCTCTCCATCCCTTCAAAGAGTGACGTATGCGGCAAAAGTCTGCGGCAGAAAACAACCTGTAATACCCTCAGTGGCCTTAACACTTTATTGATCCCTCCCTTCTCCTAGGCTTCCTTTTCTCTTCATTCCCCTTCATTCCACAAGCCCTCCATCCATCCATCCATCCATCCATTACCACTCCATCTACCCCTTCTTCCCTGTTTTTTCTGCTCATGCTCTAACGGAGCGGAAAATCCTTGTCATCTCGACAAAACAAATGATACAAAACACAAACTAAAAGTAATGGAATGCCACTCAGTGTGACCAATTGATCCCTAGGAGTAAAAGAAGCAGATACACAAATCTCAAATCGATAGCGATGGGACTGCACTGTGTGTGTGAGCGCTTGTGAATCAGACATAAGGTCAAACAGTATTTGTGAATAATACCTCATGTTTGTTTTAATCTGCTTGGAGCACCAGATGGGTGGGGTTTACCGCATCGGGACAACTCATATGTCAGTAAGGTGTCAATCATCGGAGTTATGTTGACTTCCACATACTTCGAAACTTTCTGGCACTCATAAGTAAGATGAAGCAAACCATAAAATGTGTTTGCACTTTTGGTCTGGTGTCTGACTTCAGTGTATTGTGTTTGTGTGTATTACGTGTTTTTGTATAATACTACTACGCTATTTTGCACAGTACCAGTCAAAAGTTTTTTCAGATTTTAGAATAATAGTAAAGACATCAAAACTATGAAATAACACAAATGGAATTATACAGTGACCAAAAAAGTGTTAAACAAATCAAAACTATCTTATATTTTAGATTCTTTAAAGTAGCCGCCCTTTGCCTTGATGGAAAGGCAAAAGCTTTGGAAAGAAATTCATACATAGGCATCGACTTTTTATATTTGTCTAAAAAACTAATTCCGAGCATTTAAGCATAAGCCTTTAGATCAAAATGGCTTTAGGATAATGAGAAACATAGTACATTCAATCAGGTGTGTCCAAACTTTTGACTGGCAGTATATACAACTGCTACAACATTACTAGGTATTCCGTCTATTACAAAGCTATAAAACCCTATATGTGTGGTATGTGTGGTGTGATGCGTGTCCCACCTGATCATAGAGGGTGGTTTGATGTCTCCCAGCGAGTGCATGGGAGGCGGAGGCGGCGGGGGGTCGTGGGGCCGCGAATACATTCTGTCCCCGGTGCGGTTCAGCAGCTCGTTCATCTGGGTGTAGGGCAGCGCCGCCAGCGAGAAGGGCCCGTCCAAATGTTCCATGTACAATGGAGCCCTAAGCAAAAGAGATACAGTGGAGCACATTTTCAGAAAGTTAGTTACATTGTTTTGTGTTAGTTTCTGTTATCCGATTCAGTTCTCTTCTTACCTGCACAATCTGTTCTCTCCTTTCTGGCATTTTTACAGGAGTTCAAATAAACTAAACAAAACATCCAATATTGTGCCTCCGGCTAACAGCTCGCACACACACACACACACACACCCACACACACCTGTTGTCGTGGTAGGCTGCCGAGCCGTTGGCCTCTCTCTGCTTGTCTTCAGGTTCGTCCTGGGCGAGCTCTGCACCCAGCGCCAGCTTCTGCCACTCCTTCTTGCGGTCGTGGGGCGCCCGCGGTACCTTCTCCGGCTCCTGGGGACGGTCTATCGCCTTCAGCTTAGGTAGGGGAGGGGGTGGGGGGGTGGCAGGTACGAGGAGATGATGGTGTGGGATGTAACGATACAGGAGCGTGTTAGGAGGAAGAGGCGGAGACGGTTTGGGAACGGAGAGAGAGAAAAAAAGTGAAGGGAGGACAGAGGGAAGGGAGAGGAGAGAGATGACAGATTAGCTGCTGTTCTACAGGTGAGTTTAAGACAAAAGAGTCAGTGACAGAATCTGCCTGTTACTCATTGTAAGGAAAGGCTGAGGTGAGATTTACAGTCGGAGACTTAAAAGGAGGAAGAGAAACATGACGGCCAAGAGAAGCATCTCACAACTATTCAGGTAGCTATCTGTGTGTGTGTGCGCACAGACACAAACACACACATCCAAATTCAAATATGGATCTAAGTTGGTATTTATAACATTAACACTCCTCTCTGGATATTAAATGCTGCTACATCCTCTCTATTTATTTAAATGCGCCAAATAAACATCCACACGCACTTTACCAAAGCCTGATTCTTTTAGTCTGTTCTCCTTGATTTTACGCAGCAGCTGTTGTCATAGCGACAACTCTGATCTGAAGACACAATATGGAATATTCACATAGACAGTGTATGGAGCTAGCTCTTTGAAGAGACCAATCACATGGCTGTTTAAGGAGCGGGACTCTACAACACTACACAGAAAAGAAAAGACTTCCTCACATAAGTCTGGGAACAGGGAATGCTGTTGAACTGACTAAGACCAGATAACTTAACCGTACTAGTACACGTTTTAAATAAACTCTGAAAAGCGTCACATGTAATTAAGTGACAATTTGCGAGGATTTTACCTGTTGTGAAAATCAACAGCACTACCTGATTCCCAGACCAAAGCATGACTTTGAATCTCAGCACACATTGGTTTATAAGGAAATGTAGCAGCTGTAGCAGAAATCACACACACAGTGTTTTGAAAATAAATCGCTGTATTTTTCACATACCTGCCCTGGAAGGTCTAAGTACCTATAGACCTGATCATACATGCGGGGGTCCTGCAACTACAAGAACAAAAACAAAACCACAAGAGAAGCACCGGGGGGTGAGGGGAGGGGGGCAAAAAATCAACACGGCACAGGATTCAGCACAACACCGCTGCACACAGTGAGCGGGGACAAAACACGGGGAGCGGTGAGACCGAGTGGGACAAAAGGGGAAGAGAGGAGAAAAAGAAAAAGTGCTGTTAAACAGAAAATGACAGCGTGCACAGCTGGGGGACGTCACAATGCAGGCAGGACGCAGGACACAGTCCGGCGCAAACATATCATTTAAACACACTGGGAAATAACAGAGAGAAGACTGTGGTAGAAAGAGAAAGATCTCACTGGAATGGGAGGACAAGCTACAAAGGCATATTTCTAGATGTGGGGAAATAAACTTTCCAAACTACAATGGCACACACTGAAGAATGACATGCAAAACACACACACACACACACACACGCAAGCCAACACAAAATAACACACAGCAGGTTATAGCACAACGAGGGAACTAAAATGAAGAGGGGAGGGGGCATATAACAGTCCAACTAAACATTGATATGCAAAGCAGCTTCTTTAACATTCCAGACAAATATATTCTATGAGTTTACTTGTAGACTGAACATACAGGCTTATGCATTCAGATTAGAAAGTAATATACAGTTCTGATATAAACACATTTTCTAACTGAACCAGCACATATTTTAGGTTTATGTCATGAGCTTAAGCAGGAAGGCTGGCAGCCATAACAAGATCAGGAAATGTGCAAAGTGCAGCATGAGTCTAATAAAACACATATTCTACTAACTCCCTTGACACAAAACACATACAAACACATTTCCCCCGCTTGCTTTCTAGCTTGTGAGAAACAAACCATCATCACAATCCCATTTCTATTAGTAGCAAAACCATGCAGATTGTGTGTATGTTTGTGGTGTGTGTGTGTGTGTGTGTAGCGCTTCCCCCAGAAGTTTTTCTTGGCAAGGGAAAGAAAGAAAAGGCCCCTGAAACATAATTTCCAGCATGTGACACTAGCACTCTCCATTGAAAAACCAATACTAATTGATTTCTTGTATGCAGTGTGGCTCCTCCAGGGTGGCCCACCCCGCTTAAGAAACACTGGTGTGTGTGTGTGTGTGTGTGTGTGCTGGTGTTTGGATGAAGCATGCTGGCTGACAGGCGGCTGATTCAACGCGACGTGGGTCGGGGACGGCATCTGCTCTGGTTTGGCTAACTGATGTTGATTTTGCCCCCGCCCGCCCACTGCTGTGGCTGGACTGGTGGAGAGCGAGCACGGGAATAAATCCTAATGGTAATGCACATTGATTAGGTTCTGATTCATCACGGCCCATTACCGCTGATGAAGCACTGGCTAAGGGTGAGGCGCTGCGCTCAAGCTTACATGTGCACACACACACACACACACACACACACACACACAGCTCTCATGCCCTGCTCCAGCACATTTATATCTGGACGCCAAACTGGATATAATTTATTTCCAACGCGAGACAGCGGTAAATTCTGACAACACGGACTGCTACGGCCGACGCAGCTGCACCAAAAGGTCAAATATTTTAACTTATCATCCTCTGCCGCGATGTTTTTTCCAACCGTGTGTTGGGCCTCGCGCAATTCAGCCGATTCTTTTTAGGGAGGACAAGAGACACAGAGGCTCACATCAGACGCTGACATGTAATTTTCAAGAATAGTTGCACGGACTGACCTCTGACTTCCTGAAAAGTTTGCGGAGTGAAAAATGTTGCGTCTTAGAATGATCAAAATAGAAAAGCAAAACCAGCGAAAGAAAGCCATGCAGCCTGGAAGACTCGGCAGAGCACATTTGCAAATTTAACTGATTATGCTCTCATACTAACCAGAGGTTTTTTGGAATATTATGGGATTTCAGTGCTATTTATATTACAGTGAGGAGTGGCAGGGGTAGACATGCAACACAGGTAAAGAGCCAAATGCATAATGAGACGAGCAGCTAAGCCTGCTGTCCCACAGAGCGCTACAGAGTGAAGTTCCCATAATGAGAATGCGAAAACAGTCTTTCTTAATTGTAGAAAGGGAATGAGTAAACAAGGGTGGGAGGTGAAGGTATGAGGGGCGCTGTAAGAATCTGTGTTTGTACGTATGAGACAGAACAAGAAATAGAGCGTCTGCGGTTTGTGTGTGTGTGTGTGTGTGTGTGTGCGCGCGCATATGTCACCGCCTTTATAAATGTAGCTAATTTCAGAAGGCCGTGTGCCTCAGCTAGGTATTCATCCTTCATCTGAATGCAGCAGCACTGTGTCGGAGAGTGTGTCGCGCTGTGTAAGCACTGCGCGTGGAAGTGAGTGTGTGTGCGCTTGTGTAATATTTATAGATTTATGCGTTATGTACGGAATGCATCCTTGTACGCGTGTGTGCGCTTGTGTTTATGTGTAGTTTTGTGTCTATGCGTGTATGTGTGTGACTTTGTGTGTCTGTGTGTGTGCAGTTTTGTGTGTGCATGTTAAATGTGACGGACTCAGCAGATCTGCAGCCACGGTGCTGGGTAAATAACCCCCACAGGGAGGCCCTCGGAGGCCCACTACCACTCGACCACCCCGGGGCTGACAACACACACCCCTCACACCATAGACACACTGCTGCTGCTGCTGCTCCATCTAATGGATTTGTGTTGTACGCGCTTGTACAGTAATTATCTGAGGCTTCTGTTTTTCTGATGAGGGTAATTACAATAAGGTAATCATTGGAGAATTACGGCACACAAATTAATCTCTGCAGAAAAGTTTGGCTGTGCCTTTTTTGGATTGCATTATCTTACTATTCTGCATTATCATGAAGCCTGATGGCGATATTGAAGAAAATGTGTTTGCGTGTCACTGCCTTAAGGGCTTCGGAAATAGCAAGCTAGCAAACGGTGCCACAATTAGGAGCGGTATGATGAATGTGAAATGCAGGTGATGCCTTCATTACCAGAGAAACAAATGTGCATCTGCAGCTATGCGTAGTAGCTATGTTTCATATCTGTATATATGTGTATTTTTGTATCACCAATCCAGGCAATGTACATGAATGCTAAGAAACGCCTCGGAAAACCAGTCCTTACGCCAGAAAATTTGAGGTTAGGTGTGAGGGATTGTGTTTGTGTTAGTTTGACCAGCAAACAGAGGTCTGCAAGGCAAGAGGTCGTCTAAAGAGAGCTACCATTCCAAAGCAATGTGCAGTCAACTGAAAACCAGATCTGAGATGTGACAGATCTGAGATGTCTTGCTGTTAGTGGAGTTATGGCTGCGTCCCAATTTCCTTTTCTTGCACTCTTCCCCATTCTACTTCACAGATATGAAGGTATAAGTCCAGTGTTAAGATTTTTAAAAAAGGAACTAGTGAAAAATCTAAGGGTAGAATGAAGAATCTTCAATTTCAAGGGGAGTCGAACACTGTAATACCACAATTTGACCTTTTTTTGAGGGGGAAAAATCACTGACAAAAGGTCTGTAATGTCTGCTGTCCTACCCCTAGTGCAGAACTGGGATGCAGTCAGGGCAGGTGAGTATTGGAGGGGGGTTAGTAGTAGGGTGGGGGGCTCACTTGTCCACAGCAAACCAGAGGAAGGGGTGCAGAGAGTGGGATAGGGGGGCAGCAGGCTAACCCGAGGGTTGTGGGGGTCCAGCTGAGGGGTTTTGGGGGGAGAAGGTCTTACCTCTGGGAGGGTGAGGAAGGGAGGAGGGGTTTCAGAGGGGACTCTTACAAGGCCCTCCGGACACATAAGATAAGGCATTTCCAGCTGCACAGTTAGACACAATAGAGACCAGAGTTCACAATAGAGGACGGGAACAAAAGAAGGGGGGAAGAGAGAGAAACAGAGTTAAAGAAGGAGATCCTTAAGTGCGCAGAGGCAGCATCCTGTCCACTTTCTCGGCTTGTCGGAGAGCATCCGTCACATGGGACCGTCTGAATGTGGTGTGACAGCGTCTTGGTTTGACGTCATTACTTTCCTCATACCTGTCCCTTGGGGCAAAGCATCCATACGCTGGCATGTATGTAAAAATGACAGCGATGACATGGCAGAAAGTGCTGTCCTCTGATGTCTAGGTACAATCCAAACTTCAGGTGATATAGCTCCAAACGGTTGTCATGGTTCTGTTGCTAGCTAATCCTGTGCATACCAAGCTGATGTTTTTCACTTTTATCTACCAGTGTAGAATCAAGGAGGGAAAAACAAAGCCACTTTAGTGAATCATTTTCTTTGCTGAAATGCAAATCTCTGCTTTAATAAGGTATTTGCATATCATCTACATCACTCTAAGCACACTTAACAATCCTCATGTGTACAAAGGTGTTATTTAAGCAAAAAAAAGTGAATTTCACAACTGGTTCTCTATTTAGTCTGAAATAACAGGACTTAAACCAAAAGGCAGTGTAGTACATGCTGTACTGTGGCTTGGACCAGGCGGGCTAACATACTTTATGAACATGTTCCATTGCACTAGGTTTTTGTAAACATTAATTTTTACAGTAAGATACACTTGGTTTCCAATTCAGTGCAATTCATATGCTTTTCTGGCATGAAAGTTGAGCCCAATAGTGCTAAAGCATCAAGATAAAAGGTCAAAGTTTTTACA
Organism: Centroberyx gerrardi; assembly: GCF_048128805.1. NCBI lineage: Eukaryota > Metazoa > Chordata > Actinopteri > Beryciformes > Berycidae > Centroberyx > Centroberyx gerrardi. The sequence continues at coordinate 11,687,183 of NC_136014.1, read as the reverse complement.
TTAAATCCATTTTCCCTTCCTCTATCAGTTTGTATGTGCATCACAGCACCTGAGCAGTGGAGGATGTGAGTCGCTTGATATTCAGCTCCAATACTCCAATTGTCCACCGCAGTATCAGAAGTCTGGGTGTAAGACATTAATGTTTGTGCAGGAGCAATGAAGTTCAAGTCGAACCAAAACTACACCCTTTCTCCAATATCTTTTCCCAGCCCAAATATCTCCAACAGAAAGCCGAGCGGTGAGCTGTGCCTGGTGACGGACAAAAAGCCCAGTGTCTGTGTTGACAGTGGAACAGGCTGTGATGTGTGCAGCTGCTGTGGCCCGTAGCAGGGCCCTGGTTGGGGGTGTCAGTCCCGGTCCGTCTCTGCGTCTCACTGCTTCGAGCCCGCTGTCTCGATCTCTTGAATGGACCTGAGCAGTTGCCATGGCAACCGCGGCAAGGGGGGTAAAGGGATTGGATACTTTTGCGGAGGCGGGGGAGGGGGGTCGTAACTCGACACTGTAAACTTGTGTCTGAAAGCAGTGATAATGGGGGTAGTTATGGGCGCTCTGTGTTTACTTTTATGTGTTTGGGATGAGGGTGCAGAGAGAAATGTCCTCTTATGGTCTTTAAAGTGGCTTTTTGAGACGTATCCTTTGATGACTCAAATGAATAGAGAGCATTGACTTTTTTCCAAAGTTATCATTAAGCAAATGGTAAAAAATGGCTATTGTTTGACTGTACAAAATACGCAATAAGCACGCACACACAGTCCACGTTACTATAGATACTATATAGGCCTGAATAAATTATTTAAGACTGTAGCATATGCAACCTTCATACAGTATGTGTCGCTCAACCCATCCTGGCAAATGGTCTGAACGGAGCTGTGGACCAGCTGGTCTTTCACAGCTCCCTATCCATTACACCAGACACCGCCATTGCAAACTTAAGCCCTTGTAGTCATCTGATACTTTGACATTTTGGAATTTAGCTGCCTATTTTTCTTCACCAGCCACTTGTGATAATGTGGGAAAAAGTTTCTATAGTGGCCCTTCAGCTAATCAAGCTGGCTCATTAGCTTGCAACTAGGGGCTCCCGCTGGTTTTAATGAGGACTGCTAGCAATGCTAACGAGCCATTTTTAGGGTAGGACAAATACAGAAAATATTTCCCCACACTGGGATAAGCTGAAATTCAAATGTCAGTGTATTCCATTAGGATGCCTATGAGCCCGATAATGAGTGAGGAGAAGGAGAGGCAGAGCCGAAGGAGAGTCTCTGCAGGGGATCCAGACACTAGAGACAAACCCGGTGTGGACTGGACTCACACACTGATCTCACAGAGAGGCAGCTATGCTCTCTTTCTCTCTCCTTTTCCCCTCTGATGCCAACTTTCTCTCTCTCTTTCTCTTTCTACTGTGCTTCTGGTCCTTGTCTTTCGTGAACTGCATCTCTCTCACTCACCGACTGGCTCACCACACAGTCTAGTGCTAATCCACTGAGAGTGATGCTAACACAGGAGCTAATGAGATTAAGACACTGCAGGTTTCGTTTCCCTCCCCTCTGCCCTGTGCTGCTTTCCATTTATCACTGGCTACTAATCTGTGTGCCTGTGTGTGGTGTTGTGTGTGTGTGTGTGTGTGTGTGTATGAGAGAGTCAACTATTAGTAATCTGACTCAGTAAGAAGATGGAGAGAGAGCAGGCGAGAGATGCGGTAGAGGATAAAGTGAGACATGCAGGGATTTTTGCACGTCTCGCTTTCTTGCAAAAGCATTCTTGGCTTCAGAAGGAGGGTTGGATTTGCCCAGCTTTTTATATGATTATTGGTCAGTGAATATATCAAAGCTTGCATATTGGATCCTCACTTTTTCTGACAAGGAAATCCGCCTGGTTGAAAATGGCATTATGTTCCAGCCTCCCCATTTCTCCTATATCTCTGATAACTGCTCCTCTTCCTTTGGGTACCGGTTTCCAAATTTTAGTAGTGCAGAATTCAATTAAAATGTGGTCTCAGTTCAAAAGACATTTTGGTTTTAAACGCGTAAGTAGTTTCTCTCCTCTTTCCTTTAACCACCTCTTTCCACCTTCACAGATTTTTACTCTGGCACAGACGTGGGTTGGTCTTTTTTAAAACAATCTTTTTAACGATGAAACGTTCATATCATTCAACGCATCAGGGAGCATAATGTTCCCTGATCTCACTTTTTCAGATACCTTCAGGCATGCAGCTTTGGTTCTAAACAGTTCTCTTCATTCCCTAATCCTCCATATACTATTCTTAATCTTAATCTTAATCCCTACAACAGAGGTCTAATCTCTATAGTATATGATACAGTCCAAACATTGACCCTCTTAAATGGGATAACACCAAGGCAGATTGGGAACTCGACCTAAGCAAAGAAATCCCAGACGAACTATTGAGGAAGAGGAAGTATTTCACATATACATACTTCTTTCTGTGTAAGACATGGATTGATTCAGTTTTTAAATTGCTTGCATTGCATTCCAGTGACAAGTTGCTCAATTATATCTGACCTTTAGTCTTGAATGCCCTGGTTGTCACTTTACTCCAGGCTCCCTGGGTCATACGTTCTGGTCCTGCCACACCCTCGGCTTCAATATTTGAAACTTTTTCTTTCCTATGTGGGGTAACCTTTGACCCGAACCCACTGATGGCTGTTTTTGGGATAGTGCAGCCTAGACTGTGTCTCCCTGTCTGCCAGCTCAACGCAATTGCATTAGCTACGTTTTTGTTTTAAACTGGACGGCACCCAAACCCCCTTCCTTAATTCAGTGGATTCAGGAGGTGATGTCTTTACTAAAACCTGAAAAGGTCAGGTACACAATGGAAATTTGACGAGACCTGGTCTCCATTTACTGGACATGCCAAGAACTTGTCCTTTACCTGAAGCGCCTTATTGCCTGATTACTAAACCTGTGTATTGTAGTGTAGAAATCTCCACTGCTACACATTTTTTTCTTGAGATTTTTGTTATTTTTGCTGTATTTTTATTTCGTTTTTTTTTTTGTTTTGTTTGTTTTTTTGTGTCCAGTGTATGTACGGTTTTATTTCTCTAAAAAAAGGCGAGATGTGCAGGAGAGAAGAAGTAAGAGTGAAGATTGATTGACACACACTAGGGAGGAGAGAGAGAAAGACAGAGAGAAGCTGGAACATTGTCTGTCTGCAGAGAGGGCAGGACAGCGACAGTAGAGTCACGGGACAAAATGTGGTGGCAGCCAATCTCTGATAGTGTCCTTCACACTGACTGACAGCTGGCATGGCCTATCAGGTCCCACACACTGTAGCTGCATGGTAGATTTTGACTTTCAAGCATTTGTCTGTGCATGTGCGTGTTTGTGTGTGTGTGTAGAATACTAAAACTGCTAAAAACTATCATTAAGAAAAATATAGTTAGAAGCAAAATATTATATTTGTAACTTTCTAATGGTCTGATAATAAAGCAAAGCACTTACTCCCCTCCTTCCTTAATTTTCTTAGTTATAACTACACATTTACACAAACACAAACACACACACACACCACACACTCTTCATGAATGCTATGGCTGAGAGGCATATTAAGAGGATGCACCACTCAATGAACTAAGCAATGAAGTGGAAATCCCTAACCCTATCAATGCTTTACGCTCAGACAGACTAAACTTAACATCACCAATGTGTATGTGTGTGTGTGTGTGTGTATAACTCTAATATTCCCATTACTAACTCTTTCAATGGCCGATTCTGCATGCATTCCACAAACACACACATAAACTCTCTACACTGTATTTGCCCTGATCCTCGTACGGGCCATTTATCCGCCATGATGGTAACTCAAACCGACAAATATGTGTGTGTAATTCCTCTAATCCATCCTGGTTTCCCTGAATGTCTTCTGGGCCTTTCCATGGGGTCTGTCCAGCTGCCAGTGTGGTGGAGAAGGAAATGAATAAGGCTTTACGAGATGAGGCCACCCGGGGCTTTCATTAGAGTGAACTCACTGGATAGAGCTTCAGCTACATTCGTATCAACCTAACCCTCTTAAGCAAATGAGGTCCATCTACTGTGGCAATTGAGGCTTTTGCCTACGCACGAAATGTCCATGTTTGGATTTCATTTTACTTTAAAAAAAAAAAATCCTAGGTATGTTTATTATGCTATTATGGAGCTGGTGAATACAGATCTATAGAAAAGAAACATCTAAATATCCCTAATTTTACTCCAACAGTGATTCTCTTCATCCTCCCAACCAAATCCTTTCTTGGCTAAACAAGATCTCCTCAAAATCGTCCCCTCTGTGACACACACGCCATACTCACAACCATTAAAAACCCCATAACCGACAAATTATATCCTCGTCATACAGAGGAAACCTCAAGGGGAAATTATATTCCTCATTGGCTGGTGACATGACTGCAAACGGCTTTGATTGGCTGTGAGGGGTCGGAGTATGGGACACGCCCTGCTTCCCACGCATGGAAACGCAAGCTGGTGCTGATTAGAGCCCCACCGGGCCCCTGGTGCTCGGGGTGGGAGACCCCTCCATCTGAGAAGGGGCTCGGAGCTCTGTAACCTAGAGTTTGTGGGGGGGAGAGAGGCTTTCTACGGCTGTGCAAGCGCTTCCTCATTTAATTTGTGTGTGTGTGTGTGTCTGTGTATAAACAGCCAGGATACACAAGCAGCGCTCGTGAGATTGTGTGTGTACACAAACCTCCCTTATGAGGCTGTGTGTATGCGCTGGTGTGTGTAGAGGCAAAGAGGCGACACGCAGTGAGAAGCGGGGGCAAGCGAAGAGCAGATGCTCCCATTAATTAGATTTAATAACCAGACAACTCAGAACGAAGAAGACTGACTGGAGGAAGAGTTGATTAGCGTGTGTGTGTGCCGGCTAATTAATGCATTAGACTACATGATATGATGCTAGGCCTGTGTATCAGTGGAACACCCTGACTGTCATTTGAGTCTGATCCAAGCAGGAACGCATGGATCAATATAATTGCGGAGGTTACAGGGCGCCTCTTGTTCACGCTCACCTCATGTCTTCCTCCTCCACAGAGCCTCATTAACCTCAGTGTGGAAGTGTGTGTGTGTGTGTTCATGTACCCACATCCTTCCTTTAAATCACTCGCCAAGGCCACCCTGCCACAGACCTATTGCAGCAACCACAGGGCCGACGGCACCACCCTCGATCATCCAATGAAAAGAGAGCAACGTGGTGACTGCCGCTGCCGTGGGCCAATGAGGGTCCAGCCTTACCTTCTGTTTCCTCCTCTCCTTCCTCTTGTCTTCTGTGTCCTGCAGCATCTTCTCTCTCCACAGGTCAAAAAAGTAGGAGGGGTTGGTGTAGAACTTGAGACCCTCCTTCCCGTCGTCCCTGGAGGAGGATGAAAAGGAACAAAGGAAGCTCAGTCGGATCATTACATAGGCTTTCAACAGGGTTTAATTTAATTTTATTCTGAGAAGTGGTAGTATTTTTCCTAAAATTTCCCAAGGTTTTTAGTCAGTTGTTGAGTTTTGACTGTGTGAGCTCTTATGAATCTCAGGCAATAAAATTCCATGATGTAATAGGATTGCAATTTTCTTGATCTTGAGAGCTCATAAAAGCATAAAAAAATCATAAAATTCTCGAGAAATTTTAGGAAAATGTCTTGACCTTTGGAGAATACCAACTTTAAACTCAATTTCACTTGTTTTCCCCTTCAACCATTTATCCATGTGACGTCTCCTTTATTTCAAGCAGCAGTACAACATTTTGTACTTAATACTAATACAGCGAACGAAGGATAGAGAGAGAAGGGCAAGGGGCCGGAAAAGCTAAACTGCTACTATAAGGGCTTTTTCTCTTTATTTTACATTATTCTTATGAGAAGAATATGGGAATCCCTGAAAAATGGAGAGTGAGAAAAACCATTCTTTTCCTGTGCCCCGCCCTTTCCTGTCTCGTCTGCTCTCCTTCATGAAATCATCTCTGTTTACTACATGTCATGACTCATAGCTTATGTCCTACATCACCATCCATTCCCTCTCAACTCCCCTCCTCTCTGTCTTCTTCGCCCTCAGTAGACGGGACTTTGTGGTTGGTGGTCGCTGCGGGACCAGCGCCATGACGACAGGACGGGAAACAAAAAGATTCCTGACAGACGGAGGTAGTTATCACTTCAAAGCCCCCCCCCGACAAGGAAATTGATTATCATACACAAATGCCCGCACACGCTGGCCGGAAATGTCATATGATATCAATACGGGAATAAGCCTCGTAAATTGCCAGCCTGATGTCTCTCTCTCTTCCCTTCTTGCTCTCTCACTCGGTATCTGTCTCCATAACTCTTTCTCTATCATCTCGTTCATTATCAAGCGATCAATTTATGGAAGTATGATGGATGGGCTGTCTGAGTCTGCAGCCTTGGGACCATCTGCAGTTATAAAAAGATTAAAACTGAAATTTAATCTGTTCATCAGGATCAGGATCTACTAAGACCTAATTTATGCAGCACTAAAATACAACTGGACAACACAAGTAATCAAAGTGTGATAAGGTGCAAGAATCCAAGTCACAGAACTACACAATAAGAATATGTTTTCTATGTGCAGCAGCACTATTTCAGCAGTTCGGTTCTCCTTTCAATACAGCAATCATGCCAAGATTTGATTTGCCAGTTCATATTTCTAAATGTGACCTGATTAACACTGATGCCAGGTGGCTGGTGCTGGTTATCCTGCCAAAGAGCAAGGTAACAATAATGACCCAAAATCTCTCTCTTTAACTTGTGATTGGCTCATTCATCTTAGTAATGACAGGGTTGAAGGGCGTCTTAAACAGCATAATGTACCAAGTGATAGTAAAATTCAAACTCATAACAAAGCCGTTCTTGGCACATGCGTACGATTCAATGGTAGAGATGCTACTTTGCACTCTAACTTGAACTTACTCATAGTTGGCCTAACCCAGTGTGGGCCATGCTGTGAGAAACAATTATTTGATGATGACACCGATAAGAGCAAGGAGACACAGCATGAAAAGGAAAGGCTTCAAAAAGCAGGGGGGAAAGTTTAATGATATGCAACACAACAAAGGGAAGAAAATAGAGTTCGACAGTGGGATAAGGCGAGGGTGGAGTGAGAGGCAGCGCGCGAGTGTGTCGGGGGGGGTGTGTGTGTGTGTGTGTGGCGGGAGTATTTGCGTGTCTGTTTGTGTAAATCATTATGCATGATATTCTCTCTGTGTATATTTGAGGTGTGTGTGTGTGAGAGAGAGAGAGTGGGGGAGAGAGCAGCAGCTGTGCTCAGGGTGGATCTGAAGAATAACAGCCTGGGGAGGTGTCCCAGGCTGCCTCCTGGTGTGATGTGCAGCGAGGAGAGGAGAGGAGAGGAGAGGAGAGGAGAGGAGAGGAGAGGAGAGGAGAAGAGAGGAGAGGAGAGGAGAGGAGAGGAGAGGAGAGGAGAAGAGAGGAGAGGAGAGGAGAGGAGAGGAGAGGAGAGGAGAGGAAAAAAGAAGAGAGGAGAGGAGAGGAGAGGAGAGGAGAAGAGAAGAGAGGAGAGGAGAGGAGAGGAGAGGAAAAAAGAAGAGAGGAGAGGAGAGGAGAGGAGAGGAGAGGAGAGGAGAGGCGAGGAGAGGAAAAAAGAGGAGAGGACAGGCGTGGAGAGTGGAGGATAAAAGAGGAGCGCAGCGAGGGGGAGAAAGAGAGGGAGAGACAGAATGAATGGGCGAGCGAGTCAAAAGATCAAGATAAAGGCAGAGTAATATGAATTATGAATCACGAGTATGAAATCACTGCCAGCAACGGTCCCAGCCAGCCACTCAGTGCTTATGAACAAATCACCTCAGCGCCAGCCATGCCAGGTTTCCCATTTCCAAGCATCAGGATATATTCAGTGCGGCAGAATTAAAGGCTCTGGGATTCATTCAAGACTTAAAACAACGGGACGGGAACTAAAACTCATGTGGGTCCCGGGCTGAAAGAGAACCCCTGATGTGAGGAGTATGCCGTTTTTTTTACCTTTATTTATCCAGGGATGGTTTTCCAGCACACACAAATTCACACCTGCCATGTACCTCTCTTTCACTCACACACACACACACACACACACTGTAGTAGAGCCACAGTCTTCTACTACTGGCAACTGAGCAACTCTATTGGTCACTTTCCCCGCCGAGACATTTCCAGCCAGTGTGGGGATTTGAACCAGCGATCTTCCAGTCACAAGCCATTTTCTCTGACCTTTAATCTACCAAAGTACATACTGTTCTATGTCCAGTACTGAACTTTCAGCTGCCTTAAACCTCTCAGTCTCAACAACAGCTGATGTGTAGCCTCCGGCCAGACACAAAGCCGCGCATTTAGAGTCTGTAGCCTGGGCCGGGGTTAGAAAATAGAGTCAAGCAGCCAGACACCAACACCTGCCTCTCAGCCGGTCTAGGCCATGTCAAGGCCGAGACACAGCGGTTAAATACACACCCGCGACGGATTTAAAAACCACGGGGTACACCTGCACCTGTCTCCTTCCAGTGTGTGTGTGTGTGCATGTTTGTGTGTCTATTGTTCACACACACAAACAAAAAAGACGGGATGTCGTTTGGCCTGCAGCCATCTCCGACTGGCCCGGGCAGGACGGCGGTATTAGATGGAGACGGACCTTGTTGGATGTTGGTGGTGGGGGGATAAAATAACAGCGAGGGAAAGAGATGGAAGCCAGGAAGCAGCGGGGTGAGAAGGCAGAGAAATAAAAGGGTGGGAGTGCTGGCTAGCGGAGCTTTTCATGGATTATTCATCTTCAGCTGACTCCCTCTATCGCTCTGCTCGCCCCGGCCCGCAACCTGAACTAACAGCCAGTGGAGATGCCTGGTGTGAAGAGGCACAGACACGTCAATAATGATACACTAACACATTCGGGTGCTCTGGAAGGCGCACAAAGAAGGGGTTCATATGCAAACAAACACGCACACACACATGCACAAACACACACACAAGATTGAGCACTTACCAGCACACGCAATCAATCCTGAGCTGAGTCAGACAAGCTTTGTATCCATTTAAGGTTACAGCTACCCTAGCTTGGGTTACATTTTCTATTTTCTGTGTGTTACCATGAGCATCAATAACACACTGTTGTCCTTAATAAGTGTTTTTATGCAGGCAGGCAGAGCTTCCATGATCCTGAAGGGGCCACAAGAACAGCCATAACTCTGTCTGCATTCTACACAAGCCATTCAGGTACTTTTGTGCTAATGTGCAAACGGCGCTATCAGTCTCTCTTTATGCCCGACAAAACAATACAAATGAATGTATTAATTCTTACTGTTTACCAGACTGCTGACTGCGGAAACAGACAAATATATAAAAGGTCGACATGGCTAACATCATGCCAGGCTAAACAAAATTGCTACATTTGAGGGGAAAAGAAGATTAAATCTTCATCAAAATTAAATCTGACTTTTCCATTACTGAGCCATATTAAGATTTTTAGCTGAATATTGCAATTGAGATAAATGTGATTTTTCTACATAATGTCTTTTTCAGCACTTTAAAAAATGGCATAAAATCCCATTCAGGGGTGGGGTAGTTGGATGCTAATGCTTCGAATTTGCTTACAGTAAACATTAAGGATTTTCAATGACGTGCAACTTAATTAGTAGGCCAGGGATTCTGCACAGCACAAAAACCCCTTGTTTAGGAAACTGTTTGGGACACATTTTCCTCCGAGAAAAAAAAACAGCAGCCGCTTACATTGCGAAACTCGCAGTTGTCAATAATGTGGTTTTGATATTGTATTTTCAATTAACTGTGCAGCCCTAGACTCAAATTCCTTGTCAATATTGAGAAGTAAGTCAAACAGCCTGGGCTCGGACCTGTAGGGTGTGAGGATGTTGAGGGGCGGCGGCTGCTCGCAGGTCTGGAAGGTCTCCTGCAACGGGACGGGCAGCGACTGCCGGTCAAACAACTGCTGGTCCTGGATAGTGGAGCTCCTGAACGCCTTCCTCATGGTAATGTCCTGAAGAGACACTGGGGAAGGGACGGAGGGACGGAGAGAAAGGAGAAGAGGGAGGCGGGGAAGGATGGAGTGTGAGAGAGTTATGGTTATTGAGCCAGGTTCGGTGTGAAAATTTGATGTATCTGTGCCTAGTGTGTGATAGACATAGACAGCTATCAGTCTTCTTTCTTTGGCTTTACTTTACCAAAAAATTCATGTTCAGATACGTGTTTGCACACACACACACACACACACACACACACACACACACACACATACACACACACATACACACACACACACACACACACACACACACACGCACTCTCTTTTTATCTCCATCTCTGTGATGAACATAATAATTAACATTTGGCTCCATCTCATCATTATCATCATCAAAATCGACATTGACATCATCACTCAAACAGTCACAATTAGCATTAAGGAACATTAAACCCATCTGAAAGCATTGTCATCCACCCTTGGGCTAATGCTCTATTGTTTTCCTAATTGGCTAATTTCAATTTCCCCCAAAGCAAATCCACACATGAAGCCTAAGCTAGGCTAGGCTAGGGTCGTTTGTCAGAGGCTGTGGGAATAATTGCCCTTCTTTCATACAGAAACATCTGACATTTTGGGAGGGCAGAAGAATAACAGGGGAAAATCGATGCTGCACGGTCGAAGCTTTCAGAAAAACAGCCTTGAGAAATTGCTGAGAGGAGGAGAAAAACAACCAGACGATTGCTAACCCTCAATCTGGCAGGGCCAAGTAGAAACGGCAAGTCTTGGGAAGAAACCCAGAGAGTTGCAATCAGATCTGAATTATGCATGAGGGAATGACAAGTGGATACACTTTATTCCTGCCCAAGGGAAGACTGGAAAAGTCCACTGTTTTAGTTACAGATGAGAATATCATGTGGCATACAGATAAAGCATTGTTGTAGCCCTCTGTTTTTAACCCTTCTGCCATGCTGCACAATACAATTTGACAGACTCTTTAATCCAACACTAAACTCTAACCCAAGGCAGAAGGGGAACTCAACCCAAACAATGTTAACAAAATAGTCTACCAATTGAGCAATCACGACTGTCATCTGGTCCTATTCTTACTAAATGAGACAAATAAAGCCACTTTACTGTACAAAGGCCACAGTTTGACAAGCTACTCCAATACGATGTTCTACACTGTCGAGGTAAAGTCCGGGTAATGACTTCCACAGACTCTCTCTGTAATGGAGGGCCAGCCGCCTAAGGCACTGAAGTCTCACTATTAACAAACACTATCAGCAAGCCAAAGTCTGAAAAGTAACGCTCTGGGAGAGAGAGGGGAGACCAGAGAGAGGGAGGCAGATAACATAATTGGCATGGACACAGTACAGGAAGGGAAATGAAAAATAAAGAGAGAAAGAGATAAAAGAGGTGTTAACAGTAAAATAAAGAGAGGCAGAGTTGACATAAGAAAGTAGAACAGTGAAACAATCACGAGAAAGGCCGACAAGGAGACGGTGAGAAGAGGATGGGAAATGAGTGAGAATATAAAACTAACATGGGAACAGCGAGGAGACGATGCAAATGAAAGAGAGGGAGGAAGGGATGGAAGAGCGAGAGAAAGAGAGAGATGATAAAATATAGAAATAGAAAGACAGTGAGAGAGGCATCCCATGAGAGAATTTCAGTAACCTGAGCGGAGCCAGAGGGTGCGTTAGACACAAAGGACTTCACAGACAGCTGATGACATGAGGGAGAAACTCTAGCAGCCATATAGACAGCGCAGACATACACACACACACACACACATCACACACCTATACACACATTTGCCAAGGGACTCATGGCCTAACAGCTCTAGTAATGGCACTTCCAAGTCATTGGGGACTGACTGCTGAGGGCCACTTTACCTCATTCCCTACAGGCGTCCCTTTCAGGATCATGACTGTCCAGTCAACAGAAATAAACTGAAACTGAAGGGAATGTCTTTTTAAATATTAATATATCTAATAATACCTACAGTAAACAAATGAGACCATGGCCAAGATGATTGGTAGCCTCTATCTCACACCAGTGATCTTGTTAGTGCTGGTGTTTCTCAAAATTAAGACTACATTTCCCATGAACCCTGGTGCAATCCAGTAGATTCCCCACAAAATCTGGCCCGGTGGCATACAATGCAAAATGCAGTGTAGAGGCCAGCAGACGCTGCCAATCTTCTCGGCAATAGTGTTGTTTGTTTTCGGTAATTATTCAAGTGTCTCAAAATGTACGTGGTCATGATTTATTAATGCTGCATGTGTCAGCTTTAAGGATTTAGCTCATGCTCGTATCCAAAGCGACTTACAGTGTGTGCAATGGAATAAGCTTCAAGTCCTACATCACCAACATTACAATCAATGATCAGAGCGCCCTGACAGTATTCCTGTGACCATAAGTTGATCGACATGTAAGACTTGAAGGGCCAGCAAAATAAATACAAAATAAGATCTAAGGACAGAAGAAGAAGCAGATTTTTGTCCAGGAAAACAAATACAAAGAAATATCTGGGGAGAGAAGTAGAAGTATTTTTTTTGTCAAAGTTGAGAGGAAATTAGAGCAAGTAGAGGAGGAAGATATGGGAAAGGGGATATTCACATTAAAGTGGTGCTTTTGCGATGCTTTATTGATCCCTGTGGGGCAATTCTCTTTTCGCTCGCTCCCATCCCCTGCCCACGGACAGCAGGCTGGTGAGCTCAGTTTTGTCCTTCAAATCCCTTCTTAAAACTCACTTCTATAAGCAGGCTTTTTTACTAACTGTTCTTTATCTGTTTTTATATGCACACTGCTTGCTATATTGTTATATGTAGCTGACTTTAAGGGCATTTTCATATTAGAATAGTAGAAATTTTCTGACCACTAGAGGGTGAGAGAAACAGCAACACATTTGTAAATAAAACACAGCAAAACCACTGCACTACGGAGGCCCCTAAAGACAAACCTAGCAAAGCACCGTGCATAAAGGCTAACAGCTAAGCTAACAGTTACCGGTCTCACTTTGACAGATCTTTGTCCTGCTGAAGGTTACATGTCCCACAATGACAAGTGAAGAGGTAGGTAGCAAGTTTACTAGTTGAACAAGTTTACTCGCTCGCTTCATCGATTCCGCCATTACAAGTATTTTTTTCAGGAATGGGAGGGGGTGAGCACCGCTTTTAAACAGTGAGGGAGGAGACGAGTTTTAAAGTTTTAAAAAAATTAAAAGCTACTGAATGGACCGGGAGGAGCTTCGTTCCAGAGCGGAATTTGACAACAAGCGTTAGAAAAGAGGTGAAAACAGGAACACAGCTGCTGCTGTGTGGATATCGGCTTATATCATTATGTCTCAATGAAATCTCCACATAGCACACAGTAGTTTCAGGATTGGTTATAAGGTCTGATATCGCTTATCAGAATCAGAATCTGATTTATTGCCAGGTACATTTACACATACGAGGAATTTGATCTGGTGAGGTTGGAGCAAAAGAAAAAAAATAGTAAATAAAATAAGAAATTAGAGAACAAATCAGAACAAATAAACAATTTATTGCAGGTTGCAGTATGTAGGTGTGAAAGTATAGTTTTATGTACCTTTTTCCTTTCCTTTATTCTTCTGTTTTAATAGCCTACTAATTTTGGTACTTTATTTCACGTTTATTGTATATAATTGTATAAAATTACTATTATTATTATCCACAGGGAGGTCAGAGCCCAGGATCAGCTACATAAAAGTGCACCCGGAGCTTATGTGGACATTCTCCCTACTCACTTCTTCCAGTTTTACAGAATACATTTACAGAATAGACTGGTATAGACACATGAAACCTTGCCAGACAAGGGCCAGACGAGGCCGCTGGCCAACAGGTGGGTGTCAATTTTGTGTTGCTGAGCGAGGGCCCTGCGCCCTGCTGCCCCGACGCACTGTGGGAGAGCAGAGGCCTGTCAGATGGTGTGAGAGGTGGGCGTAAAAAAGCGACGATAAAGAGCGAGAGGCGGTGCGGCGGTGTGTGTCAGGATGCATTTGATGCAGAGTGAGGCGGCCGAAAACCTCTGCCAAGCAACGCTGGGCTCTGAGACAGGCACACTGCGCTAATCAATGCGGGCAGAAACACAGCAGGCATGCACACACACACACACACACCCTCACTCTCTCTCTCACACACAGTCACTCACACACACACAGATGGATATCTTAACATGATGTCCTACAGCCTAATTACAAAATATCACTTATTCAGCTGAACTACCAATTACATTCATTTAGAAGACACATTTAGCTAATGAGCAAAGTGAGTGCACGCGCCTGTGTGTGTGTGTGTGTGCGTGTGTGTGTGTGTGTGAGTGAGTGGCTGTAAGTGTGCTTGTGTGTGCCGGGTCGAGGCGCCAGGTGCTGCGGCAGCCACTGATCTCCGCCTGCAGTTCCTTATCAGTGAGCGAGTGGTGGATAGTTTATCTCTCTCTTTCATATCTCTCTCTCAGACAGCGTGATAGCATCTAGCTAATACACCCTCGACCAGAGGGAGGTGAGGAACTTCTCTCCAACATACACACACGCACGCACACACACACACACACTTCTCCTTCAGCTTCCCTCAAAGTGTCTGCAAAATTACGCTTTCCAGTCTTCCCTCTTTCCACTCCCTCGCTCATAGAAATGCAGCCCTACATACAGCCACTGTAGATAAGAAAAGGCATAGGCCAAGCTGTCTTTTAGCATGCAGGATTGGCTCTCTCTCCTCTTGTACTCCCACAATGCAAATGCTGCCCTATATTTCGCCTCCTGCACGCTTCCTCCCACAGTCCTCCATCTCCCTTTCCCCTCTCCCTTCTTACAGCGACTCTCTCTCTCTAGTCTCGTTGGGCTCCGGCGTCTCCCACTCTTCCCATCACTCCCTGCTTTCTTTTATGTAAGCTCATTCGTTGTTTGTCCTCTGCCTTTCGTTTTGTCCTCTCCTCTCCCAGAATCTTCCAGAATGTTCCTCGCTCTCGCAGTGACAAAGTTTCTAAATCGCGAGTGTTGTGCACAGCAAGTGAGTCGATGGGTAAACAATGCGAGCCTTGTGCTGTGTGTGTGACAGCATGTAAGAACAATAAGAGGAACTCAAATACACACACACACACACTCTATCTAAGATTAGTATGGGAACATTGTATTAGTATTCACAGTTGTGTTATAATGAGTTACTGTTTACTGAGCAGTGACTAGATGAACTGTGTGCATCCCCTCATTGCTTCCCTTTTGACTGTGGATTAAATAATCACTCACTGTGCAGTACACCGTGTTGTACTTGTTCCATGATAATAATACTCACTTGTTTCTGAGCTAGAGAGAGAGAGAGAGAGAGAGAGAGAGAGAGAGAGAGAGAGAGAGAGAGAGAGAGAGAGAGAGAGGAGACACGAGAGAGGCTCTGAAGCAGGCAGAGGGCTTTGATCACAGCACCTCTCACATCTGCTCACTGGACTTTCCCACAATGCTTTTGGATGAACTGCCTTATTCCCATCAGGCCTTCTGGATGACAAACGGTGCGGCCAGACAGACATAATCACTTGTGTGTGTGTGTGTGTGTGTGAGTGTGAGAAGAGAATATGTATGCGGCTGCAGCATGCGTATGTGAGGGATAGAATGCTAAATCTCTGCTGAATACAGGCTACTGCTGGGAGTGTGTGTGTGTGTGTGTGTGTGTGTGTGTGTACATGCCCATCTACTCGTGTGGACCTCAGTGTTTGGATGTCTAATTGCCTTTAAGCATATGACCCATCTTCCCACTCCAGACTCCAATCTTTTCTTGTCACTGAGGAAAACAAAGCTATTAATTAACAAATGGGAGTCTCAGAATGAGTGAGTGTGAGAGAGAGAGAGAGAGAGAGAGAGACAGAGAGAGAGAGAGAGAGAGAAGGGGGAGGTGGGGAGAGGGGAGTAACAAGTGCCAGAGAGTATTAGAGTCAAGGATGAGGAGGGTTAACAAGTAGGAAAAGACAAGGAGAGAGAATCAGAATCAGCTTTATTGGCCAAGTATGTACACATACAAGGAATTTGACTCCGGTTTTTTGTTGCTCTCAATGTACTTACACAGAATAAATATATAGCTAAAAACAAGGACAACAAGATGAACAGAGGTAAAACCTAAACATTTAACTAAACATTAAGAGGAAGGGAGAGAGAGAGAGTTTGAAATACTGAAAGATCAAGTCAACATAAGAGAGAGACACAGA